>NC_139716.1:13858182-13885682 GCF_964188405.1 Protomyctophum parallelum | reverse complement strand
GTGGCCAAAATATAAAATAAGATACAATTGTAATCTAATACGTCCAGGGGGGGGGGGGGGGGGGGGGGGGGAGAGAGAGAGAGAGAGAGAGATGGGATGATCCATGTCACAAACATCTGTGCAAATCATTGAGTTTTGGAAAAACGCCTGTGGCTGACTGGCTGGCTGACTGACTGCAGATTCTAATCTAAACTATGGCACTTTGTAGCGAATGTGAATAAACACACACACACACACACACACACACACACAACCGTGCACCCTCGTAAACGACCCAGTTTGACCCCTGTGGTCTGATGATTCTTTGAGGAGAGCGCAACCAACCAAAGCCGCTTTCCCAGACCTGCTCAAGAAACCTCCGTGCTAAAACATACCCAAAATATCCCAGACTGTGTGTTTCTGCATACTTGGCTGCTGTGTCGCAAGACAAATTTCAGTGTGAACTGACAATAAAGTACTATATCTTATCATATCATATAATTTCATCAAGAATCCTCCGTGCTAAACATCATTTCATCAAGAACCCCCCCCCCCCCCTGCCCTCTTTGATCTGCTATAGCCTGGTCCAGCATTAGAGGAGAAGAATACATCAATTAGAAATGAGAGAGAGAGAGAGAGACACAGAGAGAGAGAGGCGATGAGTCCATATCGCTCTGTGAGGTCCGTCTGTTTACTGATGTGTTGTTAAAAAGAGCAAACAATAGATAATGATGATGCCGCTCTGCCTCCCCCCCCCCCGACTCATTGTCCTGTCATCTCTATTCGGTCTGTCGGTCTATTAGACTCTTTCTTTTTCTCTCTTTTTCTTTCTTTTTTTCTCCTCCACCACCCACATATCTCTCTCTCTCTCAATTTCAGTTAAACATACTATTCTGCATACTCATACTGTACTGCAAAAATAAAGTGTTCTTTCTCTCTCCCCCCCAGGAGGCTGCTGGGCATCATCACAAAGAAGGACATCCTCAAACACATGGCCCAGATGGCCAACAGAGACCCCGACTCCATCCTCTTCAACTGAGCCCTCTGGAGGTCCGGCTCATCCCTCTCCTCACCCACTCCTCTCGTCGCCTGTCCCTCCGTCCGTCCGTCCCCCTCCTCCTCCCCCCCCAAATAAAACCTCCTCCGACCGCTGGAGAACGATGGACACAGAGCCACCAGCACGGACGGGACGGGACAGACGGGACGGGACAGGACGGGACAGGACGGGACAGACGGGACGGGACAGGACGAAAATGCACTTTCATTTTGTATGATTACTTTTGTTTTTTCACTCCTCCGGTATTTCCACGGAGGACGGTGACAGTATGGACTAAAAGACTTCACGTCGTGAACCAAGTGGAGCTTCAAGTGTAGTATATTATATATTTTTTTCTATATCTATAGTATATTGATGTGAATGAATGAATTGGACGTTGGTATGTATGTCGGGAGGACTATCGTTTCGGTAAGAGGTTGGGCGTTATTATGCGCTTGGTTCTCAAAGGTTGGCCCGGGGGACCACCCAGGGGGTCCAAATGATCCTCCACGGGTCTGGAACTGATCCCAAAGATTAATAAAATCACTTGGACCCTCGGTGGGACCCTCGGTGGGCCCTCGGTGGGCCCCAGACCGACCGTTGAGAAACGGTGCTGTACAGAGAGTCAAGAGGTCGACTCAACACTCCGACGACCCACATACGGACGGACGGACGGGCGGACGGACGAGATGAGCTGACTGACGATGGGCGAGTTGGCACGACGGGTACTTTCCAGTAAGCCTGATCTGTATGGCGTGGCCGGTGTCTGTGCGCTGCCAAATAGCTGATCTACAAGCTCTACACAACGACGCCGTGCTGTGAGCAATGCGTTGGGGGCGGGGCGACACCGGTACCACAACAAGGTCATAACATCAACCAGGCCTTAAACCGTCTCCGAGTTCAGAGTCGATGGAATATGTAGCATACACTCCACTGACGTTTGTTTTCCATTGTCACCTGTTCATTGACTGGCAGAGTTTGGCCACCCATCGACTGGCCGAGTTTGGCCACCCATCGACTGGCAGAGTTTGGCCACCCATCGACTGGCATAGTTTGGCCACCCATTGACTGGCAGAGTTTGGCCACCCATTGACTGGCAGAGTTTGGCCACCCATCGACTGGCAGAGTTTGGCCACCCATCGACTGGCAGAGTTTGGCCACCCATTGACTGGCAGAGTTTGGCCACCCATTGACTGGCAGAGTTTGGCCACCCATCGACTGGCAGAGTTTGGCCACCCATTGACTGGCAGAGTTTGCGAGCAACAACCTGTCAGTCAGCCAGGGGGAACGGTACCAGACGTTCCACTTTACATTATGAAACTGAACTATGAAAATGCCCTTACGAGGAGACGAGGAGAGGTTTACGAGGAGACGAGGAGAGGTTTTGTTTCCTTGACACAGACGAGGAGAGGTGTCGTTTCCTCGACACAGACAAGGAGAGGTTTTGTCTCCTTGACACAGACAAGGAGAGGTTTTGTCTCCTTGACACAGACGAGGAGAGGTTTTGTCTCCTTGACACAGACGAGGAGAGGTTTTGGAGGAGACGAAGAGAGGTTTTGGAGGCCTGCAAAGCCAACATCTCGTGTGGATAATTCGACTTATTATAACAATAACAATTGTGCAGAGTTGGAACACGTGATGCCCCCCTCCTCACTATTATTGTCTTCTCCTTTTCCCCTGTATTAGAATCTGGCCTCTCTCGCTGTGTGTGTGTGTGTGTGTGTGTGTGTGTGTGTCGGATGGGGGGGGGCGGGGGGGGGGGGAACTCTGCGACATCGATATCGTCGGCAGGAGACCTGTGGGAGAGAAGAAAAATAGGAGAGAGAGAGAAATGGAGGATGGTGGGATGAGAGACTGTATTTTTTTTGTGACGGGGAGGGGGGGGGGGGGGGTGTTTGAAGATGAGAAAGTCCCCTAGGCTTCTGAAGCTCCCTGCTTCCCCCCCCACCCACCCACCCACCCACCCACCGTCAGAGGGAGGACATGCCCAGGCAGAGTGCTCCGTGTCGGGCTGCCAGTATCTCTTCCCTCTCCTCTCCACCCCATTCCTGGTTCTCAAAAGATTTCCTGTGACCCCAGGGGGCGAGCAGGATATCGGAGTGTGAGAAGAAGAGCGTACGCACGCACGCGCACACAGGCACGCTCGTACACACTCACGCACGCACGCACACACACACACACACACACACACACACACACAGGACTTCGTGACAGCCTGAGAACTATGCAGCATTGTTGTCATAGACACTGTGACATTAGTGATATGATCTCTATGCACGGCGCGGTGCAATGCTCACAATGTTCACTGAACTCTGGTTGAGTTCCGTTTAAAGGTAATACTTTAAATCGGACGGGCATCGATTAGTGCCAGACGTTGTTGTTGTCGTCTGGATCAACCACAGCTCTGCTCCGGATCTGACCCATGAGGGGGCGCGACAATAACCCGACCCTGCCAGAATGTGGCGGTATTGGGGTTCACCAGTTCTCCTCCTCCTGCCTGCGTCTGGGCTCTCTCAAGCAGAAACGATGAACCCGGAAGCAGCGGGACAAAAATGATGATATCTCCATAATAATTTTGAGCTGTAGTCTTGGTTGTGTTTACATTAGCGCTGTGGCAGCGCTTCAATATGTCACCAGTCTTGCATACTCGTCTTTCCGCACACGTGTGACAACTTCACGGGACCGCGCCCGGCGTAAATACGCTTGCGTCGTCGCCCCTCGACTTCTCCGCCCGTACAGAAAGAAAACGCAGGTCTCATCGAAAATGTATTACTAGACACTTAATTGCTGCTTGTCTGAAAGGACCTTAAAGGGCCTTAATGTGCAAACGGGGAGTGATACAATGCGCCTCTAGTTAATTTTCAATGAGACCTGTGTTTTTGTTCGGAGAAGTCACGGCGCGGTGCGACAACGCAAGCGTATTTACGTGAGCGCCGTCCCGTGAATTTTTTTGCGCGAGTGCTCGTTTCGTGCACAAGCCCCACGACTCACTAGACCTGGATACTGTTTAGCTTCTTTTTTTTTACACTCGCGTTGTCGCGCCCCTCTTGAGCAGACCTGGAGGAGACCTGTCGTTGATCCAGACCTGGAGGAGACCTGTCGTTGATCCAGACCTGGAGGAGACCTGTCATTGATCCAGACCTGGAGGAGACCTGTCATTGATCCAGACCTGGAGGAGACCTGTCATTGATCCAGACCTGGAGGAGACCTGTCATTGATCCAGACCTGGAGGAGACCTGTCATTGATCCAGACCTGGAGGAGACCTGTCATTGATCCAGGCAACAACGTGTGCGTTCCTCGCTTCCTGTTTGCAAGGCCCTTAACTCTGACGATTGTACTGAACACACGCAAACACGCACACGCACACACACACACACACACACACACACACACACACACACACACACACACACACGCATCCACTGCTGTGAAAACCAAGTCATGCCTTTTTCATAGAGTTTATTCAGAGATCTCTCGTCTGCTATAAAAGGGCTAAAAAAATAAGAATCTAAAGAATTGCAACAACCAGATTAACTTATATAACTGTATAAAAAAAAACAGAAATGAAATCGTCATTGTCCCAATAAATTATTTCACTGACTTCAAAAGAGATGAATGCGTGTCCTGTAGTCTGTCTTGTCCTGTCGTCCTTTGTCTCTCTCAGACAATAGCCAGCGAAGGTTCAACAACTCGGGGAATGAGAAGAAGTCAATTTGTTCTTTTATTTCTACACATGCCTTAAGTTACATTACAAACATTCCAGCTGTGCAGCCTTCCTGGCCCGGATGTAACTTAAGGCACATGGAAAAATACAATAACAAATAATTTATAATTCGGAGTGCTTACCCTGAGCTCGCCATTGTTTGCTGATGTGTTTTTATGAGTACAACAATGAGAAGACCACCACAAGAGTCAGAGGAGGGCAGTGGCTTTGTGTCTCTCTCTCTCTCTCTCTCAATATCTGGTCAAATGGCGGTCCGCAAAACGTTGGTTCACGGGCAGCGCGTCGAGGCCATGGGGTGCTTTGTCAAGTCATTTTATGACTTGCTCTCGGTCTGAAAGCACGTGCGGCCAAGTGTAAAATCTGCCATTACGACGCCATCAAGGCCCGTCAACGAAATTAACTGTAGATTTAGTCAACTAAAATCATTATGATTATTTAGTCGACTAAAACTTTTCAGATGACTAAAAACCGAATAAAGAAATGACCCAAAAGACTATTACTAAACTACATCTAAAATGTCTGTCAAAATTAACACTGGTCTCAATCAATACGTGAATGAATTCACATGCTGCTGTTGACTCCTGAGATGCTTGCCCTCTCCTATTGTATCTAGTATCACATCTTGAGCTCCACAGTGTCCGCTAAGCTGTCGTGCTGCAATGCATCTACTGTACATGGTGCAATTCTTCCCTTTCCTGGCTTTGCCCTGGGTTGGCTCCCACAGCCAAAAGTGTCACTTTGCTTCCCACTATAGTTCCGGGTGCATGCCTGACGCAGTGCCCTGCCAGCCTCGCATCCCTTAAAGGGATTGTGACATTAAAAAAAAGGTTTTGGAATTGTTCTTGTTTTTTTTTAGGTTTTCTAATCTCAATTGCACCCAAAAAACATGAACTTTTAACATTCAGTAGATTTTCTGTGATCTGGGGTTTTCTGGCTCAAACAGGTGCTCTGATTTGCCGGCAGTAAGTGACATCACTTACTGCAAATCCCATATATGTCAATGGGATTTGCCAGCAGATGTCACTGTTTCACTGTGTTGCCTGTTTTCATTGTAGCTCAAAAGGCCCAAAAAACCCCAAAGAAAACTTCAGACCACAGAGAATCCACTGAATGTTCAAAGTTCAGGTTTTTTGGGTGTAATTGAGGTCATAAAACCTAAAAGGAAAAAGAAAAATAAATGAAAATGAATGTCATAAAACCTTTAACTTCATCTGTGACCCGTTTGGGGTCCCCACAGAGGACCACATTCCTGGTGGTCCCGGTCATGTGATAGCTAGTGTAGTGGGCCATTCATAGCATTCTGCTGTAGACTCCATCCAGGGCCCCTCCGGTTGTGCTGTGCTGTGTCTCCACACAGCAGTACTGACTCCACTGTGAGGGTCCATACACAGCAGTACTGACTCCACTGTGAGGGTCCACACACAGCAGTACTGACTCCACTGTGAGGGTCCACACACAGCAGTACTGACTCCACTGTGAGGGTCCACACACAGCAGTACTGACTCCACTGTGAGGGTCCATACACAGCAGTACTGACTCCACTGTGAGGGTCCATACACAGCAGTACTGACTCCACTGTGAGGGTCCACACACAGCAGTACTGACTCCACTGTGAGGGTCCATACACAGCAGTACTGACTCCACTGTGAGGGTCCATACACAGCAGTACTGACTCCACTGTGAGGGTCCATATACAGCAGTACTGACTCCACTGTGAGGGTCCATACACAGCAGTACTGACTCCACTGTGAGGGTCCATACACAGCAGTACTGACTCCACTGTGAGGGTCCATACACAGCAGTACTGACTCCACTGTGAGGGTCCATACACAGCAGTACTGACTCCACTGTGAGGGTCCACACACAGCAGTACTGACTCCACTGTGAGGGTCCATATACAGCAGTACTGACTCCACTGTGAGGGTCCATAATGATTGAGTGTGTGGACTCATTTTAAATGTGTTTTACGTCGTCCGGTACCTCCAGAGGGCTTTAACGCCCCACGCCCTGCGTTTTGGACCTGCCACAGCGCCATTACACGGACTGCATCTGGTTCCATTTGAACTCCCTGCTGTGAAAAGGCTGGGATCAATTGTCACTCTGGATTTGCGAATCAAAGTTTGACTGTTGTTTTGGGAGGAGCGCAGAACTTTGAAGATTGTAACTTAAGCCTTGCGGTTTCAGACGGAGGATTTTTTAAGGGGAATATAGTCAGAAAGGCAGGCCGAGATCGAGATGTCTTCTTTGGGCGGGCATGCTGGGCTGTGATTTAGGGATTTAGCGTTTCGGATTGGGGTCGTTCGCCCGAGATGGAGTCATGGTGTCGTGGCGTGAGTGCGTGCATGCTGTGTGTCTTGCAGTGGTGTGTGTGTGTGTGTGTGTGTGTGTGTGTGTGTGTTTTACAGTGATGTGTCCTAAAGAACTGGAGACACAGATGTTTTCCCCTGGGTAGGATTGCAATGAATTAATGCAATAGTAGGGAATTTGTATCATGACCCGTGTGTGTGTGCGTGTGCATGCTGTGTGTGTGCATGCTGTGTGTATATGTGCTTTAACATCTGACAACCACGCCTGCTCTAAACTACGACCGTTAATGTAGTGGGTGCAACTTTTGGGACCTTTTACAGAGGGTCCAGTCTGGGACAATGGGACATGCCCACATATAAGAGGGGGGGGGCAGAGGGTCCAGTCTGAGACATGCCCACATAGGGGGGGGGGGGGGGCAGAGGGACCCTTAAGTTATGGGTCTGTAACTCTGAGAGTGTATACAACCCATCAGAGACACTGCCGAGTGGCATTCTTGTTGTTGTATCATGATTCCAAGACAGACAGACATGTGCCATGTTTGTGATTGTAACATAACTGCACCCGTAATGTTTGTATCCTTGTGCATTTCCTTTTAGCGCAGCGTGGGGTGTGTGTGTGTGTGCGTGCTCGGTGAAGACGGCTGTCCGGCAGACAGTCACACACTTTTGACTCACTGTCTTATCTGTTCTCTCCATCTAGTCAAAGCGTGTCTCAGCCAGGCCACATAATCTCTGTGAGAAGGAATTCCGCGCTCTGTGTGTGTGTGTGTGTGTGTGTGTCGAGGGCTTTAGTGTGCGTTGCGACAATTCCAAGTGTGTGTATCAAGGTATTGCGTTAGCATACAGATATGGATAGCATTCCATATATGTATGTGTATCAAGTTGCGTGTGGTTGACTCTGTGTGTGTGTGTGTGTGTGTGTGTGTGTGTGTGTGTGTGTGTGTGTGTGTGTGTGTGTGTGTGTGCATGTGTGTGTGTCACGTCAGAGTGCATGTGGGTTTTATACTGTACTGTGTCTCAAGTTGTTGTTGTGTTGTGTTGTGTGTGTGTGTGTGTGTGTGTGTGTGTGTGTGTGTGTGTGTGCGTGCGTGTGAGGGAATGTGAGCCGTCTGTAGCCACTATGTAATGACTCAGGGTATTTGTGAGCTCAGATCCTGTGTGAGTGTGTGTGTGTGTGTGTGTGTGTGTGTGTGTGTGTGTCAGATCCTGTCCCTGTAGAATTCACATGGTGCTCGTGTTACCTACCTGCTCGTGGCTGCGGCATTCTTCTCACACCTACGCGCACGCACACACGCACACACATGCACGCACGCACACACGCGCACACACACACCAGGTCATATTCTCTCATGCTTCTCGCTGTTCTACCTTGTGTGTGTTGTTTTCCTCAGGTTGTCCATTTGTACACTCTCTGAGTTACTGACCCATGAGGGTCCATTTGGTTTCAAGGACCCCTGGGGGGTCCCCGGACCACACTTTGAGAACCACTGTGTTAAGTGAGAGGAAACATTGTCTAAGTGAGTCACTCCAGACCCCCCCCCCCCCCGTGCGATACTTAATCGAATGAAACTAATTAATTTAAGCCACTATTAAAAACCAATCCATTTTAGTCAATAGTCGTGCCGCAACGCATTGTGAGCTTGTAGGTCAACTATTTCCGTGCAAATTTAGTACAAATAGGCCTTTAAGTGGCCCATTATTTAGTGATTAATTAGTGTGTTGATTATTTATTTTTAAGAGCATTTTTGTCCAACCAGCACATCGGGAGCAATTAGGGGTTCAGTGTCTTGCTCAAGGACACTTCGACACACGCCAGGGGTGTGTGTGTGTGTGTGTGTGTGTGTGTGTGTAGAGCCAGGGCTGTGGGAACTTTCTCATCACCTCAGGTTAAGCCGCGGACAAAGCCAACTCTTGTGTGACAACTCATGACAACAAACAAAAAATCTCGGGCCAAACAAAGAATTAGAATGTAGAAAAAAACGGCAGGTTAACAACACTTTTTTTGTTGTTTTTCTTCTTTGTAATTATTAGTTTGGTCCAAAATATTGTGTGTGTTGTCATGATTTGTCACGACAAGAGTTGGCTTCGTACGACGCTTAAAAGGTCTTTTAAATAAATATGTTTTGAAATGCATTGGGATTCATTTCCTGGGCCTGGCGTCGTCATGAAAGGGGGCGGGACTGCGACGCTCTATTGTTACTGCTACTGAATTAGTTACATTTCTGCTAGAAACAGAATATCATATGAGTGACTGACTGTAGCAAACGATACAGAGACAACTCCCTGACAATAACGCAGAGACAGTTTATTTTTGGACACTTCGACACTTAACTCTGAGGGAGCCCACAGCGGGGATCGAAATGGGAACCTTGCGGTTCCCATCCGGCCACTCTACCCGCTGACCCACCGCTGCCCCTATACCCAGATAGTCGGTATAGTTCCACCCCCGCATACTTCTCCACAACGGAGTCAAAAAGACCAAGAATACGTATTACTCCTTCCTTGCACCAAATGGAGACACAAAGACGCCAGACGTGGCTCAGATGTTTTGTTTTGTACTGAAGTGAGTGGTGCCATTGTTGTGTGTGTGGGACAGAAGACAGAGCCAGGGGTGTGTGTGTGTGTGTGTGTGTGTGTGTGTGTGGAGCCAGGGCTGTGGGAACTTTCTCATCACCTCAGGTTAAGCCTGACAGAGGAACACGTAACACAGCCCAGGTGTTGGATTCCACCGAGTGACACATGGACGCACACGCGCACGCGCATAAACACAAACACTGCGCGCTCGCATGCACACACACACACACACACACACACACACACACACACACACACACCCACATGCCTCTATTACAATACTATTTTTACTGTTCCCCCCCCCCCCTTTTTGAACCCTAAATCTAAAGCTGAAAATAGGTGATCTACAAGATGTGCTATTTTCAGTGTAGGACACTCTGGAGTGCAACGAAGGATTAATGACCCATAACAACCTGAATGTCAAAATAATAATAACTTTAAATACCAAGACATTATTTCTCAAAATCTACTATAACTGTAAGCAACACAGATACTGTATGAACGATTCATTCATCTAACGATCGCTCTCCTGTTGTTGTTTTCATGTTGGTTGTAAAGCATATTATTTTCACACACAAACATCAAATCATTATGCTTGTTCCAAAACCACTGCCTGCTTTCTCACGCCTGAGATTGCATAGACGCGCACACGCACGCACACACACACACTTGTCTCATGACCCTCAGGAATGCGTGCATGCACACGCGCGCATACACATGCGCACGCACACACACACACAGGGTGTAGAATGACACCTGGAATTGGCCCATTACCACACAGTAATGTCTTACAATGTGTTGTACAGGTAATGACAGCCCTGGGAACTGGAGAGAAGAGAGAGAGAGAGAGAGAGAGAGAGAGAGAGAGAGAGAGAGAGAGAGAGAGAGAGAGAGAGGGAGAGGGAGGAGTGTAACAAGGTTAAGCTAATTGGATGTCTATAGAGCACCGAAGTCTGACGTCAACATCGATAGAGGGCTCAAATCCACGGGGTCATGTACTTTTCATATGCATTGTAAATCCCCATAGGGGGATTTTAGATTGCCTCACATAATCACTGCGTTTGAAAAGTAAACATGTCATCCAGGCCACTTCACTCATATGGATATGAAGAATCAACTGACTGAGAGAACGCTATATAGAGCGTTGCGGTCCCGCGTATGAATCTGATCTCAGGTCAGAATGGGTTAAGATGAGCCCAGCATGTTATTCTCCATAGAGAAATGACTTCCGTGAACCAGGGGAATCGAGGTGGACGATCGAGTGCGAGTGACGCCAGGACTTTGGCGTAGATTACACCTATATACTAATCCTAATATTACTGCCTAAACCTGACCCGAAAGGCCTTTATATTTTCATTCTGAAAATGAGGGAAAAAAAGTATGATTGAACAAAACAAAACACACACACACACACACACACACACATGCACACACACACACACACACATGCACACGCCAACCCCATGGTGCTGTGGTAGCCCGCATGCTGCTCCATCAGCTCAAAGGCATGTATTCCATATATCCACGCCAGTCGTCCTCAAAGACCCCTCCCTAATTGCTGTGATTGGCCAGAATGCGCGGCGGGGAATCGCTTTTTTGTCGGTTCGTTCGGAAAACCTTTAACCCATTTTTGGACTGAGACCAGATTCTACAAAAATGTAGTTTTCTGAAAAACCTTATGTTTCAACTATCAGTGGATTTCAAACTATTTCATGTCAAGGACCCGGGAAAATTACATGTAATTGGCCTGCCGACCCTCATCTGAAAATATGTTGTTCCAGACCCAGGCCCAGAAGCAAAGATTTGAGTTGAAAACGTTCGCTCTGAAACAATATACAGTATATTCAGAGATTTGTGCCACATTTTCAAAGATCTTTCAAAAATAGCAGATCTACAAGCTCGTAGCGCGGCACTCGGTGCCGCACTACGAGCTTGTAGATCTGCTATTTTTCAAGAGCTAAAGCATAACATGATGCTTTAAAACACGCTTTAAAACACCAAACCCAGAACCCAGAACGAGTTAACAAGTTGGACTCTCGCTCGGGCGCACATCACGAGCCTCCAGGCTGTGGGCGCGACCGTCTTGTTTACCAACCACCGACTTTGAGCGTTTGTGTGGTTTTGCAAATCCTTGAGTTTTAGCCTAAAACCAAATTGGCTTTGGAATGGCATCAGAGGTTTCCCCCCCCCCCCCCCAAACATCTTTTTCCAACTCACGACCGAAAAGAGAAATTTGGCATCTCCCTATAAAGCTGTGACCCAAACTTACAAAAACACATTTTGAATTGCCGGTACCACCCATTTAGGCCTATAAGGCCGATTCTTAAAAACGCCTCTAAATCCTGAGTTTTCTGAAAAATTTCAAATATTTATATAGCAGCATCAATTATTTTACATTTTTGAATACTGTACATACTGTACAGAACCCCAAAATTGGTTCCTGCATGGCCTGAGGGGGTAAAACACCAAAAGGGGTTCCCGCCCAGAATGGGTTAAGCCCTATTTAGAATTATTTGACGAAATTGACAATATATATATATATTTAGTCTTAGTTTTAGTCATCGTATAGCTCAGTTTTCATTTAGTTTCCATCAGTGGGAAAAGGTAGCCGACGAGCATTCTTTTTGTCATAGTATCAGTCATGAAATCATCACTGGCACATGCATACAGCTGGCCAGATGGAATTGATAGTTGTTGGCAAGTCTGGAGGGAGAACAGATGCAATCAACACATGTTCTGGAATCCACTATAGACTAGTGCAGGCTGGAACACGGGCTGCCTTCTATGGAATATTATAATAACAATGTATCCGGGGAGCATATATATATATATATATATATATATATCCCATTTTGACCTGAGATCAGATTTTAAAAATGTCTTCTACATCCTGACAGTTTTCTGAAAAAGCCATGTTTCTATGTCAGTCG
Source organism: Protomyctophum parallelum (assembly GCF_964188405.1). Classification (NCBI taxonomy): domain Eukaryota; kingdom Metazoa; phylum Chordata; class Actinopteri; order Myctophiformes; family Myctophidae; genus Protomyctophum; species Protomyctophum parallelum. The sequence goes on along the minus strand of NC_139716.1, from coordinate 13,873,132 downwards.
TTCTTTCGATTTCTCAAAAATAGCAGACCTACAAGTTCATAGCGCGCCACTCGGTGGCGCGCTATGAGCTTGTAGATCTGCTATTTTTCAATAGCTAAAGCATAACATAATGCTCGCATAACATAATCCCGCCCAAAATGGGATATATATATATATAGGGGAGATTGTTCTGCTATGAAATAAATAATTGGTGCGAGACGTAGAGAGACTGAATCCTTTCTCTCTCGCTCCATGTTGCACGGTATACTCCATTGGACCCCTCGAGCATTAATTGAGTCCGGTGGACATGTGAGTGATGACATGGACTATTTGGGCCCGTGACCTCTCCTCTAGCTCTCACCAGGAATCTGACGGGGCGTTGGCCAACAGGCCAGGTCAACTCCAGAGCAGCGTGCGTATCGTTTTTCACATACGGACGGAGGAGGGATTGAAAACGTATGGATTTATTTATTCATCCCAATGTTTACATTGTAGCATATATTCTCCCTGCTGTAAAGTAAGGTATACTTCTGCCATGAATTGAAATGCATGTCAGTCACTCGGGTGCCTAGATAGTAGATATACAAGCTTTTACAAGTGCGACATGTTGTGAGCTTGTAGATCGGCTGCTTTCGGAGAGTGACACCCGCACATAACCAAGCAGAACATTACTTTTTGATGAATTGAACATGGTGGACCCTCTTGTAAACAAGTCTAATGCTTAATTGGGTCGTCCACTCACAGTTAACAGTCTTTGTATTGAGTTTGTGCTTGAAATGTACTGTAATTCTGCAAACTATATTTCAATCAATCAATCAAAACTTGTAGTCTACTGGAAATTGTGTAGTCTACTGGAAAGAGTGTTTTTTTGTGCAAAACTAATGCTTGGAATGGATTCAGAATCATAAAAGCCTCTAGTTTGACACGTCTACTTAAAGCATGATGACATTTTGATTTATTTTGCCTTGTATAGGATGCTATTAAATATATGAGCTTTAATTGACGTAGATCTCGGCCAATGGCGGTATAAGTGTTAATGGTATGGTCACATATTATGCTTCTACTCAAATTGCTCAATGTGCAACTTTTAGCAACGAAGCTGAATTTCATCCATTAGCCTCCGGTAGCTGTAGAGGGCGCTCCGCCACCTTAGCGTCCGCCACCCCAAATGCACTTTACAATATACAATACTCTCTATTCATTATTATTTTAGTTTCATTTCCAAGTCAACTATAGGCTTCTTCCTCGTCATAGTTACTTCTATTTCCAGTACGATTCCAAAATAAAACATGGCTTGAACGATCGCATTGCAAGTACAAAAAATACTCTTATTTTGAAATGTGTACCCGTTTTGAGAGGAAATAGGGCTATGGAACCCCGGCGTCGTGACGCCTCACTGTTGACGGTACCGGGTGCGTAAATAAAAACAATTAACTCTTGATCGTCTCGACTTTTGCAATTTGCATCTGTTGTCGTTCGTTGCATAATGGATTATGGAACTTTCATACTTTTATGGAGCAATAGATGAACTGCTACTTGGAGTTTATCCTTGGGGACAGCATGCATTTTGTTTCCAATACAACATGGCATGCCATGGTGAGTTCTTATGAACAGAACTGCATGACTGCATTGCCAAATCTCGCAAAGACACCCGGCTTTACAACCAGTGTTGTTTTCGTCGACTAAAAGTTGTCATCGGAGGAGGAAGAGGAGGAGGTGGTCGGAGGAGGCGGAGGAGGAACTTGGATAAGGACGACAACAACGCGCATGCAGGTATTTAGCATTGCGTACTGTTCTGATGATGGACCACCCTAACTTAATACTGTATTTTATACAGTATCTAATATAACGTTGAGCCGCTGTGCCAACTGAACTGCAAATGCCTACTGTAGTTGTGTGTTGTGAGTCGTGACTGTGAGCCCGGCGGGCCCCAGCTGTGTAAACTGCTGCTGTAAATGTTATTGATTGATTGACTGATTGGACATTTTATTCAGCTTGTAGAATGGGTACATGTTCAAACGAACGTAAAGGTCAATACCACATCTGACTGCTACAGTATAAAACCAGAAAAAGCTTAAGACTTGTTACTTCAGGGTAGGGTTGCCACCTTTGAGATCTTGAAATAAGGGACACTCTTTACGCCTGCCGCGGCGCAGGCGTGTGCGGCAAGGCCGGCAATAAGTTGAAGCAATATGTTGAAGCAATACGTTGAAGCAATACGTTGAAGCAATAAGTTGAAGCAATACGTTGAAGCAATACGTCGAAGCAATACGTCGAAGCAATAAGTCGAAGCAATAAGTTGAAGTTTCCCTTCAACTTATTGTTTATGGTATGCTATCCACAACTTTTGAAGTAGAATTTTGTTTTCCAAATGAGTATAACAGCAGCCCATTATAAAATATATGCCAGCGACCCCCATAAGAGAAGACTTTTACACAGTGATTCTCAACCCATTTAATTTCAAGTACCAGTTTGACATGCATTAGTATACAGACCCCCATTTAATGGCATTTCTATCTCTGGGACCCCGAATTCATATTGTAAAATCAATGTTAATTTAACTCTGATGGTCCATTTGGTTCCATTTGTACACTCAGAGTTACAGACCCATAAGGGTCCATTTGGTTCCAAACTATAATTTAGCTGGGGACCCCCTGGAACTCCCTCAAGGACCCCTGGGGGTCCCCGGACCTCACTTTGGGCTACTTTAGGTAGTGTGTGCCTCCCACTAGAACAATTGTGCTGACTTTAATATTTCCTGTGTTTTGTTTTGTTCATTATTGTTAAATTCAGTGTTGACGTGTAGGGGCTATTTAGGAAAATAAGGAACAAACTGCGTTCCTTATTGGTTCAATAAGGGACGCATCATTTAATTCTCAAATAAGGGACGATTCTGTATTTTAAGGGACGGGTGGCAACCCTACTTCAGGGTCCTCCATTTTCAATTAATCAGAACATTTAAAGGCATAAACACGTTTATATGCCTACTCTATTGTGTTCTGATGGGTGGGCTGGCCGTTGCAGTTAGCGTGCATGTGCGTGCACGTGTGCGCACCCGAGCTCCGGCACCTAAGAATTTTTTTATTAAGCAGTATAGTATAGATAACATTTCTATCCTAAAAGTTTGCATTAATCACCATTTCTGGGTCTAACATCAGTAACATGGAACCTATAGGACTTCTAGCATCATGTTATGCTTTAGCTATTGAAAAATAGCAGATCTACAAGCTCATATCGCGCCACCGAGTGGCGCGATACGAGCTTGTAGGTCTGCTATTTTTGAATAATCGAAGAACGACTGACATTTTTTAGAATCTGATCTCAGGTCAGAATGGGTTCATCAGACCAGTGTGTGTCCAGTGGAAACCTCGTATGAATCTGATCTCAGGCAGTGTGCCGCGGGTTCGACTCCCGATCCAAATAAATAAGGGCCGATCCAATACATTTTACCGATACAATCTCTAAAAGTTTTAGTTTTAGTCATCGTATAGCCTAGTTTTCGTCGGTGACAAAAAGGTAGTCGATGGACTTTTTCTTTGTCATAGTTTTAGTCAAGGAAACGAACACCGACTGGAACGACATCAAGTGGACAAATGAGAGCGGATGCTTTCTGTAAACATCGTTATCCATCACGGAGGAACGCCCAGACACACACACACACACACACACACACACACACACACCTAATGAACATAAACCAGAGGACAGTTATTGTCACACATAAATCCCCACAACAACACATCCCGTCCCAACAGTAAATTAAGTGATAATAAGACACAGAACCCACTGGGGCATGCTGGGAGATCTCTCCCAGCAGCTTCTAATAATATTAGCCTGGCTGGATCGAGACTCAGACTAGACTACTTGGGACATATAATCAAAATACCGGTCATTTAGTTTTGTTTGTTGTCGTTTACTTTGAACCTTGTTTACTTTGAACCCATTTTGAACCCATTTTGCACCCATTTGAACCCATTGCTTTGAACCCATTTAGGCCTGACGTCAAAATAAAAAAAAACGTTCACGCTGAAAGAATATATATTCAAAGATGTGTGCCGCATTTTTACGATTATTTTTTTTTAGCAGACCTACAACCTCGTAGCGTGCCACTCGGTGGCACGCTATGAGCTTGTAGATCTGCTATTTTTCAATAGCTAAAGTATAATAAAATGCTTAGTTAAAACACCAAAAGGGATTCCCGTCCAGAATGGGTTAAGCCTTGATTGATTGATTGATCTCTTTATTGATCATGAAGTAAAATCACATGCCACAGACATCTGTATTAACTAGGGTTGTACCGATCAGATCGGAAATCGGTGGGCCGATCACGACATTTTCAAATGATCGGAATCGAATCGGGAGCCAAAAAACGTGATCAGGACATCCCTAGTATCAATATAATATCCATAAATTGTCTGTGATTTGGGATATTGTACTATTGTGATATCACTGATAATGGTGGCATAAACGTGTTCTATTAAATATGAAATATCGGATCGGGAAAAATCGGTATCGGCAGATGCTCAAAATCGAATGATCGGAATCGGATCTGGAGCAAAACAACGTGATCGGGACATCCCTAAATATTAACTAAACGTCAAAATCACCAACATTGCAGCTGTAGGGAAAGCTTGAATTATCCTCTTTCAATCTGTAAAGTGTTTGTTTCATAAAACTCCACCGTAGACATTTTATGAGCTACTTCCTATCAAGAAATTCCTTGCAGATGATTTTTTTCCTAAGTGCTGGAGTTTGGAAGTGCTCGTTGAGTATCACTCAACGGCTCATGCGTACCACCTGTTTTGAATGTGCACATAATGCAGGAGGCTGCAGGAGGTTGCTTTACTGATAACGAGCGCTTCCATTTTCACATGCCATTTCTTTTTTGAGTCAAGTCAAAGTTCAAATCTAACCCCTAAACTGTGCAGTGGTGGTGTGATTTGGGGAACTTTAATTACCCTTGCGCCAGCCACCCAAGCACTTTAAAACATTTCCAGTCAAATATTTTATTTAATCCTGTTATATTCAGCACACGTTTTGTCAAGGAATGCTTTCACCCTCGCCACGTCTTTCTCACTCGGTAAGTCAAAGCATTACAATATGGCTGACATTCTTTGACTGTGTGTGTGTGTGTGTGTGTTGTGCGTGTGTGTGTGTGACAACATGTCCCGTGGATTTATGGGAACAATTTGTGCTCCTGTTAGAGGCTCAGTGAATGCATTGTCCCGAGCTCCCTTTCCATTTTGTTCAGAACCAGAGCCCTCCTTTAGGGCCCGGTTGAGTTCATTTCAGACATCCCATCGCGATAATCAGAAACGCAGTGGAATGTCTGGCAGACGTTCTCCACTCCTGTCAACAGCTCTGTCAGTGCATTAGGGCGCACGCCAAACATGTCCGACTCCACATGCTAAGCTGGCCCATGCGTGGAGCATATGATGCTCTGAAAAACCCCAAAACATTCCTTTTTTCAACATATTTTAACTCATTCTGCGCGGGAACCACTTTTTGGTGTTGTAAGCATTATGTTATACTTTTAGCTATTGGAAAAATAGCAGATCTAGATAGAAGCTCATTGCATAGCACGGCACCAAGTGTCGCGCTATGAACTTGTTATTTTTTTTTAATCGTGAAAATGTGGCGCAAATCTTTCAGAGACAACTTTTTAAACTCAAATCTTTGCTTATGGGGGGGGGGTCCCTGGAACTACATATTTTCAGATGGCGGTCGCCGGCCACATACATATAATTCGAGGGGTCCTTGATATGAAATAGTTTGAGCACCACTGACATAGAAACATGGGTTTTTCAGAAAACTGTCAGGATATTTTGTAGAATCTAGTGTCAGGTCTAAATGCCTTAAGTGACGCATTTCCACTGTGGGTAACCAGCAGGGGCTGGTTGTCCATTTGTCACGTAGTTACTTCACACTGTGAGAAACCCACATCCACCAACATGGCATGCCTTTGCGCTTTTTTACCATTTTAAAGCACTTTGCACACACCGCCACAAAGAAAGAGAACGCTTTTTTTCTCCGAACACATCCCAGATGTTGAAACTAAACCATGCACTGGAAATGAAAATGATGATAACAGGAGTACAGGACCCTGCTATAGCAGCCCCTGGAGTCTGTGATGCAACTGAACATTGGATTGCAACGTTTGGTGATAGAGGAGCAGCCATGCGTGACAGGGTCGCCACAATCTGTATAGGGGCCTCATGCTGAGGGCTTCGTTAAGGTACGCAGGACATGCCATGGTGATAATCCAGACCGACGTTTTTGAGATAAGCTTGTGTTCAATTATACAGCCTGGCCCAGCCAGCGTGCTTTCTGGTCTAGAGGGGCGGGTAGCCTGGCCCAGCCAGCGTGCTTTCTGGTCTAGAGGGGCGGGTAGCCTGGCCCAGCCAGCGTGCCCCCCTCCGCCCCCCCCCCCCCCCCCCCCCCCCCTTCCCCCTCCCTGGCTGGTAGAAAACAGCGGAGGAAACTGACGTAACCAAATCTGGAGCGACACCTCCTCTGCACTGTAGTTCCCTGAGTTCAAGTCCGTTGCTCTCCCCAGGTTGGCGGAGGGTGGGTAAGAAGTTAGACGACTGTAGCTGGTTTATTTATTAGAAGTAGATGACTTGGTTGGCAGAGGCGTATAATATACAACAACCGCAATGCACTATTTCTATATAAACTTAAAATAGCACTCAGGGTTTATTTAGCTGATGGCAGATGCAGATGCAGCACAGTAAATTGTGAACAGATTATCTTTCGGCTCTCTCTCTCTCTCTCTCTCTCTCTCTCTCTCTCTCTCGGAGGCTAAATATCTTCAGGAGATTTCTCAACAGAGCACCGTTAAAAGGCTCTGGCAAGGGGTTCTACTCCTGTCATATTTGTCATGTCTCTCAGATTCTCTCCCCCGAACTGCATTCGGTCTATAAATCATTTCTTGTTGCCAACAACCGTCTCCTGCTGCCAAAGCGAGATGATTGCTTGACGTCACTGAATATGAATAACCTGACGGACCTTTTGATCTGTCTTTATATGTTCTCTATTACTCCGCTATTTGGAGCTATTAACCCGTTCTGAACGGGAACCACCTTTTGGTGGGTTTTTTTTAAGCATTATGTTATGCTTTTAGCTGTTGGAAAAACAGCAGATCTACAAGCTCATAGCGCGGCACTAGCTTGTAGGTCTGCTATTTTTTTTTAAATAGTGAAAATGTGGTGCAAATCTTTGAATATATATTCTTTCAGAGCATTTTGAGCTCAAATCTTTGCTTCTGGGATTGTCCCTCCCTGGAACGACATATTTTCAGATGGCGGCCGGCAGCCAATTACATTTCATTTCTGGGGGTCCTTGACATGAAACATTGAGAACCACTGATATAGAAACATGAGGTTTTTCAGGAAACTGTCATGATTTAGAAGACATTTTTGAAATGGTCTAAATGGATTAACCTGTCCCAGTGCTGTGATGTCATAGCAGCCTATATACAGTATGTTACTCCCCTAAGCTCAGTCAGTGCTTTTCAGAGTTGGAGCCTGAAAACGATTCAAGAGACTACGACTAAAACTAAAATATAAATTTGCTGCCAAAAACAACACTGATCTGCATCAACCTGCAATTAATTTGGAACGGACCTTAGCACGGCAGCACTTGTCTGCACTGTGCAGTATATATATATCCGCACTCGTGAACTAATGTCCTAAGCTTCTTTTAACCCATTCTGACCTGAGATCAGATTCATACGAGGTTTCCACTGGACACACGCTGGTCTGACGAACCCATTCTGACCTGAGATCAGATTCTAAAAATGTCAGTCGTTCTTCGATTATTCAAAAAATAGCAGACCTACAAGCTCGTATCGCGCCACTCGGTGGCGCGATATGAGCTTGTAGATCTGCTATTTTTCAATAGCTAAAGCATAACATGATGCCAACACCAAAATGGGTGCCCGGTCAGAATGGGTTAAAGGGATTGTGACATAAAAAAAAAGGTTTTGGAATTGTTCTTGTTTTTTTTAGGTTTTCTAATCTCAATTGCACCCAAAAAACATGAACTTTTAACATTCAGTAGATTGTCTGTGATCTGGCTCAAACAGGTGCTCTGATTTGCCGGCAGTAAGTGACATCACTTACTGCAAATCCCATATATGTCAATGGGTTTTGCCAGCAGATGTCACTGTTTTCACCGTGTTGCCTGTTTTCATTGTAGCTCAAAAGGCTTCCAAACCCCAAAGAAAACTTCAGACCACAGAAAATCCACTGAATGTTCAAAGTTCAGGTTTTTTGGGTGTAATTGAGGTCATAAAACCTAAAATAAAAAATAAAAATAAAAATAAATGAAAATGAATGTCATAAAACCTTTAACAACTTCTATACTTGTGTTTTATGACAAGCAGTGAAAAGCGCCTATCGCAAGCCGCGTTTACATTTTTGTGCGTTCAGTGATTAGGTGATTTGGAAAACCTCCCTAGCTGGCGCTGGACATTTCTGCAAATCCCAAGAAAAAAGTAGCATATCAACTTTCCCATGACGACTGAATCCCAGGTTTCCAAGTCAAGTATTTTGTTCATTTGTTTGTGAGCATATTTTTATTATTTTAACTGATACTGTATATCAAATAATTTAATATTCTGTGCCTGTTGGTATGCAGCTCGGCCTCGCTGGTTGGTTGGCAGCTCCCCAGGTCGGCGCCTCGCTTTGGTGTGCCTCAACGGGGCTGCAAGCCCGCTGCGCGCACCTGCCTTAAAACGTTTAGACCAAAATGTCTTCTGACAGTTTTCTGAAAAACCTCATGTTTCTACAGTAGGCCTATGTCAGTGGTTCTCAAACATTTCCATAAGGACCCCCACATATATATGTAATTGGCCGCCGACCCCCATCTGAAAATATGTTGTTCCAAGTAGAGATGCTCCGATCAGGTTTTTTGGGGCCGATCACCGATCACCGATCACTGGAAACAGTATAGGCCGATACCGATATTGCCGATACCGATCACAGCGTCATGAAATCCATATTTTTTTCCATTGTGTAGCATATATACTTACTATATTTTCTACTGTACTCTTCTTACACATCATTGACATTGTAAGTATAAAAATTAGGAGATGAGAAAGTTTTTTTGCAAGCTGAGGCAACGTGCAATATTTCACTCTAGACTCTCTTAGAGACAACTTGGAGGTTACAGAGTAAACTGTAGACTCAAAATGCAGTGGTTCCCAAAGTGGGGTCCGTGGACCCCCAGGGGTCCTTGAGGGAGTTCCAGGGGGTCCCCAGCTAAAAGGATAGTTTGGAACCAAATGGACCCGTTTGGGTTAACACTTAACATTGATTTTACAATATGAATTGGGGTCTCAGAGATAGAAGTGGCATGAAATGGGGGTTCGTAGTCAAACTGGGGGTCCTTGAAATTAAACTGGTGGAGAAATTTGAGAATCACTGCTACAATCTTCTTATGGGGGTCCCTGGCATATCTTTTCAAATGGGGGTCCGTGGGCTGATCAGTGTCAATTTGGGGGTCCTTGACGTGAAAAGGTTTGGGAACCACTGTCTTAGAGACAACTTGGAGAGTAAACTGTAGCTTTCTTCTTTCATCAAATACAAAAATATAATAATAATAAATACCGTACATGTTCAGTGCACGGACACAGACAACTGAACATTTCACTGTACAGACTAAAATAAAAAGCAGGCTGCTAGTGTTAGCACTTGTATACTGTATAGGCTCGCTGATCGTTAGTTTAGTGCTTAGATTAGCGTGTAATCTAAGCACTGATTGAACTTCATCTCCGCCTTTAATCTAATTAATTTTTTTATTGACAACGTGAACGAACCCCGACACCAGCGCTGCAAAAATAGACAGATCTACAAGCTCTCAACGCGTAGCGAACTGCGCAGGCAGGACGCGCGATGCCTTGAGAGCCTTGAGATCAGCAGCAGCATGGAGCCGCCGGCACTCCCAGCCTCCAACGGCGCGGGGAGGCAAGACTTCTGCGGGGAGGAGGAGACTTGGCCACTGGGCAGGCTAGGCTACATGTTGCTGTGGTAGCCACAGCAACATGTAGCCTGCCCAGTGGTTGTGATGTTAGCTTCAAGCTAACAAGCATCTGCTTGTCCGTTCCAACTTCACTTCATCTCCACCTGTAACTTATGAGTGCAGTACTTTCATCCGACGGAGCATTGGTCCGAACGACAACCTACCTCCTCCCTCACCCTAACCCTAACCTCCCCCGGGGCAGACACCTAAACCTAACCGCAACCCAATCCCGACCCGCAGCGCACCTCGGAGCATTGCTCCGTCGGATGATAGTATGCCTCCCGTAACTTATTTCTTATTTTTTCCCTGGCTGCGCAGCTGCGCTACAAACAGACGGATCTACAAGCTCTCAACAGCGACCGGAGCTGCAAAAACAGGCGCCCCCTTAAAGGAGACTTGCCACTGTCCCACTGTCTGTTTTGATCGGGCATTTTGATCGGCAATTTTGATTTATTTTGAGAATCCGATCCGATCCGATACAGGCATGATCGGCCGATCATGATCGGTGGCCGATCGATCGGCGCATCTCTAGTTCCAAGGACTCCCCTCCCCTGAAGCAAAGATTTGAGTTAAAAACGTTAGAAGAATATATTCAAACATTTGGGACACATTTTCACGATTTTTCAAAAATAGCAGACCTACAAAGCTCTTAGCGCGGCATATGAGCTTGTAGATCTGCTATTTTTCAATAGCTAAAGCATAACATAATGCTTTAAAACACCAAAAGGGGATCCCGCTCGAAATGGGTTAAAGCGTTGCCACGCAATTTATGGGCAGTTGTCAGGTATGTGCAAGTTAGACTCGGCAATGATTTCCTTCTGCCAATATTGGGTTGGATTCAAAATGCAGCAATCACAGAAATGAATGCTTTGTTGTCACATACTTTGTGGATTTTCCTTAGAGATTCATTACAGCTACTCAAGTCTTGCAGGACTTTAAAATGTGAAACTCTTCTTCTCCGGTGGTTTTTTCAACCCTTTTCATCAAGGCCCATTATTTATTCTGTATTTGAGCCACGGAATCACCATTTGATAACATGATTTATCCTCTCAGACCTAAAACTAAAGAATGTGTCCACATTTCCATGCTGTATTGACTTTGCTAACATAGAGAGAGATAACAGGCAAAATGTTGATCAAAATAACAAATCCTCCTACATTCTCTAAATTCTGTATAGACTTCTTGTAAATTAACTTAAGTAATGCATGATGTTTAACAATAACATATAACTCTTGATAGTGTAAAATGAAACGGGTCCATTTGGTTTCATTTTACACTCTCAAGAGTTAAAGATCTAACGAGAGTTACCGGTAATTTGGTTACCACCAACTGTCCATCATTTAGCTGGGGACCACCTGGAAGTTCCCATAAGGGACCACTGGTGGTCCCCGGACCACCTAGAACATCATCAGGGACCACTGGTTGAAAACCACTGTTAAAGGAGCTTTCAGTTCAACTGCTGACCACTAACAATACACAGGCTCTAGTTATTTTAAATGTGTCCACTAGGGGCCACTAGTGTGTACATGCGTAGTACTGTAGACATGGACCAGTAAGGTGATATATTTATGGTGTTTTTGCACTACTAAGTTATGTTACTTATGCTTTATTTGATGTTAGACTGTGAGATGAAACAGATGGAAAGATTATAAAGGGATCTTTTGTTCTTTAGCTGCATCTGGAAAATGATTAATGTTCACCTACTGCACAAAACATTTAAGGTATGTGAGAGTCTGTTATCTGCTAGCACTGTGTGTGTGTGTGTGTGTGTGTGTGTGTGTGTGTGTGTGTGTGTGTGTGTGTGTGTGTGATCATGTGTGCAGGCTTTTGAACAATTGAACAGGCTTTTCTTTTCGCAGATAAGTAAGCCTGGGACCGAGGCTATAGGCTTGGCCAGGGGGAGGCAGTTTTTTCTGTGAGGGTACCTACCCTAGGGGACACGGGGAGAACATGCTAACTCCACACACGTGTGCATTTCTCATACGAGTGCGTGTACATGTCGCGTGTGCCGTGTGTTGGTGTATATATAGAGAGTATGCACATGCATGATTTTCCCATCAGGACACGCCCCCCTCATCTAGACTGAGTGGCAAAGCATTGAGCAGCATTATGGAGTGTTGGAGTTTGGAAGCGCTCGTTGGAAATCACTCAACCGTCCTGCCGTACCACCTGTTTCTAAATGTCACTTAATGGCAGGAGGCAGCAAAATGTTGTGTGTTATTGAAAACAAGCACTTCCATAATTCAAGCTTTTTGTTCAGCTGCAATGTTGGTGAGTTTAACATTGTTTAATGCAATCAGACAGGACTTTTCTGATTGGATGAATGGGCTGTCAACAAGGCCAGAAAGTAGTTTTCTGGCGTTCCCGCATAACTTCCAGGTGCGATGATGTCATGTGTCATAGTTGCATACCCTCTATAAGCCTACATGTATACGTACTAAGGGTGTTATCATGTTACGTGATTCAACAGCATGGATTTGGAACCGAGAGAAGATCGTATTTAGGTTTTCTTTTATATATTATTATATTTAGGTTTTCTTTGGCCCAAATCAAACTGAATGAAACATGGCACTTCTTCCTCCACTGTTCCCCACGGTGCAGTGAATCACTTCCTCAGTTCCTCCTCCCGTCTAATGTATAAATCCAAAGGGTTAGTTCAGGTTTTTGGACTTAAAGCTGTAGGAAATACTTAGTCGTTAATCTAGTCGTTGCGAAGGTTAATATTAATTCATTCCCCGAGTCCCGTGGAGGGAGTACCACTCTGGTTTTGGTGAACATTAAGTAGTTCAGGCATAGGCGGAGCTTGAACTTGAGGCCTGGGGGTGCGACTGCTTGGCCAACGACACCCGCACGCACGCGACCTTTTTGACCTTTATTTTATTATTTTAGCGTTTTTACAATGCCCTAACCCCTAAAAATGAGTTATTTAGGTAGTACAGCAGCTCACACACATACACACATGCACTACAGCCATATAGCGAGTCATCATATCATGTTAAGAGAGATGATTACAAACTACAGTCAGTTCAGGGGGTGCAGTGCACCCCCTGAACCCCCTCAAGCTCCGCCCATGAGTTCAGGTCAGTGAGGGGTCACTAGTGGCCAGCCATTAACAGAGATATAGTTATAGATCCATAAAGGAGACGTTATAGCTTTAGACTTTTGAAAGTTGACAGCAGTATTTCAATGTTTTTGCATTCACGTAGTATAAAAAAACATTTGCGACAAGTAGCAGAAATTTATTCTAATGTCATTTAATTCAAGTTTAGTTGCTCTATTTATATAACGGGACTTCTATAAAGGTAATTTGCTGTAAACAGACTCAATCTCTCTCTCTCTCTCTCTCTCTCTCTCTCTCTCTCTCTCTCTCAATTCAATTTTCAATTCAAAGGAGCTTTATTGGCGTGAGACAACGTACGTTTACATTGCCAAAGCAGAAGTGGAACAAAAACAATCAAGACAATAAAATAAAGGTGTAAACAGAGCTGCGTTACATTAACACTTTGAGTAATATACTGTCTTGTGAAACTATTAAAATAAATCTCTATCTATCTGCTCATGCACGGCCGGTGTGATTTCAGCAGATTGTAGCCAAAATGTCCATCTGTTTCTCCTGTCCCAGTTGATTAACAAACACGCGCACACACGCACGCACACTGACACACACGCACACACACGCGCACACACACACACACGCAAACTGACACACACGCACGTCCTCAAATAACCTGTTTTATGAGCTCCTTCTTCCTCGCCCATCCTCGGAGCCGTTTTACTTCATGCTGCTCGTGTGTCTTCCTGTTTGGGCCGCATTCCAACGCCATGATGTCACAATGCCGCGTTCATCCGAGCCCCCTGGGACCGCTATAGCCCTCGCGGATTAACGTGTCACTCAGCCCGGGCGATCCCATTGGTCCACGCCCCCCCCCCCCAATGGGACCGAGCCCTCGCAGATTGTAGCGTGTCACTCAGCCCGGGCGATCCCATTGGTCCACGCCCCCCCCCCCAATGGGACCGAGCCCTCGCAGATTAGCGCGTCACTCAGCCCGGGCGATCCCATTGGTCCGCGACGCGTTCCATTCCCTGTTGATGATGACTCACTCACAGGTGGTTGCCCCCCCGGCAATTCTTCAAGTCTTTGTTTTTGTTTTTGTGTGTGTGTGCATCCTAACCAGATGCCCCGAACCACCTAAGCTGGCTCCTTTCCAGGCGAAGGAACAGCGACTCTATTCCGAGTCTCTCTCTCTCGTGTGACTGAATATAAGCAACCAGGTCTATTGAAACAAGCCAATCTAAAAAGCTCACAACATCCCTGGCATAACATATTTTCAGATTATTTGTCTGCAGACAAATAAATATTACTTTGGGAGAACCGCTGGCTTAATCAACATTACGAAGCAATCCCAAAATAAGCAACCTAACTTTAACCACAACCTGCAACTATACACCAATAAAGTGACTTCACAGGAAAAACGAGACCGAAGTTGCGTATATCATAAGCTGACATGGCAACACTGGTTCGCGCCTGTTACCTGAGCCTCATGTCATGTCCTGCAACACCTCTGGATTCAAAACATTACAGTAAAGATTACAGTAAAGAATGGAGGAACGCCCCGCCAGCAGGTATCATCGCTCTACTATATTTCAAAGCGCCTGCCCCGGGGGCACGGGGGAAACTCGCTGTTGTATAATTTCCTCGTAAGCGTATAATTAGATAATTTCCCCGTGAGTGTATAATTGGGTAATTAAGGCGCCGCTTTAATGTGCCATCATGCTTTAATGTCTTCCTTCTAAGTATAGAAGTGTTATAATTATATCAGCCCGAGTGCTTGACTTGTTTAACAGCTGCGATACCAAGTAGTACCAAAGCCTGTTGTTTAACACATTCTGATCGAGGAACCCGTTTTGGTGTTAGCATCATGTTATGCTTTAGCTATTGAAAAACAGC
>NC_139716.1:13768182-13853182 GCF_964188405.1 Protomyctophum parallelum | reverse complement strand
GAGAGAGAGAGGTCTTGGACAAAGCCTGCATGCATGTGCACCCTAAAAGCTCCACCAGTCGTATCTGGTATAAGCACAGCAGAGCTGCGATATCCTTGTTTTGAAAGTGGCTTGTTATCCGTGTTGCACGTCACCCGCCTCCCAAACCCAGCACTATGCCTGTCCATCTCTGTCCTAAACGCAGAGTACAGGTAATTCAAACCAAGGGGAAAACAACCAACCCCCACTGTGAACCGCGGCCCCCTCTCCTCGGCCAATCGTATGCGCCGGGCCCCCTTTCTCGGCCAATCATCTAGCGTGGTGGCTATAGGTGTTGATGTTAGGGATCATTGCAGCTGTGTCTGGGGGGGGGGGGGCAAAAGTACAAGGTCAAGCGTGGCTTATTTTAATGTATATACGGTTGTGTAAAAGGTCAAAGGTCTGCGATCCCAGATCAGGGCCCAGATTATTCCAAGACTTGTGGACGTGGTGTGAGACAGAGGTTGCGTGTGTGTGTGTGTGTGTGTGTGTGTGTGTGTGTGTGTGTGTGTGTGTGTGTGTGTGTGTGTGTGTGTGTGTGTGTGTGTGTGTGTGTGTGTGTGTGTGTGTGTGTGCGTGTGCGTGTGCGCGTGCGCGTGTGTGTGCCGAGCGTGCATATTCTGTGTTTATTTTCTGTGTCTCTGAGGCTTTAGGCTTAATGGACACCTCAGCCTGCTGCTGGGGAGTGTGCTGGTGAGCTATAGGTCGATGTCTCTATAAAGGTCAAGAGGTCGAGAACCTGCATGTCTTGTGATTGGGCGCTATGAGCTCCCGGTCTAGATCACCTCACATCCCTCGGCTGACATGACGAATGACAAATAGAGTGACAACTCCAAGACTTATATGCGCTTGGCTTAAAACCGTGCCCCCCCCCCCTCTCACCCCCCCCCCCACCCCCCCACCCCATGGGAGGGAGGATCACATGAAGGGCTTTCCCCTGGAAAACTCCCCGGGGCTGTTTTTTGTGGGATTTGGGGTAGCACTTCCATCTAGCTGACGTATATGCGGCGTACGATTTGAAATTGTATAGTCATCATGCTGAGCACGCAATTATCTTTCACTAATGCGAGATTGCGTGTATATATGTCGTCACCGTTCAATAGAAACATCGTATCTTCATATTTATCGTTTTTAACTTTTTATACAGTACAAGATTCATTGTATGAATTCGTTCATTGCATGGCGGTCAGTGTCGCATCATGCTAACGTGAGTTCCTAGATGTGCCGATTTTCGCTTTTATTGAATATTGTTCACCTGTAATGACATGCGCAAAACAGGGATGCCATTGGTCTGTCTGTGGGTTTTTTAACTTTTTTTGTTAGACTGTTGAGCTAACCGTCAGCCTGGCTCAGCAGCCTCTAGAGGCCCAGACGGTTGAGATAACCGTCAGCCTGGCTCAGCAGCCTCTAGAGGCCCAGACTGTTGAGATAACCGTCAGCCTGGCTCAGCAGCCTCTAGAGGCCCAGACGGTTGAGCTAACCGTCAGGCTGGCTCAGCAGCCTCTAGAGGCCCAGACTGTTGAGATAACCGTCAGCCTGGCTCAGCAGCCTCTAGAGGCCCAGACGGTTGAGATAACCGTCAGCCTGGCTCAGCAGCCTCTAGAGGCCCAGACGGTTGAGATGACCGTCAGCCTGGCTCAGCAGCCTCTAGAGGCCCAGACGGTTGAGATAACCGTCAGCCTGGCTCAGCAGCCTCTAGAGGCCCAGACGGTTGAGATAACCGTCCGGGCCTGTCTGCGGGTTTTTATAAAAATGTAACCATTGAAAAGTATTACAGCGATGACTTCATGAAAAGAGAAGGTTTTGGACAGGCTTCCTTCCGCCCGACAGTGACCTGATACACCCTATGACACAACTCAACATCCATTCATTTTGCGTAGTAAACAGAAAGCACGATTTGCACAAAGGATGGCGAGGGCAATACCACGAGGGCAATACGATGCGTGTGTGTGCATGTGTGTTCATGTGCGCATGCCTATGTGTGGCCACTTGTCTCTCTTATAGTGTCTGGTAAATGTATCCAATTAACAAATTATGCACAACAATAGTTCACAAAATTCTGAGCAGGCAAATTCCTTCAAGGTCTTGTGATTTTGTGTGTGTTGGTGCGTGAATGTGCATGCGAGTGCACACTGCATGCACTATACATTACACACACAAAACAGACAAGGGGAACTGATGGCTGGCGATATTAAACGGCACAACTAAGAGTCACAACGATGAAATCGCGGCTAAACACGGGAACGTTAAAGAGAAGAGAACAGGGGGATTTGAGCAGCGATCTGCACGTGGACCAGGGCGAGCAGGAGCCGGCATCGAGCACAGCGGGCCCCGCGCGAGAACAGGGCAGCGTGGATTTAGATGTGGATCTGCACGTGAATCAGGGCGAGCAGGAGCCTCAGGTAGCGAGCGGCAGCAATGACACCGGTCCCCGCTGCAGCAAAAAGAGCAGCAAAACCACGAGAAAATATGACCCGCGCTACATTCAATTTGGATTTACTTGGAGTGGGACAGAGGAGTTAAGGGCCCGCCCGGCCCGAAGCCTGTTGGTCAAGTCCAGAATAGGCCCGGGCCCGGCCCAAAAGCCCGACATTTTTTATTTCTTTATTACGCTATTTCTATAGCATGCGCGCCGCGGCCGCTTTATTGGTGCACATTTGTTGCACGGACGCAGCAGCAGCAGCTACTCACAGCTGCACTATATCGCTCTGATAAACCCACATTAAGGAACAAGAAGTCAATAACACACAGACATCACACTTAAAAAGTAGCCTACTTAATTATAGTTTTATATAGTAGCTGCTGCACGTGCACTGTCAATCAGCGCAACGCGATCGGCTATCGCAGACTCACGCTGCATTATAAAACCCAGACGGACAATAATAAGAAGTAAGATCGTTATGTATCTGCAGTTTCTGCAATGTACAAGTCCAACTTTGTTTAGTGTGGTACTGGTAATAATGCTCCCGCAGTATTTAATTTGTTTTTATTGCGGATCTCCTGAAATGAATTCTGTCAGAGAGCCGTAGCCTAGGCCTACTTACTTAGTACTCGGTGTGTGACTGTGTGTGTGTGTGTGTGTGTGTGTGTGTACAGCTGCGCTGCATAATAATTAGGAGAGAGAGAGGATGAGAGTTTAGGCGCGGAGCGAGAGAGATAGAATGTAAAACACGTTGTTTCAAAGTCTTTATAGTTTTGACCAGATTGTAGTGTGCTTGTGCGTGTGCGTGTGTGTGGACACTGTGGAGGGGTTATTGTCATTTGTCACGTCGTCACTATGGAGCAGACAGCAGCATGCTGCCGCGCTGCGGAAGCAAGGCCAGTCTGCATGGGTGAAATTCACATCGGAAAATTAATATAGCGGTGCGTGAGCCCCCACGGCCCGTTGGGCAGTGACAAAGTCGGCCCGGGCCCGGCCCGTTTTGGTGGGCCGGGCCGGACCCCGTCGGTACCCGACGGGCTTTCAGGGCTCTAGAAGGTACTTACAAGGCTTTTCGAATTGCACAGAGAGGTACAAACATTCTTACAGGACAAAAGCTTCCCCTTATCTGGTGTTTTCGACGACAACGTGTGGCTCAGTCAACTGGCATACTTGTCGGATATATTCTCTCGTTTTAACGACCTGAATTTGGGGCTACAGGGGCTCTCCGTCAAAATATTTGATGTGCAAGATAAAATCAATGCTATTGTGAAAAAGATGGAGCCGTTTGAAATCGAAGCCAAGGCAGGAGATGTTTCATCAGACAGAAAGGTAACCCTCGATAACGATGTGAGGGACAGCATCGTTACACACATTGTCTCACTCAGGCAACAGTTCCGTGAATATTTTCCAGTGACAGCTGAAGATAATAACTGGATGAGAAACCCGTTCAGCATTGAAACCTCTGAAATGCCCAAGGACTTCACTGCTGATGAGCAGGAGAGTTTAATAGAATTGTCTTGCGATGAAACACTGAAGTCTGCGTTCAGAAGACAATCACTGATAAACTTTTGGATACAACAACACAGTGAATACGCCGCTCTTTCGGACAAGGCAGTACGCGTTCTCCTTCCCTTTGCGACGTCATATCTCTGCGAGAAAGGCTTCTCTTCACTCGCCTACATAAAAACTAAGTACAGAAACAGGCTGGATGCTAAGGGCCGATTCATACTCCTATTTTAGAGCCGAATAAAAGTCAGTTCGGCGCTGTAGAGCCTACAATTTGACGTAATTTGAGGTTCGGGGGGGCGGGGTACCGTCCTAAAGTCGGCTCTTCGGTGCTACTGAAAATCTCTGACGAGCCAAAATCATTTCAGCACTACAGCGCCGAAACAGCGGTAAAATAGGAGTATGAATCGGCCCTAAGGCTGCACAATATATCGTTAACGAGGTATGAACATGCACAATATCAGTATAGTATCGCAAAAAGGCAACGATATATATCTATATCGCGATATAGATTTATCGTCGACATATCGATATGTCAAGCCATTTAGTTTTTTCTTCAGTTGTTAGCTAAACCTAACCCTAAACTAAAATACTAAACATTATTTTGGAATTCTTAACAAAGAGCATAATAATTTCCTGACGGAGTTGACATGTAAAAGCTGTGACCACATTGATATCAACATTGTTTGTTTAAAATATCAAACAATTGAATGCTTGTCAGACCAGGTACTCCACTGTTGCAAAAAATATAAACATGACTTGGAAAAGGAGTCTTCAGGCTAATTCTGTCGACAATATATTCTGATTAATTTAAGACTTAAAAAACCTAACGGAGTTGACGGAGATGTGGGACACACATTTGATATGAGATATGTATTGGAAAATATAAATAAGAATTAACTGTGTATATTGTTTGCTATGTTGTTGACAATCTACTTTCATTTAGTATGTATATTTATGTGATTGTGACAGCATTAGACACTTTTTTGGCAGTTTGAAATTGTGACCACTTGCTGGGGACAGGCTTAATACAGGCTTTTTGGGTACAGAGCCTGCTTTTAACTCATTCAGATGGAATATGAAAAAAAATATCATGAAATTAATGTCATAAGAATACACAACTGTATTACATTTAACTTTACAAGTGCTTTTATTTTTATGATTTTTTTTTTTTTTAATAAATAAGGCTCTTATGTGTTGGACATGTTTTTTCCACTTTTGTCCCTCATCTCAAGAATGAATGTCTAAATGTAGACATCTAAATGTATACAGACGTCTATATATAGACGTTGAAACAACGTTGTTTCAACGTCTATATATAGATGTCTACATTTAGACCTTGATTAGCCAGGCTAATCAAGGTCTAAATGTAGATGTCTAAATGTATACAGACGTCTAAATGTAGACGTTGAAACAACGTTGTTTCAACGTCTATATATAGACGTCTACATTTAGACGTCTGTATACATGTAGTGTATACATATATATAGACGTTTCAACGTCTACATTTAGACGTCTGTATACATTTAGACGTCTACATTTATACCTTGATTAGCCTGGCTAATCAAGGTCTAAATGTAGACGTTGAAACAACGTTGTTTCAACGTCTATATATAGACGTCTACATTTAGACACTACATTTGTGTGTTTTTAACATCATCTGACATGGCCTCTACTCTCCTCGACACCGTGTCGTTGGAAAGTGGAATCATATCCAACCTTTTGGCAATCTTCTCCCCACTATGCGTGTCATCTCTTTCGCTATTGGCAGGCACAATTCTTCTCCAATTGTGCGTGGTTTACTTGCTTCAGCAATGCGGAGGCTTGCACGAAATGAGCATTCTTGTGCTTTAGCTACAGGTGTAGCAGCTGAGTGTATACTAGACTTGGCCTCCTTCAGTGACACTAGCTTTCTCTGAAAGAATTCAAGTGGTTTGTTTGCGTGGTCTGCGCGTTTGGTTTGAAGATGCCGTTTGAGATGCGCGGGCTTCATACACTCATTGCTAAGAGCGTCACTACATAATACACACTGTGGTATGGGGTCTGCCTCTGTCCCACTCCAAGTAAATCCAAATTGAATGTAGCACGGGTCATATTTTCTCGTGGGTTTGCTGCTCTTTTTGCTGCAGCGGGGACCGGTTTCATTGCTGCCGCTCGCTACCTGAGGCTCCTGCTCGCCCTGGTTCACGTGCAGATCGTTGCTCAAATCCCTCTGTTCTCTTCTCTTTAATGTTCCCGTTTTTAGCCACGATTTCATCATTGTGACTCTTAGTTGTGCCGTTTAACCCATTCTGAACGGGCACCCATTTTGGTGTTAGCATCATGTTATGCTTTAGCTATTTAAAAATAGCAGATCTACAAGCTCATATCGCGCCACCGAGTGGCGCGATACGAGCTTGTAGGTCTGCTATTTTTTGATAAATCGAAGAACGACTGACATTTTTTTTTATCTGATCTCAGGTCAGAATGGGTTAATCAGACCAGTGTGTGTCCAGTGGAAACCTCGTTATGAATCTGATCTCAGGTCAGAATGGGTTAATATCGCCAGCCATCAGTTCCCCTTGTCCGTTTTGATCGTACTACCAGTACCGGCGCATTCAAAGTAACAGCCAGGAAATGCGCTGTTCCCAGACTTCCCACGCTGACAAAGTGTCCAACAAAACATTTTTTTAATGTAATTTGAGTGATATTATGGTAATGTTATTTCCATTCAGAGTAGCATTTCAATAGTTTTATTATGTTTTTTATTATATATAAAATATATATATTCTTTTTATTATTTTTGGGAAGATTCTTCCGCATACCACCGGTGGTACGCGTACCACAGTTTGAGAACCACTGCCCTAACACACACACACACACACACACACACACACACACACACACACACACACACACACACACACACACACACACACACACACACACACACACACACACACACACACACAGAGTATACCAGTGTGTGTTGTTCTTACCCTCCTCCTCTCATTCCAGCCCATTATACAAGCAGACTATGCGGTGAATTCAAATCATTCTTGGCGTGTCACCGTCAATCAGCCGTAACATCTCTCCAGACCAGAGACAAACCATCACATTATCAGAGCTGTTACTCAAAATTCCAGAGTGCACGTGTCTGCTTCGCACTGGTGTGTGTTGGTGTGTGTGTGTGCGCTGCGCGTGGCCGCGCACACACACACACACACACACACACACACACACACACACACACACACACACACACACACACAACAGATGTACTTGTTGTTTAAAAGGGGCTTCATTCCAGATTGATAGCCTAATGAATGATTCTATCCTCCAGAACCAGAACCTGGGCCAGAACCCGACCACGTCGCCGGCTACGCCCATTCCAACCCTCATTATACGATTACAGAGCGGCTGATCTGGTGCCAGATCTCTGGGTCTGATGCAAACTTAAAGTCCTAGACCACTGATTACTGATCTGCTTACAGCTGGTATTTTGTAACAGGCAAACACATTAAAGAAAAAGAACTACTCAAAACTATTATTTTATGGATAACATTTTTAATACATTTAAATTTCAATATTAGAGTTTTCTTTTTTTAATCTTTTATACAATGAATACAAAACAAATATAGTATAATACACACATAAACGGAACTTTATTAATTTTGACCCCGATAAAAAAAAAACGTTCGATAATAACCGATCTTCAAGATCACATCGCATCTTGATGCATTTGCGAGCTTGAAGATCTTCTCAACCCATTCTGAACGGGCACCCATTTTGGTGTTGGCATCATGTTATGCTTTAGCTATTAAAAAATAGCAGATCTACAAGCTCATAGCGCGCCACCGAGCTTTTTTTCATGTCCTATGAAAGCAGGGAATCATAGGTTCAAATTGACATATTGGTTGTTCAGTTTGACCCGCCAGTTTTGGAGATATGGCTTATAGAGTAATGTCTTGCAGAAAAAAACAGCGAGTTGAGAAAACAGGCTTGAAAGGTTGACTTCTGTGGTCTCTAACATTACACCTAGCTACACGTTTAAGCATTTATTTCATATTTACATGTCGATTCCAACTCTGACACTTATTTCAGACATGCTCTAGTATGTGAAGAGTCTGCCTGTGCTATTAACTCATTTTGAAAAAAATAAATAATGGTGAAAAACTGGAATTTGCGCGATGGCAGGCTCTCATTCAAATCTGGTCACATTTGTCTTCTGAAGTGGAGGGTAAGCAGTTCTGAGGTGTCCTGTGTGTGTGTGTGTGTGTGTGTGTGTGTGTGTGTTTATTGGCGTGCATTGGCGTGCACGCGAGGATCCGTGCACGCTGTATGTGCATAACTGCACTCAGATTTTCTGATGTATCTATCGGCCGTCCTCTACATTATGATCCCTCGACCCCATAGTCACCCCGCGTGACCCCTGACCTCTGAGTCACCCTGCTTGACCTCTGAGTCACCCTGCTTGACCTCTGAGTCACCCTGCGTCCTGTGATCCTGATTCATCCGCCTGTCTTTGACCTTCACTGTCCCCCGTCTTCAGAGCCCCAAACTGTCAGTCAGAAAAACCACATGCCGTGTGTGTGTGTGTGTGTGTGTGTGTGTGTGTGTGTGTGTGTGTGTGTGTGTGAACTTTGCATATTATTGCAGTATAGGGAGTCATGGCCATGCTACTGCTTCACACACGCACACATGCACGCACACACACACACACATACGTGTGCGTGCGTGCGTGCGTGCGTGCGTGCATGTGGAGATGATGGATGGTGTGGAAAGTGATACTGTCAGGACCAATAAGATCCACAAAGTAATTTGTGGAAACGTTAGCGACAGTTTTCTGGTGAAGAATCATCCAGGGGCCCCTTCTAGGGGGTGCGCGGCATGAAAGGGCTATAATGGTGGTGCTGTAGTTTTATTTTAACCCATTCTGAACTAGGGATGGGTATCGTTAGGATTTTTTCGAGTCCGGTACCGATTCCGGTTCTTAACGGTTCCCTATTTTGGTTCCAAAATGATATAAAAGAGGTCAAATGTTTAACAAAAAAGCTCAATGTCAATTTAGACATGTAATGAATAAATAGTGTAACATCCTCTTCCACAGTAGACTACCACAGTACTGTGGTAAAGGCCTACAGTTAGGCTACTGACAAGTTCAGTTCAGATGCAAATAATAACATAAAAATTAAATGTATGATAGGCTATTTCATATACCGGTAATATCACATCAGAACAGTGCAACACTACAGTGCTTCAACGGGAGGGAGGGGGGGAGAGAGAGAGAGAGAGAGAGAGAGAGAGAGAGAAAAAAGAAAGACGTGTTAGAGAGAGCGTCTCTCTCTAACGCGCGCGCGAGAGAGAGAGAGAGAGAGAGAGAGAGAGAGAGAGAGAGAGAGAGAGAGAGAGAGAGAGAGAGAGAGACTTGTTGCTAACAGGGTCCCTTTAGCAACAAGCTAACAGCATACCGGTGGTACGTTCGTTCCATAAAATGAGAGATCCACAACGCGCATGGAGCTGCGCCAGTGCGCCAGGCTGCAAAACCCCCCATGCGCTCATCGATCTGCCGTTCGTTGCATGAAGGGCAGATCTGTGGGGGCTCTCTCCCGAAGTTAACTTTGTTGTTGTATTGTGTGCGAGCCGAGCACCGCGGCCACGGCATCTGGACAGTGGACGCTAACTGCTTTGATTGTCTACTA
Organism: Protomyctophum parallelum; assembly: GCF_964188405.1. Classification (NCBI taxonomy): domain Eukaryota; kingdom Metazoa; phylum Chordata; class Actinopteri; order Myctophiformes; family Myctophidae; genus Protomyctophum; species Protomyctophum parallelum. Next base: position 13,843,555 of record NC_139716.1, on the reverse strand, counting down.
TAGTGATTCGTGAAGCCATACTTTTGAGCGACAAGAGCGATTACCACGGTCCATTCTGTTGCTGGCTCTCCGAGTAGCAGGATCTGATTATAATCAGCTGTTTTATGTGCGTGCGTGCGTGCGTGCATGGTGTCACCCAGGAACCGATAGAGAGAACCGAAATTGAATTATTGTAATGGGTACCCGGTACTCGAGCATGTTCGGTTCGGTACCTTATTGGTCCCGACGTTCGGGACCCACCCCTATTCTGAACTGAGATCAGATTCATATGAGGTTTCCACTGGACATACACTGGTCTGATTAACCCATTCTGACCTGAGATCAGATTCTAAAAATGTCAGTCGTTCTTCGATTTGTAAAAAATAGCAGACCTACAAGCTCGTGGCGCGCTATGAGCTTGTAGATCTGCTATTTTTCAATAGCTAAAGCATAACATGATGCTAACACCAAAATGGGTCCCCGTTCAGAATGGGTTAAATATATTATTAACATATGCCAATATAATATTGGAAGTGTATGCAGAATATATAGCCTTATATTATGCTATATATGCCATATTCAGGTTCATATATATGTTCATATAATGTGGATAAATAGGAAAAGTATGTCTCTATATAGCTTATACAATTTATATTTCCATGTCCGGGGGGGGGGGGGGGGGGGAACGGGGGTGCATGGCCAAGAAGGTTTGGGAACCGCTGGTCTAGACTCTGTTTAGCGTGTGTGTGTGTGTGTGTGTGTGTGTGTGTTGGCTAAAGTAACCAAGGCTGTCTGTCTAACCCAACATGCCCCCCCCCCCCCCACACACACACACACACACACACACACGCACACACAGTGCCCCTTTGTTCAAATTACGTTTAATCAGGACTGGAATCCAGTCTTATCAGCTCTGAATCTATTAGCCTGTCTGTCAGTCAAGGTGGGGGTAGAGGAGGGTGGGCACACACACACACACGCACGCACACACACACACACACATACACACACACACACACACACGCACACACACACACACACACACACACACACACACACACACACACACACACACACACACACGACTTAAGTTACACACACATTCCTCTCACTTCCTCCCCACACACAGAGGGACGGGAAAATTAAACATTCTCCCCCAGTTACTGAGACACGTGCACGCACGCACACGCATGCACGCACACACACACACAACGCACACGTCCGTCAGATTTGGAAGTCCCAAGAATCTGTAACGTTTCCCCTCTAAAGGGTCTATTTGGTTATACATATACCCTCTTGAGAGTTCATTAACGCTCATAATTTGTACAAGCGGAGTGCGTGCGCGTGAGTGCGTGTGCGTGCGTGCGATCAGCGCATGGACTCAGATAGATGGAAGCCATTCTCTTAACGTGAAGAGCGATCACCTTGGATGAATTCCTGCGGGAGCATTCATCACGAGAGAGACGGAGAAGGAGAGAGCAGTCTCTGTCACGATGGCTGATAAGACGTCTGAATAATTGCATCTCTTCTCCGAGGTTTACACAGACATCAAAGAGATGTGGGGGGAAAACGGAATCCATTTCATTTATATTTTAATGGGCCTGGTCAAAAGGCATTAGGACGATATGCATTAGGCATGGGATCAAGTCTCAAGCTGTCTCTTTCCAAAGTGCATTATGTACATTTTTCTGTGGACCTCAAACTTCTTCTTTGACCACATGTTGCAGCGAGTGGACGGATAATAAGCGTCTGTAACTTGACAGACAGACAGATTAGGATCTTTGTGTCACTCTCTTGTGTGATTGATTATGTTTGACTAAACATGGTAGAAAATAGACTGAAATGTCCTCTTTAATGTTTTCATATATGGGGAATACAATGAAATATTCTGATTTAAGCTCAATTGTGAATATCATTATATTATTATATCATTTATAGTGACAATTGTCCTCTTTAGTCCAGGCCCTTAGGGATACAGTATGTCGTGCTAATCAGTCTAAAAGCACCATATTTGGCCCAGATGTAGTCCAGGGCATGTTCTAATGATTTAGCTAGGGGGCCTGAGCCGATGACCTTCACAGTTGCCATATTGGCCAAATCCAATATGGCTTCCACCTGAAAATGGTTTTGGCTATAACTTCTGAACCAGATGAGCTACAAATGCAAACTTGGTGTCCATTTCAGGATGTTTGACGATAAGAAACATTTTGGAATAGCCTACTTATCTTTATGATTGGGTGTGTCTGGACACCTAATTTGCATATGTCCAAGATGGAGGCAATATGAAAATACCTTGTTGTACCTTAACATTTCACACTAGATTGGCAAACTTGTGTCTATTTGTATGTTTTTTCTTTAGCATTAGAAACATTGGAATGTTCTTATACTGTATGTTGTCGTCTGGACCCTCATTATTGGTGCAGGCACCCTCACATGAGGGTGGCCTGGTTGCTCAGTAGAGCTCACCTTTCAACCACAATAGACTATGTGCATGCATAAAGTGAGTGGCAAAGTGAGTTTAATGTTGTTTAATGCAATCAGATTTCTGTTTGGAGGTATGAGCTGTCAAGGCCAGAAAGTGTTTATTTTTCCCACTCAGTAGGCGTTCCCGCATAACTTCCGGGTATGATGATGATGATGTCCTGTGCATACCCTCTATGACTATGCCATGGCTTTGATCCTGGGCACCTCCGACTCTGATAAGACCTACTTACTTGTACTACTTACTGTTATGGACTATGGAGTCCCATACTGAAATCATGAATATGACAACCATGCAGACACAATAGCAGGGGGATGGGATTAGCCACTGCAACCATATGGATGTGCTAAAGAAAGATGTTGATGTGGAAAACACAACTGGCCAGAATCGCTAGATGTATGGGGAATTGAGATAGCTGAAGACTCAGATGAAGGAGTCGCTGGACATCAGAGTTGATCGGCACAGGCTCCAAGGTGAGGGCAACTATACTGTAGGTTGCCAGATCAGATCCAGTGTTGCCTCCAAAACTGCCTATTCACAGCCTGTTAGCACATGGAAGAGAGGCAAAGCCAGTGACTTTTGGAGACCAGGAGCATTGCAGATATCATGAACGGGAACGTCCCAGTAGTTATTTCCGCAGCCAAAGCCAATCCAGCTGTGTGATGCTTAATGTCTCAAATAAGTGGATTGCAAAAACTACAATTGATAGACAAATGGCTTTATGGCCATTGGCCCCAGCATGGGCCAGGCACAGAACAATTCTTGTGTCCTTTTCAGGATGGTTTCAAAGCTGTAGTGCAGATACATTGAATCAAGGTTAGTTTGAGAATTGAGAGCACATTTTTCTTGTTACAAAGCAGCAGTTAACCCTACATGTCATCATCCATGAGCTCATCACTGATAATCCCCAAAAGTCACTTCTACAGTTACTTAGAAGAAGAAAGTACCAGACATAATTAGGTGTACATGTTGTCATCAATCGCGTGCGTGCATGTGTGCGTGTGGCGAAGTATCAATGATTGCTGGTCTGATCTAAACATATTGTTTAAATTCTAAACAATGTAATATGTTAGCTGTATCAAAACTACTTACTTACTTATGTTATTGTTTCAATATCTGAAAATTGCATAGGTTGTTTGTTTTGAGCTTAACTCAATCTGGGCGAAAATGTACAATAGATTTTGGTGAATAGTGACTGTATTGGTAATAATAAGCAAATTAAAGTGCTCTAGTCTAGATAGATTGAATCATCATAATACACCAAGTTTACCCAAGAGTGTTATAGGTAAGATTTAGGTATAACAATCTCCAATACTGCCATCTCGGAAATATACGAAAAGTATTTCAACATGTATCTAATTGTCTAAAAAATGTGAAACACAAGTTTGCATATGTTGATCATCTGGTTTAAACATTACAGCCCACACCGTTTATATGTGGTGGCCATATTGGATTTGACTGCTGTGGTGACCCCAAAGGTCGCTAACTATATCATTAGAGCATGCCCTGGGCTACATCCAGGCCTGATTGGCTACAGGACATGGCTACAGGACATACCAGGCCATGTGCCCGGTGGGCTGACCCTCTGGTGGGCCTGGTCTGGGGCCAAATGTTAAATAGTTGTCTGTTGGTTGTGTATCATTTATGTTGTATACTGTTAAATGTGGAGGTGTTAAGGGCTTGTATTTCAAGTATTTGTATGGGCCTCGACCCCTGAAAAATCAGTAGAGTATCTGCGCGCTGGTTGTGGTGGGCCAGTCTGGGCCAAATTCCGCGAAAATGACCGGCCCAAATTTTTGTCTTAGTCCAACCATGGGAAACTTTGGTGATTAGACTGATGTTATCTCCTTAAGGGCCTGGACCATTCATAGAGAAGCAGCAAGCCGTTTGTGGCTGATATTGTAGTTAGGCCATCAGTTTATACCACAGGCATGCAATATTTTTTTTAAGCAGTTTCTTCACAAGTATTATGGAGTTGGTTACCTTGTACACGTTATGTACATATACTTATTGGGAACATCAATTATTGCATAAAGTTGGTTGGAAAAATATTCGCCAATAAATGTCAAGTTTCACAATATGTATGAATTTTAAGCAATTTCCTCACACTTGATTTCAAATCAGAATATTGAATTGTATTCCCCATATATGAAAACATAAAAAAAATGACACTTCAGTCTATATTTCTACCTTGTTTAGTCAAAAATATAGGCGTTTTATTATGTTTCAGCATAATGGTGGGCCGCCATCTTTAAATGGTCCATTTTGAGGGCTTAGCAATCCATTTTTGAGCTTGGCATACAGCAGATTTGGATTCAGCAGACCTTAATACCCCTAGAAAACATGTATGCCATAAATTAACACGATTTGCCTTCAGCACTTTAAATAAGCACATTCTCTGAAATCCTGCCTTGACTACTTGTCGTTTTCTTTTGAGTAATGGGTGTTCAATATCCGAGTGGATGTTGATCTCTTATTTAGTCTATTTATTCCTTGTTGTTTTATGAACTCCCCTGTTTTTAGTTAAGCTCTTAAACCCTTCTGACCGGGCACCCATTTTGGTGTTAGCATCATGTTATGCTTTATCTATTGAAAAATAGCAGATCTACAAGCTCATATCGCGCCACCGAGTGGCGCGATACGAGCTTGTAGGTCTGCCATTTTTGAAAATCGAAGAACGACTGGACATTTTTAGATCTGATCTCGGGTCAGAATGGGTTCATCAGACCAGTGTGTGTACGGCGGAAACCTCGTATGAATCTGATCTCCGGTCAGAATGGGTTAAACCTTTGAAGAGATCCTTCAAAGATCCTTTCACATCCATACTTGAATCATGCAGCGGCTCCTCTTTCCAATTCCCCTCATTTTGAATTATATCTCTCGTCAGAATCAAACTATACTTCACGTTGCTGCGTCTGAAGCCAAAGAGTGTCAGGTTTTCACCGCATAATAACAGTCGTTGTGTAAATTGTGTAACCCCTCCAACCCTCCAAGTTAATTCCAGCAATCAAATTGTTCTTGTTCGTAATGTACGCGGTCCACACCTTAGCTAGGTGTTGGAGGTCAGTAGCAAAACATTTGCAGATGCTTTGGTATTGTGTTTTTTTTGCCAAGTTGCTCACACACCTGCCTACACACACACACACACACACACACACACACACACACACACACACACACACACACACACACTCAAAGCCTCTCAATGCACGCACACAAACATGCATGCCTGAACAAGCCCCCTGCTGCAGGCTGTATAGTCATGTATATTTGGCCGGGTGGATGCTGGACCACGGCTCGGCTCAGCTCAACACAACACGACCACACATCTGCTTGTTTACTTCACAAGCAAACCGCGCGGTCAGAAAGCTGAGGTCGAGGAAGCATGAGGGCGTCAGGTCTGATGACCCCGACAGACAGAGCTCACATCCAGAAACATTTCCCACCACCAAAAGCGCTGCATGGACACCGCCCAACACCACCACCGCTCCTCTCCTCTCCTCCGCCCAACACCACCCCCAGAAACACACACACACACACACACACACACACACACACACCACCCCGCCCACCCTCGGGCTATGGATATCACAATGATTGATGGCTTTAAATTAGAAAACAAATTGCGGGTACATTGAGCGGCACGGACGGACGGAGGTAATTCCAAACCCTTGGCTAACAAAATGATAACAATGGCCTCGAGGTTCGAGACGTCGCCGGCTCGCCGCGGGGGGTTTCTTTTGCCGTTTCTGAATGGGGTGTGGAGAGGACCAAAATGTCTCTCTGGGGGTTCGGCAGAGCGTCATTAACCCATTTTGGCCTGACCTCGAAATTTAAAAATAATTTAACACATCTTGCCTGCTCAAAACGTAATTCCTGGATACGCCACTGGTAGGTTAGAGAGGAAATTGAGGGGGATTAAAGCCGGTTTTACCCTATCAATAGAGGGAGGGTCACCCACGCACGGCACGCACGCACACACTGGGGAATTGCCCAGCTCAGCCACAGTCTTGTAATGTTGACCACCAGTCGACTCCCGGGGCAGCAGTGGGGTTTAAGTTCCTAGTCTGAGGGCACTCTGAGGGCAGCTGAGAGAGAGAGGCTTTGATGGACCTTCAGTTGCAACAGGCTGGCCTGAGCCTCACAAACAGTGGGCCAAATCTCTGGCATAATCCATTGATAACACAGAATCTATTCCCATGTTTTTGCTTTTCTTTTTCTATTTTGCTCTGTAAAGCACTTTGCGCTGCCTTTATACCATGAAAGGTGCTATATAAATAAACTTTATTATTATGTAATTATTATTGCGAATGTAGTTCTCATTTACTATGAAAACCTGCACCTTCCATCCGTTAGTCACGCCACGCCTCTGTGTTTACGTTCGCCGTGACCAGGGGACCCGTCTCTGAATGTGTCTATTAAGAAGCTCTGTTTGCCCTTTAGGGCGAGGGCGTCTTGCTGGTTATTATTAGTATTATTGTTATTATGGGTCTGGGAAATCCAGATTGTGTTGTGTTCCTCCAAATGGATTCCTGCATACTTTTACACAGACTTATTTTTATTAGTCCCACATGGTGGCTTCAGTTCCACTTCCACCTGCCAAGATCCACGGGTGTTGTCCACGGACAGTCAGTTGTCCTCAAGGCGCACACTGAAGCTAACGCTACACAACACGCCGGAGGATCAGCAGACCTTTCCTCACCGAGGAGTATGCCCAGCTCCTTATCACGGCCTCAGGCAGGTCTGACCAGCCCTGACTATTGCTTGCTATTATACTCCCTTATTATTTGCTTTCTGGCCTGTGTAGTGTGTGCACTGTGTGCAGTGACGCCCTTCAAAATGAATGCTGCGGCACACCTTGACTTTTCAACCTCCCAAATTGTTCCCCCTCGATCGATCTCCCCCTTTTTGTGTTCCGTTCAATGGCTTCCAGTTGCTGCTCACACCCAGAACAAAACACTGATGTTGGCGCACAAGGCAGCCAAAGCACGGGCACGGTGCTACCCCTACCCGTACCTTCAGGATAGGACCGATCTATGGCTGTGTTTTTTGGAATACATGAAATGTATGTAAGATCAGACATTCTCGGGCTATTAACTTTAACTAACTTAAACTTAGAATATTCATCTAATACTCAAACATGCATTTACCAAAACCAAAGTTACAGTTAGTTGATTTAAAATGTATTTTGTGCGTGCTCGTGCTCCGGACAAGTGACTTTTGTGCCCGGACAAGTGTGGTTTTGTGCAATGTGGAATGTACTGTGGTTTGCTACAGCTAAATTGAGCTGAAATTGTTTATACAAACAATGGCTTATACAGACACAGTATTTTTCTTCATGGATTTGGGATACAGTGCTCCAAAACATGTCCAGAGAACACACACAGTGTTTGCGGTGCTTGAACCTGCCATTGGCGGCTGTGAGAATCAGGCCACAGAGATGAGTGGCCATCACCACACCGACAGCCTCTTCACACTTCAGTGAGAATACGGCCACAGAGATTAGTGACCTAGTCACCGCTCCTACGGTGTCTTCACACTTCGGGCAGGTTTCTCTAGTGCTTTCTAAGTGTTGTTCTGGACGTTAGCCAATAGCCAGACGTGCTTTGGAAGCGAGAGTAGGACAGTTGTTGTAACCGAGGGTCTAAATCAAGAGAGCCTGATATGGTCTGAGAATTACAGCCGAGAGGTCCCACCTTAGCTTAGTAGTAAGGGATAGAAATGGGAGCTCTTGAGGCAGGCTATGTGGGTTCAATAGTCAAGGGTGAGTAAGTCACAAACTACTAGAGTTCCAAAGCTTAATTCTACCCTTAAACCTGCTAGGCTGTCTTATATTTATAATGTTGTGATGTCAGAGGTGACATCACATCTGACACCACGGTTGTGATGTCGGAGCGACACTGCGTTCCTTCGTAACAGTTGTGGTACATGCAGGGTTTGAACTGGTGGGTTTTGGGAACACCTACAACCTAGCCCATTCTGACCTGAGATCAGATTCATACGAGGTTCCCGCTGGACACACACTGGTCTGATTAACCCATTCTGACCTGAGATCAGATTCTAGAAATGTCAGTCGCTCTTCGATTTTTCAAAAATAGCAGACCTACAAGCTCGTATCGCGCCACTCGGTGGCGCGATATGAGCTTGTAGATCTGCTATTTTTCAATAGCTAAAGCATAACATGATGCTGACACTAAAATGGGTGCCCGTTCAGAATGGGCTAGAGAACATCTTAACAACAGTTACCAACTCCTCTCAAGGCAACTTTATTTTTTTACAACACAGGTATACAAATTATTCCTTAAAGTTAAATATATAGAAAACTGAATTATTTCAAAGTAAACTTCCACAGTAAGGTGGACTTTTTAAATTGTGAATTGAGTTGGGAGGGTCCAAAGTTGTATCCGTTAAAAGTTAAATATATAAAACAAAAACGACAAAACATTTCAAAGTAAAATGTCAGGCCTGTTTATAGTTTCCAGGTGAAAGTATGAAGAATGTGTCAAAATCTTCCATTGACTTCAATTAGCCTAGAATGTTCTGAACTTTTAAAGTAAGATATTTCCAAATATCTTACTCCAAAACATTTCAAATATTCATGTACACCCGCACAATTCCACAGCAAGCTGAACATGTCACTAGAAGGTCTGAAGTAAAATCAGCTAAATTTGCATGTGCTTAAATTCACATTTAGAAATTCTTTCAGATGTCAAGATTCTCTGAGATGATAGAATGGTGATGGATGATGATGCTCATGGAAGGGGAACCTTCTGAAAGCTTCATGGGCAAAGATAATCACCTTCAAAATAATAAAAAAAACGGTCAAAATGACCTCTCAGACCTTCTAGTGTTAGTTCAAATGGAGTTTGTAAATTCTAAGTGAAAGTGCGTAGGAGTAGATAAGATAGGTGCCAAGGTTTTGAGGAGACGAAAAGTGTAGGATATCTGTGTTCTCGCTGCTGCAGCGAGAACACAATAAGGAGAATAATGTCTGTGTATGAAACATATAAGATGAACATGTTGGTGTGAGCTCGTGTTAGTGCGTATTCCTCCTCTTGATCCGTATGCCAGTTCCCATTTCTTGAGCTAACCAACATAAAAACCACTGCTGGCTTCGGACGCAATCAGATAAATTAGTGCAATAAAACAGCAGGAGTGGGACAACCTTTTTTGGTGAAGCTGGAGTTGACGATCCTGGGAACATCTGGAGAACATCTGACCATAGTGAGCCAAATACTGGCTGTCCCGTCACAGTTTTCCTGCAGCTTAAAAACATGGTTTGGAGAGGAGTAAGGCTTCACTCACACGGTCACAACAGATTGTCGTATAGCTGATGCATGAGACTTGTTTACTGATGCAAGCTCGCAATGCATTTCCAATGGGAGTCACATGGTTTGACACAACATTTTTGTTGTATGAGGGGGGGGGGGGGGGGGGGGGGCAGTCGAAACACAGCCGAAAGCCGTACAACAAAGATGTTGTGTCAAACCATGTGACTTCCATTGGAAATGCATTGGGGCAAGATGTAAACAAACCCTTTGTTTACATCTAGCATCCAACAATGTTGTATGCTACACACTAAACCCAAGCGTTTAGGTTCTCAACACTTATTTGTAACACTTTTTAAACGTGTCACAGTGTTCAGATTATAAACAAAAGAACATGTTTAATCGCCAGTAACACTTTTTAAACACATAAACGTGTTTTGTTTTTACAATCAAAGTCATATAGGTGTTTAGAATTCGAACACTAGGTGTTCTCGTGAGGTGTGTTTGATTGAACTCGTGTTCTACTGTATTTTATGACCATTAATAAACATTTGGCATTTTATTATTACACACTGGTGTTTAGGTTTTAAACGCGTCACATCATGTTCCAGGGATTTACAGATGCGATTTACAGATGCGATTTACAGATGCGAGTGAGGCCCTAGGGCCTCACTCACACCTTTCGATCTAGCATACAACATTGATGCAAGCAGCGCAAGCAGAGTAAACGTGAAGCCTATAGGCAACAAACAGCAAGGTAAATAGTCCCATACGTAGACGTAGAGTGGCTGGAGGCCACCAGTTAAACATCAAACGTATAGCATCTGAATAAACAACAAGTTATCCAAGTCTAATTAAATGGTGTGAACTTGTTTTGCCATGCAGAGATGACTTGGGATTGTAAAGGTTTTTTTCCCTTTAGTTTCGTTTTTTGTAACCAAATTGCTACTTGATGACGGTCGTTAAGGGTAAAATAAATGGTGCATTTATACACCGCCTTTATCCACAAAGAATCATAGATTGTGCATTTACCCATACACCGATGGGGGCGGAAACCTTCTCATCAGGAGCAATTAGGGGTTCAGAGCCCACAGGGTTTGAACTGGGAAGCTTACGGTTCCCCATCCAAGCCACTCTACCCCTGAGCCACCGCCACCACCGTCGTAATAGACCGAAACTTTGTATGTTGTGCGGGACTTACATGTTTTTTTTTTACCCTATACTAGCTACAGGTATGTTATCTCAACTTTCACAATGTCATCTGTACTTTATAGGCATGTCATTTAGGCAAATTACACTTCAATACTACATCGTCAATGTTACATTTTGGACCAGCAAATACAACATCCATAATACACCTTGAAGTACTTATAAATAAATACAACAAGTCGCCAAAGTCCTACTTTTTAGTAGCAGGGCAAAATACACAATCAATATATACTGTAATGACATAGCCAACCTATACCCAAAACAGAAATGTCACTATGTCAGGCTGTAAGTAATATTGTACCTTATAGTGTGGTCAGGAATGACTGTGTTCTTTGACATTATGACGCTGTTGGCTTTTTCCTTTCCCTTAGCTGTTGATAATGGCAGACTCAAGACTGTGTGTCCAAGTTATGATCATAACTCAATGCAAAAAATATGTACGCTCATACTGGTGTATGGTGCTTTGCATAAACATTGTTTGTTTTCAACAACTAATAGGAACTTTTTTGTGTGTGTGTGTGTGTGTGTGTTCGTGTCTGTGTATGGGTTTCTGTGTGACAGTGTCAGTTGCCATAATTGCATTACTGCGTGTTGGGCTAACCAAAAAAACGCTGCTGGCTTTGGACATGATGGGATAAATTAGTGCAATAAAACACATCTGGAGTGTCTTCATTAACATAGCGCTTAGCTGTTCTGGTCCATCACTTTTCCTACTGCTTCAAACCACATGGTATAGCACTCACAATGCGCCAGCTACTTTTTCAAACGCAGAGATTTTGTGTAGAGGAACAAAAAAAAAGACGGGACCAAGTACAGACCTACCACTTCTCCGTAGTCAGGTCGCGGGGGAAAACGGCTCCACCACAGAGCTCCAGACTTCCCTCTCCAGAGCAGCATTTATAGTGACTTCCTCCTGGGGGGATCCCGAGGCGTTCCATGGCCAGTACAGTCGATGTGATTCCTGCATCTGCGCCTTGGTCTGCCCCCCCCCCCCCCCCCCCCCCGGGGGTCTCTTCCCAGTGGGACGTGCCTTGAGGACCTCCCCTAGGGAGACACCCGAGAGGCATCCTAACCAGATGCCCCGAACCACCTAAGCTGGCTCCTTTCCAGGCGAAGAAGCAGCAACTCTACTCCGAGTCTCTCTCTCGTGTGACTGAACTTCTCAATCTCACCCTATCTCTAACTAAGGGAGACGTCAGCCACCCGTCGAAGAAAACTCATTTAAACATGTAGTGTTCTTGATTAAACACAGAGGCACGCGGGAGGAAGTGGACTACGAACGGGGCCAAACCGCTTTCCTGTTTCTATACAAGTTTACAACAGTCGAATCGAACGGGTTCCCAGATTGCCGAAAGCACATAACTGCTCCCGATTAGACGAGCAGGTTGGAGCCTTAAATGGTTCCATCTCTACCGCTGAACTCTCAGCACTTAGCGTTATCAAAATAACTATTCAACAAATCAAACATATTTTCTTTATTGTGGTTGTTAGCCAAAACGTCTGTGATCTTGTCAATTTGAGGCCATGTCAATTAAAACCAATATGGACTATTATTTCTGAGTGCAAACCCTCCATGGTTTGATTTGTTGAATGTGAAATACATTGTAATGACGCTAATGTGCAGTGACTCCAAATTGGGTCCACGCTCGAGGAAGGATGTTTTAAGTCGTTAAAACCAATATGGACTATTATTTCTGAGTGCAAAACCCTCCATGGTTTGATTTGTTGAATGTGAAATACATTGTAATGACGCTAATGTGCAGTGACTCCAAATTGGGTCCACGCTCGAGGAAGGATGTTTTAAGTCGTTAAATGTTGTTGCCTTCAATGTTTTGGAGTTGTTTAGGACAACCTGGCCCGGTGGAGACTGATGTCGGGAATATCACCAGCATTCAAAACATCCCCACCTGATTTAAGGGTTCTGGACTGAACTATTGTGTTTCACATTAAATTAAAACAATATTTATTGCATCTTGTAAGACAGGCCAGGGAACATCGAAACGAACATTCCCTAACGCAGTACGAGCCACGTTACTGCTCATACTGTCCAAGAGACAACCTTGGTGGCATTTTAACCGGAAATCTTGGGAGCGTCAACTTGAGGCTTATTTGCTGTTGCTTGCTTCCCTTGATCGAAGGGGACAGTTCCCATTGCGTTGGTGTGTGTGTGTGTGTGTGTGTGTGTGTGTGTGTGTGTGTGTGTGTGTGTGTGTGTGTGTGAACATTGTGCTAACCCAAATAAGCTGCAGGCTTTGGACATGATAGGATAGATTAGTGCAATCAAACAGCAGGGTTGTGGAGTTAAGCTCTTCACATTTTGGTTAATGTGAACAACAGTATAGCTATTTGGATAATATCTCTTTTGTTTTTTACCACGCTCATTTCCAGCTCTCATTTTCTCCTACTGAGTGCATATGGGGTGGAAGGTTTCCAGCTATGGGGTGGAAGGTTTCCAGGCCATGATGCCGAAGCAGACGGTTGTCTATAGCCTGGAGGGCTGATGGTGATTGGGGGGGGGGCTTATCCGTTGACAAGACCGTTGGTAATGAGACGGAACCCAGTTGAACATTTTTCACATGAACATTTGCATTTTTGTTGTACAGTATGTGGGTTTTTTTTTAACGTTTTGTGTTTTTTTGTCTTATATATTCTGCACATTTTCCCACTTATTTCAAACGGTAAATGGTGCATTTATATAGCAGCCTTTATTCAAGGCGCTTTACATAGATTGTGCATTACATTCACCCATTCACACACGCACACACACATTCATACACACGATGGTGGCGGAAACCATGCAAGGCACCGACCAGCGCATCAGAGTCTTGCTCAAGGACACTTCGACACTAACTCTGGGGGAGCCCACAGGGTTCGAACTGGGAACCTTGCGGTTACCATCCAGCCACTCTGCCCCTGAGCCACTGCCATAATTATATGCAGTATTACTGTAGCTTGAATATTTACTGAAACAGGACATCTGGATCAGCTAGCATGTCACCAAGCAGACAGAGCTTTCGTTCCGGATTATTTTGTTGTTGCTGCTTTGTTAAAATAAGCAGCCTATTAAATAGATCTATTCCCAAATAATCATTGCTGTATTTGTTGTTTGTTCCGTAACAGGGGTCGTGCCCCTCTGCTTCTTTAAAGGGACACTTCACCCCTTTTGCAATCAGATAATGCAGTATGTGATTTTAGATATTTTGGCACTGTGTTTCAAAGTGTCTGTGATGTCACAGACACTGGTCTCACTACATGTTGTCTCAGTCATAGACATGTAAAGGCAGACGGCTCTGGAGCGTATGTGTGCTCGAGGGAGGGCAAAGTTTTCCCGAAGGTTTCCTTTTGCGAAGCACCGCGGAAGCATGAGTGTGCGCCACAGAGTGGCATGTTCGAGTCCCGGAAAAGATGCGCTGTGATTGGCCAGTAATCACGTGAGTGGCAGCGTGACGTAACGTGCCTTCCACACTTCCGGCGTACTTCCTCCCCCAGTGTAAATTGTTCCGCCCCTCCTTCACCACACATCGCTCCGACGAACTGCAGCGGCCAATTAGATCTATGGTCTCAGTAAGTTAAGCAGAAAATAGGCTACGTGTTCAGCTCAGGATACCAATTTTATCCAATCAGGAGTATAGGAACTCACACAGGATTAAACAAGTGAGATTGGAAGTGATGTAACAAACACCAGACAAAACTATGAAAATTGAAGCTGATGAATGACCTTTAATTTTTGCGGCGTTTGTCGCTCGCCAAAAATAGCAGATCTACATGGAAAATGTGAGAGGCTATAGCTCCAGGTCCCATGCTGTTTCATGGCACCCGTTGATGGTATCGTGTCCAAAGACGGTTATCTGGTTAGCCCAACGCAACAATGCAATGGGAACTAGCAGCTGTATAACAGACATACTGAGCAGGGTTGCCTGTCTGATTATTATAAGCTGGGCCTTTGGGGCGATGCTTTTATGTAAAGTAGCTTCTTAGTGGTATAGTTTGGGTTGCGCTTTTTTTTGGTTTCTAAAATGTATAGTTGCTCAATTTGGGCGTACTGTTGTTTAAACCAGTGGTTCTCAAACATTTTTGTTTGAGAAATCAATCAAATCAATATGTATTTGTCTGCCCGTCAGTACCCCCGGCCCCCATTGTAGCTCTCCCCCCAACATTGACGACACAGGCGGTTCTTTATGAACGGGCATTTATTGGGCATTCTTCTCATCCCAGCTGTTCCATGCCGTGAGAACTATGTTCACACAAAAATAATAAGCACATAAACAATCAGCGAAGTGCGTCATGGTACAAATATTGATCAAACAAATGTAGAAACACATGTAGAAATGCGCAATGCGCAGGTGAGTCTGAATGAGTGAGACACGGTTTGTAGCACCTGTGTGCAATGCCATGCAATCATGCATCAATCAGTCCATCATTGTCCAGTGTTGCTACTTGACAGACAGAGAACTTGGTTCTGCCTCAGAAAGTTATCACATGTTTTACATTTTTAACCTCATAAGAAATCAATTATGAATCACATATTTATTGTACATCATGAAATTGCTATGAATTATGCTTTATGAGCTTATGACCATGAACTTTTATATTTTAGCTATAGTAAACATTTTAATAACAGCACTTACACCCATCAAAACATATATGTGCCAGGGACCCCCTCCTTCCTACCAGACTATATATGTGCCAGGGACCCCTATACATTGATAAAATGTTTCACAAAATATCCCCCTGAGTCTACCACACTCTCCGTTCTAGGATGTGTGAATTTTGACAGGAACTTTTGACTTAAAGGGACACTTCACCCTTTTAGCTAAAAAAATATATATATCAATGGCCTTTATAAGATTTACTACACTTTCCTGGCGTTATTTTTCGTGTAATCTCTGGTTTTAGCTATTTTAAGATTATCCGATTGGCACTGACGTCATGCAGAGACACCTTTGTCACTTCCTTAATAACTTCAACTACCAGAATGCTTTGCGCAGCCAACCTCCCCGAGGGGGGGGGGTATTTGGTATTTGCGACTTTTTGGAAGTGTAATCATGTCAGTGTGTCGGCGTTGCGCGGTACCACGCTGTACAGCTCGGAAGCGGAGGGATCATCCTGGTGAAGTTAGCTCTTTCAAATTCCCAGTCAGTGGCGTGCACAGACATTTAGAGGGGCAGGTGCTCAAATGAAAAAAGGGGCACCTTGTGCAGCGCATTTTGGGGCGGGAACCCATTTTGGTGCTTTAGCTATTGAAAAATAGCAGATCTACAAGCTCATAGCGCGCCACCGAGTGGCGCGCTACGAGCTTGTAGGTCTGCTATTTTTCTTTAATCGAAGAACCACTGACATTGAAACACACAGCTTTAGATTGTGCCTAAATAATATAGTAGAAGCGTTTTTTTTAATCAAGATTTGATCAATGTCACCGCATGGTCCACAGACTACAAACATAACTACATTTTTTTTTTTTTTTTTTTTTTTTTAAGAGCAAAATTGCCAAAAGGGCAGGGGGTGCTCTAGCACCCCCTAGTGTCTATCTGTGCACGCCACTGTTCCCAGTCAACGACCCAGCGCGTTGCAGGGAACGGGTCAGAGCAATCAGGAACCCGAAGTACAACGAGAACACGGCACTCATGGAGCTACAGAATGAGCGTGTGTGTGTGTAGTCTCTGCACTTCCAAACGGGGGAGTTTGAAGAACGGGGCGACATGACAACAGTGTTGTTTTTGGCAGCAAATTTCTATTTTAGTTTTAGTATTTACTAGTGTTTAGTCTAGTTTTAGTCGACTAAATGTCATACGATTTTAGTCGACTAAATCTACAGTTGATTTAGTCAACTAAAATGTGTTTTGACAGGCCTTGATGTCGTTGTAATGACATATTTTACACTTTGGTTGCATGCTGAAAATAGCAGATCTACAATCTTGTAGATCTGCTATTTTCAGCATGCAACCCAGCATATAACTGGATCTCTTGTCCACTAGTCCCTTCCTAACATTTCAGTCTAGTTTTTATTTGTTTTGACGAAATTGTCAGTATATTTAGTCTCAGTTTTAGTCATCATAGATTTGTTTTTATTTAGTTTTAGTCAGTGAAAATAGGTAGTCGACGAACATTTTCCGTCTTAGTTTTAGTCGACGAAAACAACACTGGTTTGAACGGGGCGACATGACGAGGTACCGTCTTATGGGTGGTAGAAACTAAGCCTGGAGCCGTGCTGTCGACCACCGCGGTTCCTTCTATCAACCTGGAGGTCCGCTGAACCTCCGCCAGCGAAAAGGAGTCGCACAGAGGTAGTCATATAACGTTATTTACAGTAATTGTCATAGTACTGTTTTGATCGAATCGTGGTAGTAATTTAGTATACAGTATGAAACATGACTTCATCCGAGTACATTGAGAAAACATGGCTATAACATACGGTAGCATAAATGTGGGTCTATACATTTGGCTGCCATGCCATGGTGGCCCATCTTTTTGTTGTTTGTTTTGGCGTTTTAATAAACGTCTTTTTCAACGCACGCTATCAAAACCCCCAACAGTTTCCTTTCAAATGCACTTTTCAACGTTGGAAAACATAGTTCATATGCCTCCCTCCCTCCAAACTGGTCACAGCCTGGGCCAGATGTTTCACAGCACTGCTGTCATTTATTGTGATCTTACACTTCTATAATATCTCACATGATTAGTGTTAGTCAGGAAAAGAAACGAGTCCAATTCATATAATGCCAAAATAAAACAAATTTGTAAATTGTTTGGACAACAAGTCTGAGAAACCATTTTAAACCAGGGGTCTGCAACCTTTTAGAAAGTGCCATGTTTGTATTTTCTAAATAGACAGTGTGCCATGTCAACGTTAATTTTAATGACACCTGTAACACACATGATTTAGTGGATTACAGTATAACCCTAACATATAGAGACAAGCTACAGTTGCCTTATATGTGTGCTTTTGCCTAAGAACTAAATCTAAAGTTACTATGTTTAGTGACCCTGTCTGAAACCTAACCACTGAGTAGTGCAGAGATTTGTTAAGCTATCTAAAAATCACT
This sequence comes from Protomyctophum parallelum, assembly GCF_964188405.1. Classification (NCBI taxonomy): domain Eukaryota; kingdom Metazoa; phylum Chordata; class Actinopteri; order Myctophiformes; family Myctophidae; genus Protomyctophum; species Protomyctophum parallelum. Next base: position 13,825,574 of record NC_139716.1, on the reverse strand, counting down.
AGATATCAGAGACAGAGTGACATGTGGTTCCACCAATCAGCAGTCAGTTTAGGCCTGGCTGATATGCTGTCCCAGCCACACAGCAACCTGTTGAAGCAGTGATTACCATCTACCTGCAGTGCTGCACTAATCAAGCCCAATTGAACTGAGTCAGTTCAGCTGTTGAGGTTAGAGAGAGAAAGACAGCCAAACAGCAGTGCACAGCACATGAGAAGAGCACAGAACAGAGAGAAAAAGTGTGATACTAGAAGAGTTTTATGAGCACAAACCACAGCGAAGCAAGGTAACTCACCACATCTTATGAGTTAATTTAAGAGTAACAAATAATTGGAAATTACTTTGGTTTTTGATGAGTGGTATTGTTTATTTCTAGAAACCATTGTGGATTCACTGGGGCAGCCATTGCATTGTTTGTGCCCAGCCTGTTTCACACAGAATCGGTGAGACAGTTAATTTAATTTCAATGAAGGGATATTGTTGTTATTTTTGCACTTTGCAAGTGAACACTTTGAGAGTGTAATTAATACTACTAAGAAGAAGTTTATGTTTGTTTACTAAAATGGATGTAATCCATTTCATGATGCACTTCCTACAAGTGTACTGATGTTCATGTGAAGATGTGTTTAAAATACATAATGTGAAAAAGTATGTACAAAGGTTAAAAATGCACAGTGTTGCATACAGTATTTCATTTGTTTTCATTTAAAGAAAGTTCATGTAATGCATATTTCATGGTTAAAGACTAATCAACAGACAGTTGATACTTTGATACTGATTAGATTTCTCTGACCCTGTCTGATGACAGGTCAGGTTATTTTTGTTGGATTGGATCGTTTTCCAGTTGACCATTCCAATAGAGCTTCCCACCAGGATCTAGAGATTGAGCGACAGCGAGTATTCCCCCATACTCTGGTGACCACTGGACAGACAGACTCTACGGTGTGGTAGGCCTAATCTGCAGACTCCCCCACTCTCAGCTGCAGTAATCCCAATTCCCCCTCTCTCCCTTCGCGCACACGCATGCACATACATTCCCCTGGAATTGGAACTCTGACACTTACAGTTTTGGAAACCATATGGAACTTTGACACATACACTGATACATACCTGGATGGTTTATCCTTGGAACTCTGAACCATAACACGTATACTGATTTTGCATACATACCTTACCTTACCTTGTTCATTAATTGGGAGAACAGTGACTGAGTGGTCAATTCATTACGCATTGAAAGGGTGGATATTTGTAAATTGTATTGTCCTATTTTGATTGTTTAACTTTCCAGTTCAATCAAACAATCAAAATAGGACAATACAATTTACAAATATCCACCCTTTCAATCCACAATGGTTTCTAGAAATAAACAATACCACTCATCAAAAACCAAAGTAATTTCCAATTATTTGTTACTCTTAAGTTAACTCATAAGATGTGGTGAGTTACCTTGCTTCGCTGTGGTTTGTGCTCATAAAACTCTTCTAGTATCACACTTTTTCTCTCTCTGTTCTGTGCTCTTCTCATGTGCTGTGCACTGCTGTTTGGCTGTCTTTCTCTCTCTAACCTCAACAGCTGAACTGACTCAGTTCAATTGGGCTTGATTAGTGCAGCACTGCAGGTAGATGGTAATCACTGCTTCAACAGGTTGCTGTGTGGCTGGGACAGCATATCAGCCAGGCCTAAACTGACTGCTGATTGGTGGAACCACATGTCACTCTGTCTCTGATATCTAGTGATTTTTAGATAGCTTAACAAATCTCTGCACTACTCAGTGGTTAGGTTTCAGACAGGGTCACTAAACATAGTAACTTTAGATTTAGTTCTTAGGCAAAAGCACACATATAAGGCAACTGTAGCTTGTCTCTATATGTTAGGGTTATACTGTAATCCACTAAATCATGTGTGTTACACACCACATAGGGGTGCAGTACTTAGTTTAGACAGTTTTTGGTTTAGACTAGTCATTGGTTAGACCAGTCATCAGTCCTACAACTACAACCTATCTCAAACCCTCACCCTAAACCTAACCTCCCACGGGGCAGCACACCTAAACCTAACCTTAACCCATGTCTAACCAATGACTAATCTAAACTAAGTATGCACCCCACCACATAGAACATATTTTGATTGTACACAAATATAACCTTTTCCCTTCATTTTAAAAAGGTTGTCTCTCATTGTTAGTTATAATGATCATTAGATTCAGAGCAATAACTCGACTCTCCCCATGCAGTCGGAGTTCAGAGTTTACATACAAATGTGAGGGACTTTATTTATTTGACTACGTTTTATTTATTTATATAGTTTACCAAAAAGCCTGTCTCTCACACTTATGCCAGTGATCACCATCCTTGGTGCCAATGGTTGTCTACCCCTGGACTAAACCATTCCTCACCAGGCCTCATACAGCTGTCCAGATGTAGTAATCTTTTGTAGTAACTGTTTCTACTCTCACCCAGACAGAGGAACCGTCGCACAGTGTTCCAGTGGCAGTGCCAGAGGAACCAGCGCACAGCGTTCCAGAACTTCCAGTGGTAGTGGCAGAGGAACCGTCGTACAGCGTTCCAGTGGCAGTGGCAGGGCCAAGTCAATATGTAAGTTAGGCTTGCTGTGTGAAAAGAAAACTCACTTGAGAATATATACTCAGGTTGTCTCATCCATTTCTAGCTGCTTATGTAATTAAAAGTTTCATATGAAAGATATTGCTATCAAATTCTGTTTTTCATTCAGACCACAGGATATCGTTCCAGTGAATTTGAGTTCTTCTCAGACCAGTGTGGAGGCTGATGACCCAGGGGATGACAGCTTCCAGCCCGAGACAACCTCATCTGGGGAGGAGGAGGAGGAGGAGGAAGAGGACGTGAGATGTACTGGGAAGGTCCTTGTGGATGAGGAGAGAATAATGTCCCTCTTCAGGTTCTGCCAGGTCTGTGGAGAAGCACTCCTTGACACAAATGTGCACAAGTTCTATACTGGTGCACAGCTGAAAGTCAGCAGCTAATCTCGGCCACCGTTAACCCGGTCGATGCCAAATTTTGCACACACACTCCCTGGATGGCAACGATGAACCTCTGCCCCAAACTTTCCAGAACGGCCTGTTATAGCGCCACCAGTACACCTACAGATTTTGTCCAAACATCACGCAAATTGGTACACAGTCTCTCTAGAGCCATTCAACGAAACTGGTCTTTCAGATTTCTCAGACTCCATCCTGATTGGTTAAGATTGGCTTCCAAAGTTCACAGGAGTGCTCAGTTTCAAACAAAATGAACACATCGCATGATTTCCGTGAAATTGTGCACCCACATTCCCACTAGGCCGAGGACGAAATGCCACATGAACAATTTCAACTCAGCCTCAAGGTGGCGCTATAACTGGCCGAAAAGTGTTTTTACCTCTAACTGCACGAATCTGTGGATAACTTTGTATGCCAACTCCCTAGAGGCCAAGGAAAAACCTTTGCCTGGAATTTTTTACTTTTATTGCCCTTTTATCCAACCACCAGATGAAGGCAAGCTGCAATGTCCTACATTCCTATCCTGGTGGAGACCTGTGCCCAGAAGGGCACTTTTTCTAGTTTTCAGATTGCGTTTAGTTTGACCAACATATCCCGCACGGGCATTTTAACATATATACAACATGAGTTGTGTTACAATTAATGAAGCCCTTTATTTTATGTTCCTGACCAGTCTGTGGATGATAGAAGACCTTGGTGGTACTTGTGTTTGAGCAGTGGGTTTAGCCAATTAGCCCCAGTGGCCTTGAGTGATTTGTACATGCTAGTGACAACAAAATCCTTTATATTTCTGCCTCTCTTGAAACAAAACCTGGGTGGTACTGTTGAAATGTTTTTTAAGTTGGGATCGCATCTCAATATGTTCCAATGTTTGTGGATAATATTTTTAATTGCATGCGATGAGGTACTAAATTCCGAAACAAATGTGACTTTATTGTCTGAATTATCTTTGTTGACAGGTTGGCAGGAGGGTTTCTCTTTGTACATCTTTAATTTTATTTTTTGCCGTATGTATGGTCGATGTCTTGTAACCCCTCTCTCTGAACCTGTTATTTTGAAGTCATCAGAATCGCTGCAAATCTGTTTTTGAGGCGCAAAAACTGTCCATGTATGGAATGTTTTCCACTAGGCCCCTGGGATGATGGCTATGTGCATGTAAAATACTGTTCCACTAGGCCTCTGGGATGATGGCTATGTGCATGTAAAATACTGTTCCACTAGGCCCCTGGGATGATGGCTATGTGCATGTAAAATACTGTTCCACTAGGCCTCTGGGATGATGGCTATGTGCATGTAAAATACTGTTCCACTAGGCCTCTGGGATGATGGCTATGTGCATGTAAAATACTGTTCCGGTCTGTGGGTTTGCGAAAAATTGTAGTCTTAAGAAGGCCCTCTGGGTCTACTGAAATGCGTAGGTCTAAGAAGTCGATCTGGTCTTTACTGTGTTCCATTGTACATTTTAAAGTAGGGTGTGTACCGTTAATATAGTCCTTGAACACCAATAACTAATTTTCTTCACCAGTAAATAGAGTAGAGAAGCTGCCTTGTTGTGAATAAAGCGAGATTCCCAATGACCCATAAACAGATTAGCATAATTGGGAGCAAATGCAGATCCCATAGCAGTACCCTGGGTTTGTATAAAGAACTTATTATCAAACATAAAGTAATTAGATTTCAAAACAAAGTTTGCTAAATTAAATAGTCAGAAGAAATGTCTTCTCGTGTACCTAAAAAATAAGACATTGCCGCCAGGCCGTCATCATGGGGTATATTCGTATATAGGCTTTCAACATCGAGAGTTACCAGGTAGGCTCCATGTGGGATAGTTATGTCTAACTCTGAGAGTATATATGGTGGCCGACGGACAACACAACACAAAACACAAAAACTAAGGCACTGGTGTCGTACTTCTGGTTTACCGGAATGGGGTTCAACTCCCTGCAGTGCCATGCTCAATGTGTTGTATTTACATGGTTCATTGGTCCATGACGTGCCAATGTCTGCCATTGAGCCCCATTGTAAATTTGAAAGCACTATATTTCTAAAACTATGAAACATTCCAAAGATTCCTTTTCAGGCAAACATGTCCACCGTAAGATGAACCTAAGTAGGCTAGAATGGGGTTGCTAGGTGTAAGTATGTAGGACTAGTAGCATGCCAAAGTTTGTGCTATTGCCATAGAGAATGCATTGGGCGTTTAAGTTAAATAACTCAGAAACTATAAAACATTTCAAAGTAAAAAGTTCCAGCATGTGTCTCCACAGTAAGCTGAATAATAAAAAAGTGTGAATGGAGTTTCTAGGTGAAAGTGATTTTTGACGTGCCCAATGTCTGCCATTGAGCCCCATTGTAAATTTGAAAGCACTATATTTCTAAAACTATGAAACATTTCAAAGATTCCTTTTCAGGCAAACATGTCCACCGTAAGATGAACCTAAGTAGGCTAGAATGGGGTTGGTAGGTTTAAGTATGTAGGACTAGTAGCATGCCAAAGTTTGTGCTATTGCCATAGAGAATGCATTGGGCGTTTAAGTTAAATAACTCAGAAACGACAAAACATTTCAATGTAAAAAGTTCCAGCATGTGTCTCCACAGTAAGCTGAATAATAAAAAGTGTGAATGGAGTTTCTAGGTGAAAGTGATTTTTTGACGTGCCAAAATCTGCCATTGAGCCCCATGTTAAAAGTCTCAAATTTGAAAGCACTATATTTCTAAAACGATGACACCTTTCAAAGATTCCTTTTCAGGCAAACATGTCCACCGTAAGATGAACCTAAGTAGGCTAGAATGGGGTTGGTAGGTTTAAGTATGTAGGACTAGTAGCATGCCAAAGTTTGTGCTATTGCCATAGAGAATGCATTGGGCGTTTAAGTTAAATAACTCAGAAACGACAAAACATTTCAAAGTAAAAAGTTCCAGCATGTGTCTCCACAGTAAGCTGAATAATAAAAAGTGTGAATGGAGTTTCTAGGTGAAAGTGATTTTTTGACGTGCCAAAATCTGCCATTGAGCCCCATGTTAAAAGTCTCAAATTTGAAAGCACTATATTTCTAAAACGATGACACCTTTCAAAGATTCCTTTTCAGGCAAACATGTCCACCGTAAGATGAACCTAAGTAGGCTAGAATGGGGTTGGTAGGTTTAAGTATGTAGGACTAGTAGCATGCCAAAGTTTGTGCTATTGCCATAGAGAATGCATTGGGCGTTTAAGTTAAATAACTCAGAAACGACAAAACATTTCAAAGTAAAAAGTTCCAGCATGTGTCTCCACAGTAAGCTGAATAATAAAAAGTGTGAATGGAGTTTCTAGGTGAAAGTGATTTTTTGACGTGCCAAAATCTGCCATTGAGCCCCATGTTAAAAGTCTCAAATTTGAAAGCACTATATTTCTAAAACGATGACACCTTTCAAAGATTCCTTTTCAGGCAAACATGTCCACCGTAAGATGAACCTAAGTAGGCTAGAATGGGGTTGGTAGGTTTAAGTATGTAGGACTAGTAGCATGCCAAAGTTTGTGCTATTGCCATAGAGAATGCATTGGGCGTTTAAGTTAAATAACTCAGAAACGACAAAACATTTCAAAGTAAAAAGTTCCAGCATGTGTCTCCACAGTAAGCTGAATAATAAAAAGTGTGAATGGAGTTTCTAGGTGAAAGTGATTTTTTGACGTGCCAAAATCTGCCATTGAGCCCCATGTTAAAAGTCTCAAATTTGAAAGCACTATATTTCTAAAACGATGACACCTTTCAAAGATTCCTTTTCAGGCAAACATGTCCACCGTAAGATGAACCTAAGTAGGCTAGAATGGGGTTGGTAGGTTTAAGTATGTAGGACTAGTAGCATGCCAAAGTTTGTGCTATTGCCATAGAGAATGCATTGGGCGTTTAAGTTAAATAACTCAGAAACGACAAAACATTTCAAAGTAAAAAGTTCCAGCATGTGTCTCCACAGTAAGCTGAATAATAAAAAGTGTGAATGGAGTTTCTAGGTGAAAGTGATTTTTTGACGTGCCAAAATCTGCCATTGAGCCCCATGTTAAAAGTCTCAAATTTGAAAGCACTATATTTCTAAAACGATGACACCTTTCAAAGATTCCTTTTCAGGCAAACATGTCCACCGTAAGATGAACCTAAGTAGGCTAGAATGGGGTTGGTAGGTTTAAGTATGTAGGACTAGTAGCATGCCAAAGTTTGTGCTATTGCCATAGAGAATGCATTGGGCGTTTAAGTTAAATAACTCAGAAACGACAAAACATTTCAAAGTAAAAAGTTCCAGCATGTGTCTCCACAGTAAGCTGAATAATAAAAAGTGTGAATGGAGTTTCTAGGTGAAAGTGATTTTTTTGACGTGCCAAAATCTGCCATTGAGCCCCATGTTAAAAGTCTCAAATTTGAAAGCACTATATTTCTAAAACGATGACACCTTTCAAAGATTCCTTTTCAGGCAAACATGTCCACCGTAAGATGAACCTAAGTAGGCTAGAATGGGGTTGGTAGGTTTAAGTATGTAGGACTAGTAGCATGCCAAAGTTTGTGCTATTGCCATAGAGAATGCATTGGGCGTTTAAGTTAAATAACTCAGAAACGACAAAACATTTCAAAGTAAAAAGTTCCAGCATGTGTCTCCACAGTAAGCTGAATAATAAAAAGTGTGAATGGAGTTTCTAGGTGAAAGTGATTTTTTGACGTGCCAAAATCTGCCATTGAGCCCCATGTTAAAAGTCTCAAATTTGAAAGCACTATATTTCTAAAACGATGACACCTTTCAAAGATTCCTTTTCAGGCAAACATGTCCACCGTAAGATGAACCTAAGTAGGCTAGAATGGGGTTGGTAGGTTTAAGTATGTAGGACTAGTAGCATGCCAAAGTTTGTGCTATTGCCATAGAGAATGCATTGGGCGTTTAAGTTAAATAACTCAGAAACGACAAAACATTTCAAAGTAAAAAGTTCCAGCATGTGTCTCCACAGTAAGCTGAATAATAAAAAGTGTGAATGGAGTTTCTAGGTGAAAGTGATTTTTTGACGTGCCAAAATCTGCCATTGAGCCCCATGTTAAAAGTCTCAAATTTGAAAGCACTATATTTCTAAAACGATGACACCTTTCAAAGATTCCTTTTCAGGCAAACATGTCCACCGTAAGATGAACCTAAGTAGGCTAGAATGGGGTTGGTAGGTTTAAGTATGTAGGACTAGTAGCATGCCAAAGTTTGTGCTATTGCCATAGAGAATGCATTGGGCGTTTAAGTTAAATAACTCAGAAACGACAAAACATTTCAAAGTAAAAAGTTCCAGCATGTGTCTCCACAGTAAGCTGAATAATAAAAAGTGTGAATGGAGTTTCTAGGTGAAAGTGATTTTTTGACGTGCCAAAATCTGCCATTGAGCCCCATGTTAAAAGTCTCAAATTTGAAAGCACTATATTTCTAAAACGATGACACCTTTCAAAGATTCCTTTTCAGGCAAACATGTCCACCGTAAGATGAACCTAAGTAGGCTAGAATGGGGTTGGTAGGTTTAAGTATGTAGGACTAGTAGCATGCCAAAGTTTGTGCTATTGCCATAGAGAATGCATTGGGCGTTTAAGTTAAATAACTCAGAAACGACAAAACATTTCAAAGTAAAAAGTTCCAGCATGTGTCTCCACAGTAAGCTGAATAATAAAAAGTGTGAATGGAGTTTCTAGGTGAAAGTGATTTTTTGACGTGCCAAAATCTGCCATTGAGCCCCATGTTAAAAGTCTCAAATTTGAAAGCACTATATTTCTAAAACGATGACACCTTTCAAAGATTCCTTTTCAGGCAAACATGTCCACCGTAAGATGAACCTAAGTAGGCTAGAATGGGGTTGGTAGGTTTAAGTATGTAGGACTAGTAGCATGCCAAAGTTTGTGCTATTGCCATAGAGAATGCATTGGGCGTTTAAGTTAAATAACTCAGAAACGACAAAACATTTCAAAGTAAAAAGTTCCAGCATGTGTCTCCACAGTAAGCTGAATAATAAAAAGTGTGAATGGAGTTTCTAGGTGAAAGTGATTTTTTGACGTGCCAAAATCTGCCATTGAGCCCCATGTTAAAAGTCTCAAATTTGAAAGCACTATATTTCTAAAACGATGACACCTTTCAAAGATTCCTTTTCAGGCAAACATGTCCACCGTAAGATGAACCTAAGTAGGCTAGAATGGGGTTGGTAGGTTTAAGTATGTAGGACTAGTAGCATGCCAAAGTTTGTGCTATTGCCATAGAGAATGCATTGGGCGTTTAAGTTAAATAACTCAGAAACGACAAAACATTTCAAAGTAAAAAGTTCCAGCATGTGTCTCCACAGTAAGCTGAATAATAAAAAGTGTGAATGGAGTTTCTAGGTGAAAGTGATTTTTTGACGTGCCAAAATCTGCCATTGAGCCCCATGTTAAAAGTCTCAAATTTGAAAGCACTATATTTCTAAAACGATGACACCTTTCAAAGATTCCTTTTCAGGCAAACATGTCCACCGTAAGATGAACCTAAGTAGGCTAGAATGGGGTTGGTAGGTTTAAGTATGTAGGACTAGTAGCATGCCAAAGTTTGTGCTATTGCCATAGAGAATGCATTGGGCGTTTAAGTTAAATAACTCAGAAACGACAAAACATTTCAAAGTAAAAAGTTCCAGCATGTGTCTCCACAGTAAGCTGAATAATAAAAAGTGTGAATGGAGTTTCTAGGTGAAAGTGATTTTTTGACGTGCCAAAATCTGCCATTGAGCCCCATGTTAAAAGTCTCAAATTTGAAAGCACTATATTTCTAAAACGATGACACCTTTCAAAGATTCCTTTTCAGGCAAACATGTCCACCGTAAGATGAACCTAAGTAGGCTAGAATGGGGTTGGTAGGTTTAAGTATGTAGGACTAGTAGCATGCCAAAGTTTGTGCTATTGCCATAGAGAATGCATTGGGCGTTTAAGTTAAATAACTCAGAAACGACAAAACATTTCAAAGTAAAAAGTTCCAGCATGTGTCTCCACAGTAAGCTGAATAATAAAAAGTGTGAATGGAGTTTCTAGGTGAAAGTGATTTTTTGACGTGCCAAAATCTGCCATTGAGCCCCATGTTAAAAGTCTCAAATTTGAAAGCACTATATTTCTAAAACGATGACACCTTTCAAAGATTCCTTTTCAGGCAAACATGTCCACCGTAAGATGAACCTAAGTAGGCTAGAATGGGGTTGGTAGGTTTAAGTATGTAGGACTAGTAGCATGCCAAAGTTTGTGCTATTGCCATAGAGAATGCATTGGGCGTTTAAGTTAAATAACTCAGAAACGACAAAACATTTCAAAGTAAAAAGTTCCAGCATGTGTCTCCACAGTAAGCTGAATAATAAAAAGTGTGAATGGAGTTTCTAGGTGAAAGTGATTTTTTGACGTGCCAAAATCTGCCATTGAGCCCCATGTTAAAAGTCTCAAATTTGAAAGCACTATATTTCTAAAACGATGACACCTTTCAAAGATTCCTTTTCAGGCAAACATGTCCACCGTAAGATGAACCTAAGTAGGCTAGAATGGGGTTGGTAGGTTTAAGTATGTAGGACTAGTAGCATGCCAAAGTTTGTGCTATTGCCATAGAGAATGCATTGGGCGTTTAAGTTAAATAACTCAGAAACGACAAAACATTTCAAAGTAAAAAGTTCCAGCATGTGTCTCCACAGTAAGCTGAATAATAAAAAGTGTGAATGGAGTTTCTAGGTGAAAGTGCTTTTTTGACGTGCCAAAATCTGCCATTGAGCCCCATGTTAAAAGTCTCAAATTTGAAAGCACTATATTTCTAAAACGATGACACCTTTCAAAGATTCCTTTTCAGGCAAACATGTCCACCGTAAGATGAACCTAAGTAGGCTAGAATGGGGTTGGTAGGTTTAAGTATGTAGGACTAGTAGCATGCCAAAGTTTGTGCTATTGCCATAGAGAATGCATTGGGCGTTTAAGTTAAATAACTCAGAAACGACAAAACATTTCAAAGTAAAAAGTTCCAGCATGTGTCTCCACAGTAAGCTGAATAATAAAAAGTGTGAATGGAGTTTCTAGGTGAAAGTGATTTTTTGACGTGCCAAAATCTGCCATTGAGCCCCATGTTAAAAGTCTCAAATTTGAAAGCACTATATTTCTAAAACGATGACACCTTTCAAAGATTCCTTTTCAGGCAAACATGTCCACCGTAAGATGAACCTAAGTAGGCTAGAATGGGGTTGGTAGGTTTAAGTATGTAGGACTAGTAGCATGCCAAAGTTTGTGCTATTGCCATAGAGAATGCATTGGGCGTTTAAGTTAAATAACTCAGAAACGACAAAACATTTCAAAGTAAAAAGTTCCAGCATGTGTCTCCACAGTAAGCTGAATAATAAAAAGTGTGAATGGAGTTTCTAGGTGAAAGTGATTTTTTGACGTGCCAAAATCTGCCATTGAGCCCCATGTTAAAAGTCTCAAATTTGAAAGCACTATATTTCTAAAACGATGACACCTTTCAAAGATTCCTTTTCAGGCAAACATGTCCACCGTAAGATGAACCTAAGTAGGCTAGAATGGGGTTGGTAGGTTTAAGTATGTAGGACTAGTAGCATGCCAAAGTTTGTGCTATTGCCATAGAGAATGCATTGGGCGTTTAAGTTAAATAACTCAGAAACGACAAAACATTTCAAAGTAAAAAGTTCCAGCATGTGTCTCCACAGTAAGCTGAATAATAAAAAGTGTGAATGGAGTTTCTAGGTGAAAGTGATTTTTTGACGTGCCAAAATCTGCCATTGAGCCCCATGTTAAAAGTCTCAAATTTGAAAGCACTATATTTCTAAAACGATGACACCTTTCAAAGATTCCTTTTCAGGCAAACATGTCCACCGTAAGATGAACCTAAGTAGGCTAGAATGGGGTTGGTAGGTTTAAGTATGTAGGACTAGTAGCATGCCAAAGTTTGTGCTATTGCCATAGAGAATGCATTGGGCGTTTAAGTTAAATAACTCAGAAACGACAAAACATTTCAAAGTAAAAAGTTCCAGCATGTGTCTCCACAGTAAGCTGAATAATAAAAAGTGTGAATGGAGTTTCTAGGTGAAAGTGATTTTTTGACGTGCCAAAATCTGCCATTGAGCCCCATGTTAAAAGTCTCAAATTTGAAAGCACTATATTTCTAAAACGATGACACCTTTCAAAGATTCCTTTTCAGGCAAACATGTCCACCGTAAGATGAACCTAAGTAGGCTAGAATGGGGTTGGTAGGTTTAAGTATGTAGGACTAGTAGCATGCCAAAGTTTGTGCTATTGCCATAGAGAATGCATTGGGCGTTTAAGTTAAATAACTCAGAAACGACAAAACATTTCAAAGTAAAACGTTCCAGCATGTGTCTCCACAGTAAGCTGAATAATAAAAAGTGTGAATGGAGTTTCTAGGTGAAAGTGATTTTTTGACGTGCCAAAATCTGCCATTGAGCCCCATGTTAAAAGTCTCAAATTTGAAAGCACTATATTTCTAAAACGATGACACCTTTCAAAGATTCCTTTTCAGGCAAACATGTCCACCGTAAGATGAACCTAAGTAGGCTAGAATGGGGTTGGTAGGTTTAAGTATGTAGGACTAGTAGCATGCCAAAGTTTGTGCTATTGCCATAGAGAATGCATTGGGCGTTTAAGTTAAATAACTCAGAAACGACAAAACATTTCAAAGTAAAAAGTTCCAGCATGTGTCTCCACAGTAAGCTGAATAATAAAAAGTGTGAATGGAGTTTCTAGGTGAAAGTGATTTTTTGACGTGCCAAAATCTGCCATTGAGCCCCATGTTAAAAGTCTCAAATTTGAAAGCACTATATTTCTAAAACGATGACACCTTTCAAAGATTCCTTTTCAGGCAAACATGTCCACCGTAAGATGAACCTAAGTAGGCTAGAATGGGGTTGGTAGGTTTAAGTATGTAGGACTAGTAGCATGCCAAAGTTTGTGCTATTGCCATAGAGAATGCATTGGGCGTTTAAGTTAAATAACTCAGAAACGACAAAACATTTCAAAGTAAAAAGTTCCAGCATGTGTCTCCACAGTAAGCTGAATAATAAAAAGTGTGAATGGAGTTTCTAGGTGAAAGTGATTTTTTGATGTGCCAAAATCTGCCATTGAGCCCCATGTTAAAAGTCTCAAATTTGAAAGCACTATATTTCTAAAACGATGACACCTTTCAAAGATTCCTTTTCAGGCAAACATGTCCACCGTAAGATGAACCTAAGTAGGCTAGAATGGGGTTGGTAGGTTTAAGTATGTAGGACTAGTAGCATGCCAAAGTTTGTGCTATTGCCATAGAGAATGCATTGGGCGTTTAAGTTAAATAACTCAGAAACGACAAAACATTTCAAAGTAAAAAGTTCCAGCATGTGTCTCCACAGTAAGCTGAATAATAAAAAGTGTGAATGGAGTTTCTAGGTGAAAGTGATTTTTTGACGTGCCAAAATCTGCCATTGAGCCCCATGTTAAAAGTCTCAAATTTGAAAGCACTATATTTCTAAAACGATGACACCTTTCAAAGATTCCTTTTCAGGCAAACATGTCCACCGTAAGATGAACCTAAGTAGGCTAGAATGGGGTTGGTAGGTTTAAGTATGTAGGACTAGTAGCATGCCAAAGTTTGTGCTATTGCCATAGAGAATGCATTGGGCGTTTAAGTTAAATAACTCAGAAACGACAAAACATTTCAAAGTAAAAAGTTCCAGCATGTGTCTCCACAGTAAGCTGAATAATAAAAAGTGTGAATGGAGTTTCTAGGTGAAAGTGATTTTTTGACGTGCCAAAATCTGCCATTGAGCCCCATGTTAAAAGTCTCAAATTTGAAAGCACTATATTTCTAAAACGATGACACCTTTCAAAGATTCCTTTTCAGGCAAACATGTCCACCGTAAGATGAACCTAAGTAGGCTAGAATGGGGTTGGTAGGTTTAAGTATGTAGGACTAGTAGCATGCCAAAGTTTGTGCTATTGCCATAGAGAATGCATTGGGCGTTTAAGTTAAATAACTCAGAAACGACAAAACATTTCAAAGTAAAACGTTCCAGCATGTGTCTCCACAGTAAGCTGAATAATAAAAAGTGTGAATGGAGTTTCTAGGTGAAAGTGATTTTTTGACGTGCCAAAATCTGCCATTGAGCCCCATGTTAAAAGTCTCAAATTTGAAAGCACTATATTTCTAAAACGATGACACCTTTCAAAGATTCCTTTTCAGGCAAACATGTCCACCGTAAGATGAACCTAAGTAGGCTAGAATGGGGTTGGTAGGTTTAAGTATGTAGGACTAGTAGCATGCCAAAGTTTGTGCTATTGCCATAGAGAATGCATTGGGCGTTTAAGTTAAATAACTCAGAAACGACAAAACATTTCAAAGTAAAAAGTTCCAGCATGTGTCTCCACAGTAAGCTGAATAATAAAAAGTGTGAATGGAGTTTCTAGGTGAAAGTGATTTTTTGACGTGCCAAAATCTGCCATTGAGCCCCATGTTAAAAGTCTCAAATTTGAAAGCACTATATTTCTAAAACGATGACACCTTTCAAAGATTCCTTTTCAGGCAAACATGTCCACCGTAAGATGAACCTAAGTAGGCTAGAATGGGGTTGGTAGGTTTAAGTATGTAGGACTAGTAGCATGCCAAAGTTTGTGCTATTGCCATAGAGAATGCATTGGGCGTTTAAGTTAAATAACTCAGAAACGACAAAACATTTCAAAGTAAAAAGTTCCAGCATGTGTCTCCACAGTAAGCTGAATAATAAAAAGTGTGAATGGAGTTTCTAGGTGAAAGTGATTTTTTGATGTGCCAAAATCTGCCATTGAGCCCCATGTTAAAAGTCTCAAATTTGAAAGCACTATATTTCTAAAACGATGACACCTTTCAAAGATTCCTTTTCAGGCAAACATGTCCACCGTAAGATGAACCTAAGTAGGCTAGAATGGGGTTGGTAGGTTTAAGTATTTAGGACTAGTAGCATGCCAAAGTTTGTGCTATTGCCATAGAGAATGCATTGGGCGTTTAAGTTAAATAACTCAGAAACGACAAAACATTTCAAAGTAAAATGTTCCAGCATGTGTCTCCACAGTAAGCTGAATAATAAAAAGTGTGAATGGAGTTTCTAGGTGAAAGTGATTTTTTGACGTGCCAAAATCTGCCATTGAGCCCCATGTTAAAAGTCTCAAATTTGAAAGCACTATATTTCTAAAACGATGACACCTTTCAAAGATTCCTTTTCAGGCAAACATGTCCACCGTAAGATGAACCTAAGTAGGCTAGAATGGGGTTGGTAGGTTTAAGTATGTAGGACTAGTAGCATGCCAAAGTTTGTGCTATTGCCATAGAGAATGCATTGGGCGTTTAAGTTAAATAACTCAGAAACGACAAAACATTTCAAAGTAAAAAGTTCCAGCATGTGTCTCCACAGTAAGCTGAATAATAAAAAGTGTGAATGGAGTTTCTAGGTGAAAGTGCTTTTTTGACGTGCCAAAATCTGCCATTGAGCCCCATGTTAAAAGTCTCAAATTTGAAAGCACTATATTTCTAAAACGATGACACCTTTCAAAGATTCCTTTTCAGGCAAACATGTCCACCGTAAGATGAACCTAAGTAGGCTAGAATGGGGTTGGTAGGTTTAAGTATGTAGGACTAGTAGCATGCCAAAGTTTGTGCTATTGCCATAGAGAATGCATTGGGCGTTTAAGTTAAATAACTCAGAAACGACAAAACATTTCAAAGTAAAAAGTTCCAGCATGTGTCTCCACAGTAAGCTGAATAATAAAAAGTGTGAATGGAGTTTCTAGGTGAAAGTGATTTTTTGACGTGCCAAAATCTGCCATTGAGCCCCATGTTAAAAGTCTCAAATTTGAAAGCACTATATTTCTAAAACGATGACACCTTTCAAAGATTCCTTTTCAGGCAAACATGTCCACCGTAAGATGAACCTAAGTAGGCTAGAATGGGGTTGGTAGGTTTAAGTATGTAGGACTAGTAGCATGCCAAAGTTTGTGCTATTGCCATAGAGAATGCATTGGGCGTTTAAGTTAAATAACTCAGAAACGACAAAACATTTCAAAGTAAAAAGTTCCAGCATGTGTCTCCACAGTAAGCTGAATAATAAAAAGTGTGAATGGAGTTTCTAGGTGAAAGTGATTTTTTGACGTGCCAAAATCTGCCATTGAGCCCCATGTTAAAAGTCTCAAATTTGAAAGCACTATATTTCTAAAACGATGACACCTTTCAAAGATTCCTTTTCAGGCAAACATGTCCACCGTAAGATGAACCTAAGTAGGCTAGAATGGGGTTGGTAGGTTTAAGTATGTAGGACTAGTAGCATGCCAAAGTTTGTGCTATTGCCATAGAGAATGCATTGGGCGTTTAAGTTAAATAACTCAGAAACGACAAAACATTTCAAAGTAAAAAGTTCCAGCATGTGTCTCCACAGTAAGCTGAATAATAAAAAGTGTGAATGGAGTTTCTAGGTGAAAGTGATTTTTTGACGTGCCAAAATCTGCCATTGAGCCCCATGTTAAAAGTCTCAAATTTGAAAGCACTATATTTCTAAAACGATGACACCTTTCAAAGATTCCTTTTCAGGCAAACATGTCCACCGTAAGATGAACCTAAGTAGGCTAGAATGGGGTTGGTAGGTTTAAGTATGTAGGACTAGTAGCATGCCAAAGTTTGTGCTATTGCCATAGAGAATGCATTGGGCGTTTAAGTTAAATAACTCAGAAACGACAAAACATTTCAAAGTAAAACGTTCCAGCATGTGTCTCCACAGTAAGCTGAATAATAAAAAGTGTGAATGGAGTTTCTAGGTGAAAGTGATTTTTTGACGTGCCAAAATCTGCCATTGAGCCCCATGTTAAAAGTCTCAAATTTGAAAGCACTATATTTCTAAAACGATGACACCTTTCAAAGATTCCTTTTCAGGCAAACATGTCCACCGTAAGATGAACCTAAGTAGGCTAGAATGGGGTTGGTAGGTTTAAGTATGTAGGACTAGTAGCATGCCAAAGTTTGTGCTATTGCCATAGAGAATGCATTGGGCGTTTAAGTTAAATAACTCAGAAACGACAAAACATTTCAAAGTAAAAAGTTCCAGCATGTGTCTCCACAGTAAGCTGAATAATAAAAAGTGTGAATGGAGTTTCTAGGTGAAAGTGATTTTTTGACGTGCCAAAATCTGCCATTGAGCCCCATGTTAAAAGTCTCAAATTTGAAAGCACTATATTTCTAAAACGATGACACCTTTCAAAGATTCCTTTTCAGGCAAACATGTCCACCGTAAGATGAACCTAAGTAGGCTAGAATGGGGTTGGTAGGTTTAAGTATGTAGGACTAGTAGCATGCCAAAGTTTGTGCTATTGCCATAGAGAATGCATTGGGCGTTTAAGTTAAATAACTCAGAAACGACAAAACATTTCAAAGTAAAAAGTTCCAGCATGTGTCTCCACAGTAAGCTGAATAATAAAAAGTGTGAATGGAGTTTCTAGGTGAAAGTGATTTTTTGACGTGCCAAAATCTGCCATTGAGCCCCATGTTAAAAGTCTCAAATTTGAAAGCACTATATTTCTAAAACGATGACACCTTTCAAAGATTCCTTTTCAGGCAAACATGTCCACCGTAAGATGAACCTAAGTAGGCTAGAATGGGGTTGGTAGGTTTAAGTATGTAGGACTAGTAGCATGCCAAAGTTTGTGCTATTGCCATAGAGAATGCATTGGGCGTTTAAGTTAAATAACTCAGAAACGACAAAACATTTCAAAGTAAAACGTTCCAGCATGTGTCTCCACAGTAAGCTGAATAATAAAAAGTGTGAATGGAGTTTCTAGGTGAAAGTGATTTTTTGACGTGCCAAAATCTGCCATTGAGCCCCATGTTAAAAGTCTCAAATTTGAAAGCACTATATTTCTAAAACGATGACACCTTTCAAAGATTCCTTTTCAGGCAAACATGTCCACCGTAAGATGAACCTAAGTAGGCTAGAATGGGGTTGGTAGGTTTAAGTATGTAGGACTAGTAGCATGCCAAAGTTTGTGCTATTGCCATAGAGAATGCATTGGGCGTTTAAGTTAAATAACTCAGAAACGACAAAACATTTCAAAGTAAAAAGTTCCAGCATGTGTCTCCACAGTAAGCTGAATAATAAAAAGTGTGAATGGAGTTTCTAGGTGAAAGTGATTTTTTGACGTGCCAAAATCTGCCATTGAGCCCCATGTTAAAAGTCTCAAATTTGAAAGCACTATATTTCTAAAACGATGACACCTTTCAAAGATTCCTTTTCAGGCAAACATGTCCACCGTAAGATGAACCTAAGTAGGCTAGAATGGGGTTGGTAGGTTTAAGTATGTAGGACTAGTAGCATGCCAAAGTTTGTGCTATTGCCATAGAGAATGCATTGGGCGTTTAAGTTAAATAACTCAGAAACGACAAAACATTTCAAAGTAAAAAGTTCCAGCATGTGTCTCCACAGTAAGCTGAATAATAAAAAGTGTGAATGGAGTTTCTAGGTGAAAGTGATTTTTTGACGTGCCAAAATCTGCCATTGAGCCCCATGTTAAAAGTCTCAAATTTGAAAGCACTATATTTCTAAAACGATGACACCTTTCAAAGATTCCTTTTCAGGCAAACATGTCCACCGTAAGATGAACCTAAGTAGGCTAGAATGGGGTTGGTAGGTTTAAGTATGTAGGACTAGTAGCATGCCAAAGTTTGTGCTATTGCCATAGAGAATGCATTGGGCGTTTAAGTTAAATAACTCAGAAACGACAAAACATTTCAAAGTAAAAAGTTCCAGCATGTGTCTCCACAGTAAGCTGAATAATAAAAAGTGTGAATGGAGTTTCTAGGTGAAAGTGATTTTTTGACGTGCCAAAATCTGCCATTGAGCCCCATGTTAAAAGTCTCAAATTTGAAAGCACTATATTTCTAAAACGATGACACCTTTCAAAGATTCCTTTTCAGGCAAACATGTCCACCGTAAGATGAACCTAAGTAGGCTAGAATGGGGTTGGTAGGTTTAAGTATGTAGGACTAGTAGCATGCCAAAGTTTGTGCTATTGCCATAGAGAATGCATTGGGCGTTTAAGTTAAATAACTCAGAAACGACAAAACATTTCAAAGTAAAAAGTTCCAGCATGTGTCTCCACAGTAAGCTGAATAATAAAAAGTGTGAATGGAGTTTCTAGGTGAAAGTGATTTTTTGACGTGCCAAAATCTGCCATTGAGCCCCATGTTAAAAGTCTCAAATTTGAAAGCACTATATTTCTAAAACGATGACACCTTTCAAAGATTCCTTTTCAGGCAAACATGTCCACCGTAAGATGAACCTAAGTAGGCTAGAATGGGGTTGGTAGGTTTAAGTATGTAGGACTAGTAGCATGCCAAAGTTTGTGCTATTGCCATAGAGAATGCATTGGGCGTTTAAGTTAAATAACTCAGAAACGACAAAACATTTCAAAGTAAAAAGTTCCAGCATGTGTCTCCACAGTAAGCTGAATAATAAAAAGTGTGAATGGAGTTTCTAGGTGAAAGTGATTTTTTGACGTGCCAAAATCTGCCATTGAGCCCCATGTTAAAAGTCTCAAATTTGAAAGCACTATATTTCTAAAACGATGACACCTTTCAAAGATTCCTTTTCAGGCAAACATGTCCACCGTAAGATGAACCTAAGTAGGCTAGAATGGGGTTGGTAGGTTTAAGTATGTAGGACTAGTAGCATGCCAAAGTTTGTGCTATTGCCATAGAGAATGCATTGGGCGTTTAAGTTAAATAACT
This sequence comes from Protomyctophum parallelum, assembly GCF_964188405.1. Lineage (NCBI taxonomy): Eukaryota > Metazoa > Chordata > Actinopteri > Myctophiformes > Myctophidae > Protomyctophum > Protomyctophum parallelum. The sequence continues at coordinate 13,805,776 of NC_139716.1, read as the reverse complement.
CAGAAACGACAAAACATTTCAAAGTAAAAAGTTCCAGCATGTGTCTCCACAGTAAGCTGAATAATAAAAAGTGTGAATGGAGTTTCTAGGTGAAAGTGATTTTTTGACGTGCCAAAATCTGCCATTGAGCCCCATGTTAAAAGTCTCAAATTTGAAAGCACTATATTTCTAAAACGATGACACCTTTCAAAGATTCCTTTTCAGGCAAACATGTCCACCGTAAGATGAACCTAAGTAGGCTAGAATGGGGTTGGTAGGTTTAAGTATGTAGGACTAGTAGCATGCCAAAGTTTGTGCTATTGCCATAGAGAATGCATTGGGCGTTTAAGTTAAATAACTCAGAAACGACAAAACATTTCAAAGTAAAAAGTTCCAGCATGTGTCTCCACAGTAAGCTGAATAATAAAAAGTGTGAATGGAGTTTCTAGGTGAAAGTGATTTTTTGACGTGCCAAAATCTGCCATTGAGCCCCATGTTAAAAGTCTCAAATTTGAAAGCACTATATTTCTAAAACGATGACACCTTTCAAAGATTCCTTTTCAGGCAAACATGTCCACCGTAAGATGAACCTAAGTAGGCTAGAATGGGGTTGGTAGGTTTAAGTATGTAGGACTAGTAGCATGCCAAAGTTTGTGCTATTGCCATAGAGAATGCATTGGGCGTTTAAGTTAAATAACTCAGAAACGACAAAACATTTCAAAGTAAAAAGTTCCAGCATGTGTCTCCACAGTAAGCTGAATAATAAAAAGTGTGAATGGAGTTTCTAGGTGAAAGTGATTTTTTGACGTGCCAAAATCTGCCATTGAGCCCCATGTTAAAAGTCTCAAATTTGAAAGCACTATATTTCTAAAACGATGACACCTTTCAAAGATTCCTTTTCAGGCAAACATGTCCACCGTAAGATGAACCTAAGTAGGCTAGAATGGGGTTGGTAGGTTTAAGTATGTAGGACTAGTAGCATGCCAAAGTTTGTGCTATTGCCATAGAGAATGCATTGGGCGTTTAAGTTAAATAACTCAGAAACGACAAAACATTTCAAAGTAAAAAGTTCCAGCATGTGTCTCCACAGTAAGCTGAATAATAAAAAGTGTGAATGGAGTTTCTAGGTGAAAGTGATTTTTTGACGTGCCAAAATCTGCCATTGAGCCCCATGTTAAAAGTCTCAAATTTGAAAGCACTATATTTCTAAAACGATGACACCTTTCAAAGATTCCTTTTCAGGCAAACATGTCCACCGTAAGATGAACCTAAGTAGGCTAGAATGGGGTTGGTAGGTTTAAGTATGTAGGACTAGTAGCATGCCAAAGTTTGTGCTATTGCCATAGAGAATGCATTGGGCGTTTAAGTTAAATAACTCAGAAACGACAAAACATTTCAAAGTAAAAAGTTCCAGCATGTGTCTCCACAGTAAGCTGAATAATAAAAAGTGTGAATGGAGTTTCTAGGTGAAAGTGATTTTTTGACGTGCCAAAATCTGCCATTGAGCCCCATGTTAAAAGTCTCAAATTTGAAAGCACTATATTTCTAAAACGATGACACCTTTCAAAGATTCCTTTTCAGGCAAACATGTCCACCGTAAGATGAACCTAAGTAGGCTAGAATGGGGTTGGTAGGTTTAAGTATGTAGGACTAGTAGCATGCCAAAGTTTGTGCTATTGCCATAGAGAATGCATTGGGCGTTTAAGTTAAATAACTCAGAAACGACAAAACATTTCAAAGTAAAACGTTCCAGCATGTGTCTCCACAGTAAGCTGAATAATAAAAAGTGTGAATGGAGTTTCTAGGTGAAAGTGATTTTTTGACGTGCCAAAATCTGCCATTGAGCCCCATGTTAAAAGTCTCAAATTTGAAAGCACTATATTTCTAAAACGATGACACCTTTCAAAGATTCCTTTTCAGGCAAACATGTCCACCGTAAGATGAACCTAAGTAGGCTAGAATGGGGTTGGTAGGTTTAAGTATGTAGGACTAGTAGCATGCCAAAGTTTGTGCTATTGCCATAGAGAATGCATTGGGCGTTTAAGTTAAATAACTCAGAAACGACAAAACATTTCAAAGTAAAACGTTCCAGCATGTGTCTCCACAGTAAGCTGAATAATAAAAAGTGTGAATGGAGTTTCTAGGTGAAAGTGATTTTTTGACGTGCCAAAATCTGCCATTGAGCCCCATGTTAAAAGTCTCAAATTTGAAAGCACTATATTTCTAAAACGATGACACCTTTCAAAGATTCCTTTTCAGGCAAACATGTCCACCGTAAGATGAACCTAAGTAGGCTAGAATGGGGTTGGTAGGTTTAAGTATGTAGGACTAGTAGCATGCCAAAGTTTGTGCTATTGCCATAGAGAATGCATTGGGCGTTTAAGTTAAATAACTCAGAAACGACAAAACATTTCAAAGTAAAAAGTTCCAGCATGTGTCTCCACAGTAAGCTGAATAATAAAAAGTGTGAATGGAGTTTCTAGGTGAAAGTGATTTTTTGACGTGCCAAAATCTGCCATTGAGCCCCATGTTAAAAGTCTCAAATTTGAAAGCACTATATTTCTAAAACGATGACACCTTTCAAAGATTCCTTTTCAGGCAAACATGTCCACCGTAAGATGAACCTAAGTAGGCTAGAATGGGGTTGGTAGGTTTAAGTATGTAGGACTAGTAGCATGCCAAAGTTTGTGCTATTGCCATAGAGAATGCATTGGGCGTTTAAGTTAAATAACTCAGAAACGACAAAACATTTCAAAGTAAAAAGTTCCAGCATGTGTCTCCACAGTAAGCTGAATAATAAAAAGTGTGAATGGAGTTTCTAGGTGAAAGTGATTTTTTGACGTGCCAAAATCTGCCATTGAGCCCCATGTTAAAAGTCTCAAATTTGAAAGCACTATATTTCTAAAACGATGACACCTTTCAAAGATTCCTTTTCAGGCAAACATGTCCACCGTAAGATGAACCTAAGTAGGCTAGAATGGGGTTGGTAGGTTTAAGTATGTAGGACTAGTAGCATGCCAAAGTTTGTGCTATTGCCATAGAGAATGCATTGGGCGTTTAAGTTAAATAACTCAGAAACGACAAAACATTTCAAAGTAAAAAGTTCCAGCATGTGTCTCCACAGTAAGCTGAATAATAAAAAGTGTGAATGGAGTTTCTAGGTGAAAGTGATTTTTTGACGTGCCAAAATCTGCCATTGAGCCCCATGTTAAAAGTCTCAAATTTGAAAGCACTATATTTCTAAAACGATGACACCTTTCAAAGATTCCTTTTCAGGCAAACATGTCCACCGTAAGATGAACCTAAGTAGGCTAGAATGGGGTTGGTAGGTTTAAGTATGTAGGACTAGTAGCATGCCAAAGTTTGTGCTATTGCCATAGAGAATGCATTGGGCGTTTAAGTTAAATAACTCAGAAACGACAAAACATTTCAAAGTAAAAAGTTCCAGCATGTGTCTCCACAGTAAGCTGAATAATAAAAAGTGTGAATGGAGTTTCTAGGTGAAAGTGATTTTTTGACGTGCCAAAATCTGCCATTGAGCCCCATGTTAAAAGTCTCAAATTTGAAAGCACTATATTTCTAAAACGATGACACCTTTCAAAGATTCCTTTTCAGGCAAACATGTCCACCGTAAGATGAACCTAAGTAGGCTAGAATGGGGTTGGTAGGTTTAAGTATGTAGGACTAGTAGCATGCCAAAGTTTGTGCTATTGCCATAGAGAATGCATTGGGCGTTTAAGTTAAATAACTCAGAAACGACAAAACATTTCAAAGTAAAAAGTTCCAGCATGTGTCTCCACAGTAAGCTGAATAATAAAAAGTGTGAATGGAGTTTCTAGGTGAAAGTGATTTTTTGACGTGCCAAAATCTGCCATTGAGCCCCATGTTAAAAGTCTCAAATTTGAAAGCACTATATTTCTAAAACGATGACACCTTTCAAAGATTCCTTTTCAGGCAAACATGTCCACCGTAAGATGAACCTAAGTAGGCTAGAATGGGGTTGGTAGGTTTAAGTATGTAGGACTAGTAGCATGCCAAAGTTTGTGCTATTGCCATAGAGAATGCATTGGGCGTTTAAGTTAAATAACTCAGAAACGACAAAACATTTCAAAGTAAAAAGTTCCAGCATGTGTCTCCACAGTAAGCTGAATAATAAAAAGTGTGAATGGAGTTTCTAGGTGAAAGTGATTTTTTGACGTGCCAAAATCTGCCATTGAGCCCCATGTTAAAAGTCTCAAATTTGAAAGCACTATATTTCTAAAACGATGACACCTTTCAAAGATTCCTTTTCAGGCAAACATGTCCACCGTAAGATGAACCTAAGTAGGCTAGAATGGGGTTGGTAGGTTTAAGTATGTAGGACTAGTAGCATGCCAAAGTTTGTGCTATTGCCATAGAGAATGCATTGGGCGTTTAAGTTAAATAACTCAGAAACGACAAAACATTTCAAAGTAAAAAGTTCCAGCATGTGTCTCCACAGTAAGCTGAATAATAAAAAGTGTGAATGGAGTTTCTAGGTGAAAGTGATTTTTTGACGTGCCAAAATCTGCCATTGAGCCCCCATGTTAAAAGTCTCAAATTTGAAAGCACTATATTTCTAAAACGATGACACCTTTCAAAGATTCCTTTTCAGGCAAACATGTCCACCGTAAGATGAACCTAAGTAGGCTAGAATGGGGTTGGTAGGTTTAAGTATGTAGGACTAGTAGCATGCCAAAGTTTGTGCTATTGCCATAGAGAATGCATTGGGCGTTTAAGTTAAATAACTCAGAAACGACAAAACATTTCAAAGTAAAAAGTTCCAGCATGTGTCTCCACAGTAAGCTGAATAATAAAAAGTGTGAATGGAGTTTCTAGGTGAAAGTGATTTTTTGACGTGCCAAAATCTGCCATTGAGCCCCATGTTAAAAGTCTCAAATTTGAAAGCACTATATTTCTAAAACGATGACACCTTTCAAAGATTCCTTTTCAGGCAAACATGTCCACCGTAAGATGAACCTAAGTAGGCTAGAATGGGGTTGGTAGGTTTAAGTATGTAGGACTAGTAGCATGCCAAAGTTTGTGCTATTGCCATAGAGAATGCATTGGGCGTTTAAGTTAAATAACTCAGAAACGACAAAACATTTCAAAGTAAAAAGTTCCAGCATGTGTCTCCACAGTAAGCTGAATAATAAAAAGTGTGAATGGAGTTTCTAGGTGAAAGTGATTTTTTGACGTGCCAAAATCTGCCATTGAGCCCCATGTTAAAAGTCTCAAATTTGAAAGCACTATATTTCTAAAACGATGACACCTTTCAAAGATTCCTTTTCAGGCAAACATGTCCACCGTAAGATGAACCTAAGTAGGCTAGAATGGGGTTGGTAGGTTTAAGTATGTAGGACTAGTAGCATGCCAAAGTTTGTGCTATTGCCATAGAGAATGCATTGGGCGTTTAAGTTAAATAACTCAGAAACGACAAAACATTTCAAAGTAAAAAGTTCCAGCATGTGTCTCCACAGTAAGCTGAATAATAAAAAGTGTGAATGGAGTTTCTAGGTGAAAGTGATTTTTTGACGTGCCAAAATCTGCCATTGAGCCCCATGTTAAAAGTCTCAAATTTGAAAGCACTATATTTCTAAAACGATGACACCTTTCAAAGATTCCTTTTCAGGCAAACATGTCCACCGTAAGATGAACCTAAGTAGGCTAGAATGGGGTTGGTAGGTTTAAGTATGTAGGACTAGTAGCATGCCAAAGTTTGTGCTATTGCCATAGAGAATGCATTGGGCGTTTAAGTTAAATAACTCAGAAACGACAAAACATTTCAAAGTAAAAAGTTCCAGCATGTGTCTCCACAGTAAGCTGAATAATAAAAAGTGTGAATGGAGTTTCTAGGTGAAAGTGATTTTTTGACGTGCCAAAATCTGCCATTGAGCCCCATGTTAAAAGTCTCAAATTTGAAAGCACTATATTTCTAAAACGATGACACCTTTCAAAGATTCCTTTTCAGGCAAACATGTCCACCGTAAGATGAACCTAAGTAGGCTAGAATGGGGTTGGTAGGTTTAAGTATGTAGGACTAGTAGCATGCCAAAGTTTGTGCTATTGCCATAGAGAATGCATTGGGCGTTTAAGTTAAATAACTCAGAAACGACAAAACATTTCAAAGTAAAAAGTTCCAGCATGTGTCTCCACAGTAAGCTGAATAATAAAAAGTGTGAATGGAGTTTCTAGGTGAAAGTGATTTTTTGACGTGCCAAAATCTGCCATTGAGCCCCATGTTAAAAGTCTCAAATTTGAAAGCACTATATTTCTAAAACGATGACACCTTTCAAAGATTCCTTTTCAGGCAAACATGTCCACCGTAAGATGAACCTAAGTAGGCTAGAATGGGGTTGGTAGGTTTAAGTATGTAGGACTAGTAGCATGCCAAAGTTTGTGCTATTGCCATAGAGAATGCATTGGGCGTTTAAGTTAAATAACTCAGAAACGACAAAACATTTCAAAGTAAAAAGTTCCAGCATGTGTCTCCACAGTAAGCTGAATAATAAAAAGTGTGAATGGAGTTTCTAGGTGAAAGTGATTTTTTGACGTGCCAAAATCTGCCATTGAGCCCCATGTTAAAAGTCTCAAATTTGAAAGCACTATATTTCTAAAACGATGACACCTTTCAAAGATTCCTTTTCAGGCAAACATGTCCACCGTAAGATGAACCTAAGTAGGCTAGAATGGGGTTGGTAGGTTTAAGTATGTAGGACTAGTAGCATGCCAAAGTTTGTGCTATTGCCATAGAGAATGCATTGGGCGTTTAAGTTAAATAACTCAGAAACGACAAAACATTTCAAAGTAAAAAGTTCCAGCATGTGTCTCCACAGTAAGCTGAATAATAAAAAGTGTGAATGGAGTTTCTAGGTGAAAGTGATTTTTTGACGTGCCAAAATCTGCCATTGAGCCCCATGTTAAAAGTCTCAAATTTGAAAGCACTATATTTCTAAAACGATGACACCTTTCAAAGATTCCTTTTCAGGCAAACATGTCCACCGTAAGATGAACCTAAGTAGGCTAGAATGGGGTTGGTAGGTTTAAGTATGTAGGACTAGTAGCATGCCAAAGTTTGTGCTATTGCCATAGAGAATGCATTGGGCGTTTAAGTTAAATAACTCAGAAACGACAAAACATTTCAAAGTAAAAAGTTCCAGCATGTGTCTCCACAGTAAGCTGAATAATAAAAAGTGTGAATGGAGTTTCTAGGTGAAGTGATTTTTTGACGTGCCAAAATCTGCCATTGAGCCCCATGTTAAAAGTCTCAAATTTGAAAGCACTATATTTCTAAAACGATGACACCTTTCAAAGATTCCTTTTCAGGCAAACATGTCCACCGTAAGATGAACCTAAGTAGGCTAGAATGGGGTTGGTAGGTTTAAGTATGTAGGACTAGTAGCATGCCAAAGTTTGTGCTATTGCCATAGAGAATGCATTGGGCGTTTAAGTTAAATAACTCAGAAACGACAAAACATTTCAAAGTAAAAAGTTCCAGCATGTGTCTCCACAGTAAGCTGAATAATAAAAAGTGTGAATGGAGTTTCTAGGTGAAAGTGATTTTTTGACGTGCCAAAATCTGCCATTGAGCCCCATGTTAAAAGTCTCAAATTTGAAAGCACTATATTTCTAAAACGATGACACCTTTCAAAGATTCCTTTTCAGGCAAACATGTCCACCGTAAGATGAACCTAAGTAGGCTAGAATGGGGTTGGTAGGTTTAAGTATGTAGGACTAGTAGCATGCCAAAGTTTGTGCTATTGCCATAGAGAATGCATTGGGCGTTTAAGTTAAATAACTCAGAAACGACAAAACATTTCAAAGTAAAAAGTTCCAGCATGTGTCTCCACAGTAAGCTGAATAATAAAAAGTGTGAATGGAGTTTCTAGGTGAAAGTGATTTTTTGACGTGCCAAAATCTGCCATTGAGCCCCATGTTAAAAGTCTCAAATTTGAAAGCACTATATTTCTAAAACGATGACACCTTTCAAAGATTCCTTTTCAGGCAAACATGTCCACCGTAAGATGAACCTAAGTAGGCTAGAATGGGGTTGGTAGGTTTAAGTATGTAGGACTAGTAGCATGCCAAAGTTTGTGCTATTGCCATAGAGAATGCATTGGGCGTTTAAGTTAAATAACTCAGAAACGACAAAACATTTCAAAGTAAAAAGTTCCAGCATGTGTCTCCACAGTAAGCTGAATAATAAAAAGTGTGAATGGAGTTTCTAGGTGAAAGTGATTTTTTGACGTGCCAAAATCTGCCATTGAGCCCCATGTTAAAAGTCTCAAATTTGAAAGCACTATATTTCTAAAACGATGACACCTTTCAAAGATTCCTTTTCAGGCAAACATGTCCACCGTAAGATGAACCTAAGTAGGCTAGAATGGGGTTGGTAGGTTTAAGTATGTAGGACTAGTAGCATGCCAAAGTTTGTGCTATTGCCATAGAGAATGCATTGGGCGTTTAAGTTAAATAACTCAGAAACGACAAAACATTTCAAAGTAAAAAGTTCCAGCATGTGTCTCCACAGTAAGCTGAATAATAAAAAGTGTGAATGGAGTTTCTAGGTGAAAGTGATTTTTTGACGTGCCAAAATCTGCCATTGAGCCCCATGTTAAAAGTCTCAAATTTGAAAGCACTATATTTCTAAAACGATGACACCTTTCAAAGATTCCTTTTCAGGCAAACATGTCCACCGTAAGATGAACCTAAGTAGGCTAGAATGGGGTTGGTAGGTTTAAGTATGTAGGACTAGTAGCATGCCAAAGTTTGTGCTATTGCCATAGAGAATGCATTGGGCGTTTAAGTTAAATAACTCAGAAACGACAAAACATTTCAAAGTAAAAAGTTCCAGCATGTGTCTCCACAGTAAGCTGAATAATAAAAAGTGTGAATGGAGTTTCTAGGTGAAAGTGATTTTTTGACGTGCCAAAATCTGCCATTGAGCCCCATGTTAAAAGTCTCAAATTTGAAAGCACTATATTTCTAAAACGATGACACCTTTCAAAGATTCCTTTTCAGGCAAACATGTCCACCGTAAGATGAACCTAAGTAGGCTAGAATGGGGTTGGTAGGTTTAAGTATGTAGGACTAGTAGCATGCCAAAGTTTGTGCTATTGCCATAGAGAATGCATTGGGCGTTTAAGTTAAATAACTCAGAAACGACAAAACATTTCAAAGTAAAAAGTTCCAGCATGTGTCTCCACAGTAAGCTGAATAATAAAAAGTGTGAATGGAGTTTCTAGGTGAAAGTGATTTTTTGACGTGCCAAAATCTGCCATTGAGCCCCATGTTAAAAGTCTCAAATTTGAAAGCACTATATTTCTAAAACGATGACACCTTTCAAAGATTCCTTTTCAGGCAAACATGTCCACCGTAAGATGAACCTAAGTAGGCTAGAATGGGGTTGGTAGGTTTAAGTATGTAGGACTAGTAGCATGCCAAAGTTTGTGCTATTGCCATAGAGAATGCATTGGGCGTTTAAGTTAAATAACTCAGAAACGACAAAACATTTCAAAGTAAAAAGTTCCAGCATGTGTCTCCACAGTAAGCTGAATAATAAAAAGTGTGAATGGAGTTTCTAGGTGAAAGTGATTTTTTGACGTGCCAAAATCTGCCATTGAGCCCCATGTTAAAAGTCTCAAATTTGAAAGCACTATATTTCTAAAACGATGACACCTTTCAAAGATTCCTTTTCAGGCAAACATGTCCACCGTAAGATGAACCTAAGTAGGCTAGAATGGGGTTGGTAGGTTTAAGTATGTAGGACTAGTAGCATGCCAAAGTTTGTGCTATTGCCATAGAGAATGCATTGGGCGTTTAAGTTAAATAACTCAGAAACGACAAAACATTTCAAAGTAAAAAGTTCCAGCATGTGTCTCCACAGTAAGCTGAATAATAAAAAGTGTGAATGGAGTTTCTAGGTGAAAGTGATTTTTTGACGTGCCAAAATCTGCCATTGAGCCCCATGTTAAAAGTCTCAAATTTGAAAGCACTATATTTCTAAAACGATGACACCTTTCAAAGATTCCTTTTCAGGCAAACATGTCCACCGTAAGATGAACCTAAGTAGGCTAGAATGGGGTTGGTAGGTTTAAGTATGTAGGACTAGTAGCATGCCAAAGTTTGTGCTATTGCCATAGAGAATGCATTGGGCGTTTAAGTTAAATAACTCAGAAACGACAAAACATTTCAAAGTAAAAAGTTCCAGCATGTGTCTCCACAGTAAGCTGAATAATAAAAAGTGTGAATGGAGTTTCTAGGTGAAAGTGATTTTTTGACGTGCCAAAATCTGCCATTGAGCCCCATGTTAAAAGTCTCAAATTTGAAAGCACTATATTTCTAAAACGATGACACCTTTCAAAGATTCCTTTTCAGGCAAACATGTCCACCGTAAGATGAACCTAAGTAGGCTAGAATGGGGTTGGTAGGTTTAAGTATGTAGGACTAGTAGCATGCCAAAGTTTGTGCTATTGCCATAGAGAATGCATTGGGCGTTTAAGTTAAATAACTCAGAAACGACAAAACATTTCAAAGTAAAAAGTTCCAGCATGTGTCTCCACAGTAAGCTGAATAATAAAAAGTGTGAATGGAGTTTCTAGGTGAAAGTGATTTTTTGACGTGCCAAAATCTGCCATTGAGCCCCATGTTAAAAGTCTCAAATTTGAAAGCACTATATTTCTAAAACGATGACACCTTTCAAAGATTCCTTTTCAGGCAAACATGTCCACCGTAAGATGAACCTAAGTAGGCTAGAATGGGGTTGGTAGGTTTAAGTATGTAGGACTAGTAGCATGCCAAAGTTTGTGCTATTGCCATAGAGAATGCATTGGGCGTTTAAGTTAAATAACTCAGAAACGACAAAACATTTCAAAGTAAAAAGTTCCAGCATGTGTCTCCACAGTAAGCTGAATAATAAAAAGTGTGAATGGAGTTTCTAGGTGAAAGTGATTTTTTGACGTGCCAAAATCTGCCATTGAGCCCCATGTTAAAAGTCTCAAATTTGAAAGCACTATATTTCTAAAACGATGACACCTTTCAAAGATTCCTTTTCAGGCAAATATGTCCACCGTAAGATGAACCTAAGTAGGCTAGAATGGGGTTGGTAGGTTTAAGTATGTAGGACTAGTAGCATGCCAAAGTTTGTGCTATTGCCATAGAGAATGCATTGGGCGTTTAAGTTAAATAACTCAGAAACGACAAAACATTTCAAAGTAAAAAGTTCCAGCATGTGTCTCCACAGTAAGCTGAATAATAAAAAGTGTGAATGGAGTTTCTAGGTGAAAGTGATTTTTTGACGTGCCAAAATCTGCCATTGAGCCCCATGTTAAAAGTCTCAAATTTGAAAGCACTATATTTCTAAAACGATGACACCTTTCAAAGATTCCTTTTCAGGCAAACATGTCCACCGTAAGATGAACCTAAGTAGGCTAGAATGGGGTTGGTAGGTTTAAGTATGTAGGACTAGTAGCATGCCAAAGTTTGTGCTATTGCCATAGAGAATGCATTGGGCGTTTAAGTTAAATAACTCAGAAACGACAAAACATTTCAAAGTAAAAAGTTCCAGCATGTGTCTCCACAGTAAGCTGAATAATAAAAAGTGTGAATGGAGTTTCTAGGTGAAAGTGATTTTTTGACGTGCCAAAATCTGCCATTGAGCCCCATGTTAAAAGTCTCAAATTTGAAAGCACTATATTTCTAAAACGATGACACCTTTCAAAGATTCCTTTTCAGGCAAACATGTCCACCGTAAGATGAACCTAAGTAGGCTAGAATGGGGTTGGTAGGTTTAAGTATGTAGGACTAGTAGCATGCCAAAGTTTGTGCTATTGCCATAGAGAATGCATTGGGCGTTTAAGTTAAATAACTCAGAAACGACAAAACATTTCAAAGTAAAAAGTTCCAGCATGTGTCTCCACAGTAAGCTGAATAATAAAAAGTGTGAATGGAGTTTCTAGGTGAAAGTGATTTTTTGACGTGCCAAAATCTGCCATTGAGCCCCATGTTAAAAGTCTCAAATTTGAAAGCACTATATTTCTAAAACGATGACACCTTTCAAAGATTCCTTTTCAGGCAAACATGTCCACCGTAAGATGAACCTAAGTAGGCTAGAATGGGGTTGGTAGGTTTAAGTATGTAGGACTAGTAGCATGCCAAAGTTTGTGCTATTGCCATAGAGAATGCATTGGGCGTTTAAGTTAAATAACTCAGAAACGACAAAACATTTCAAAGTAAAAAGTTCCAGCATGTGTCTCCACAGTAAGCTGAATAATAAAAAGTGTGAATGGAGTTTCTAGGTGAAAGTGATTTTTTGACGTGCCAAAATCTGCCATTGAGCCCCATGTTAAAAGTCTCAAATTTGAAAGCACTATATTTCTAAAACGATGACACCTTTCAAAGATTCCTTTTCAGGCAAACATGTCCACCGTAAGATGAACCTAAGTAGGCTAGAATGGGGTTGGTAGGTTTAAGTATGTAGGACTAGTAGCATGCCAAAGTTTGTGCTATTGCCATAGAGAATGCATTGGGCGTTTAAGTTAAATAACTCAGAAACGACAAAACATTTCAAAGTAAAAAGTTCCAGCATGTGTCTCCACAGTAAGCTGAATAATAAAAAGTGTGAATGGAGTTTCTAGGTGAAAGTGATTTTTTGACGTGCCAAAATCTGCCATTGAGCCCCATGTTAAAAGTCTCAAATTTGAAAGCACTATATTTCTAAAACGATGACACCTTTCAAAGATTCCTTTTCAGGCAAACATGTCCACCGTAAGATGAACCTAAGTAGGCTAGAATGGGGTTGGTAGGTTTAAGTATGTAGGACTAGTAGCATGCCAAAGTTTGTGCTATTGCCATAGAGAATGCATTGGGCGTTTAAGTTAAATAACTCAGAAACGACAAAACATTTCAAAGTAAAAAGTTCCAGCATGTGTCTCCACAGTAAGCTGAATAATAAAAAGTGTGAATGGAGTTTCTAGGTGAAAGTGATTTTTTGACGTGCCAAAATCTGCCATTGAGCCCCATGTTAAAAGTCTCAAATTTGAAAGCACTATATTTCTAAAACGATGACACCTTTCAAAGATTCCTTTTCAGGCAAACATGTCCACCGTAAGATGAACCTAAGTAGGCTAGAATGGGGTTGGTAGGTTTAAGTATGTAGGACTAGTAGCATGCCAAAGTTTGTGCTATTGCCATAGAGAATGCATTGGGCGTTTAAGTTAAATAACTCAGAAACGACAAAACATTTCAAAGTAAAAAGTTCCAGCATGTGTCTCCACAGTAAGCTGAATAATAAAAAGTGTGAATGGAGTTTCTAGGTGAAAGTGATTTTTTGACGTGCCAAAATCTGCCATTGAGCCCCATGTTAAAAGTCTCAAATTTGAAAGCACTATATTTCTAAAACGATGACACCTTTCAAAGATTCCTTTTCAGGCAAACATGTCCACCGTAAGATGAACCTAAGTAGGCTAGAATGGGGTTGGTAGGTTTAAGTATGTAGGACTAGTAGCATGCCAAAGTTTGTGCTATTGCCATAGAGAATGCATTGGGCGTTTAAGTTAAATAACTCAGAAACGACAAAACATTTCAAAGTAAAAAGTTCCAGCATGTGTCTCCACAGTAAGCTGAATAATAAAAAGTGTGAATGGAGTTTCTAGGTGAAAGTGATTTTTTGACGTGCCAAAATCTGCCATTGAGCCCCATGTTAAAAGTCTCAAATTTGAAAGCACTATATTTCTAAAACGATGACACCTTTCAAAGATTCCTTTTCAGGCAAACATGTCCACCGTAAGATGAACCTAAGTAGGCTAGAATGGGGTTGGTAGGTTTAAGTATGTAGGACTAGTAGCATGCCAAAGTTTGTGCTATTGCCATAGAGAATGCATTGGGCGTTTAAGTTAAATAACTCAGAAACGACAAAACATTTCAAAGTAAAAAGTTCCAGCATGTGTCTCCACAGTAAGCTGAATAATAAAAAGTGTGAATGGAGTTTCTAGGTGAAAGTGATTTTTTGACGTGCCAAAATCTGCCATTGAGCCCCATGTTAAAAGTCTCAAATTTGAAAGCACTATATTTCTAAAACGATGACACCTTTCAAAGATTCCTTTTCAGGCAAACATGTCCACCGTAAGATGAACCTAAGTAGGCTAGAATGGGGTTGGTAGGTTTAAGTATGTAGGACTAGTAGCATGCCAAAGTTTGTGCTATTGCCATAGAGAATGCATTGGGCGTTTAAGTTAAATAACTCAGAAACGACAAAACATTTCAAAGTAAAAAGTTCCAGCATGTGTCTCCACAGTAAGCTGAATAATAAAAAGTGTGAATGGAGTTTCTAGGTGAAAGTGATTTTTTGACGTGCCAAAATCTGCCATTGAGCCCCATGTTAAAAGTCTCAAATTTGAAAGCACTATATTTCTAAAACGATGACACCTTTCAAAGATTCCTTTTCAGGCAAATATGTCCACCGTAAGATGAACCTAAGTAGGCTAGAATGGGGTTGGTAGGTTTAAGTATGTAGGACTAGTAGCATGCCAAAGTTTGTGCTATTGCCATAGAGAATGCATTGGGCGTTTAAGTTAAATAACTCAGAAACGACAAAACATTTCAAAGTAAAAAGTTCCAGCATGTGTCTCCACAGTAAGCTGAATAATAAAAAGTGTGAATGGAGTTTCTAGGTGAAAGTGATTTTTTGACGTGCCAAAATCTGCCATTGAGCCCCATGTTAAAAGTCTCAAATTTGAAAGCACTATATTTCTAAAACGATGACACCTTTCAAAGATTCCTTTTCAGGCAAACATGTCCACCGTAAGATGAACCTAAGTAGGCTAGAATGGGGTTGGTAGGTTTAAGTATGTAGGACTAGTAGCATGCCAAAGTTTGTGCTATTGCCATAGAGAATGCATTGGGCGTTTAAGTTAAATAACTCAGAAACGACAAAACATTTCAAAGTAAAAAGTTCCAGCATGTGTCTCCACAGTAAGCTGAATAATAAAAAGTGTGAATGGAGTTTCTAGGTGAAAGTGATTTTTTGACGTGCCAAAATCTGCCATTGAGCCCCATGTTAAAAGTCTCAAATTTGAAAGCACTATATTTCTAAAACGATGACACCTTTCAAAGATTCCTTTTCAGGCAAACATGTCCACCGTAAGATGAACCTAAGTAGGCTAGAATGGGGTTGGTAGGTTTAAGTATGTAGGACTAGTAGCATGCCAAAGTTTGTGCTATTGCCATAGAGAATGCATTGGGCGTTTAAGTTAAATAACTCAGAAACGACAAAACATTTCAAAGTAAAAAGTTCCAGCATGTGTCTCCACAGTAAGCTGAATAATAAAAAGTGTGAATGGAGTTTCTAGGTGAAAGTGATTTTTTGACGTGCCAAAATCTGCCATTGAGCCCCATGTTAAAAGTCTCAAATTTGAAAGCACTATATTTCTAAAACGATGACACCTTTCAAAGATTCCTTTTCAGGCAAACATGTCCACCGTAAGATGAACCTAAGTAGGCTAGAATGGGGTTGGTAGGTTTAAGTATGTAGGACTAGTAGCATGCCAAAGTTTGTGCTATTGCCATAGAGAATGCATTGGGCGTTTAAGTTAAATAACTCAGAAACGACAAAACATTTCAAAGTAAAAAGTTCCAGCATGTGTCTCCACAGTAAGCTGAATAATAAAAAGTGTGAATGGAGTTTCTAGGTGAAAGTGATTTTTTGACGTGCCAAAATCTGCCATTGAGCCCCATGTTAAAAGTCTCAAATTTGAAAGCACTATATTTCTAAAACGATGACACCTTTCAAAGATTCCTTTTCAGGCAAACATGTCCACCGTAAGATGAACCTAAGTAGGCTAGAATGGGGTTGGTAGGTTTAAGTATGTAGGACTAGTAGCATGCCAAAGTTTGTGCTATTGCCATAGAGAATGCATTGGGCGTTTAAGTTAAATAACTCAGAAACGACAAAACATTTCAAAGTAAAAAGTTCCAGCATGTGTCTCCACAGTAAGCTGAATAATAAAAAGTGTGAATGGAGTTTCTAGGTGAAAGTGATTTTTTGACGTGCCAAAATCTGCCATTGAGCCCCATGTTAAAAGTCTCAAATTTGAAAGCACTATATTTCTAAAACGATGACACCTTTCAAAGATTCCTTTTCAGGCAAACATGTCCACCGTAAGATGAACCTAAGTAGGCTAGAATGGGGTTGGTAGGTTTAAGTATGTAGGACTAGTAGCATGCCAAAGTTTGTGCTATTGCCATAGAGAATGCATTGGGCGTTTAAGTTAAATAACTCAGAAACGACAAAACATTTCAAAGTAAAAAGTTCCAGCATGTGTCTCCACAGTAAGCTGAATAATAAAAAGTGTGAATGGAGTTTCTAGGTGAAAGTGATTTTTTGACGTGCCAAAATCTGCCATTGAGCCCCATGTTAAAAGTCTCAAATTTGAAAGCACTATATTTCTAAAACGATGACACCTTTCAAAGATTCCTTTTCAGGCAAACATGTCCACCGTAAGATGAACCTAAGTAGGCTAGAATGGGGTTGGTAGGTTTAAGTATGTAGGACTAGTAGCATGCCAAAGTTTGTGCTATTGCCATAGAGAATGCATTGGGCGTTTAAGTTAAATAACTCAGAAACGACAAAACATTTCAAAGTAAAAAGTTCCAGCATGTGTCTCCACAGTAAGCTGAATAATAAAAAGTGTGAATGGAGTTTCTAGGTGAAAGTGATTTTTTGACGTGCCAAAATCTGCCATTGAGCCCCATGTTAAAAGTCTCAAATTTGAAAGCACTATATTTCTAAAACGATGACACCTTTCAAAGATTCCTTTTCAGGCAAACATGTCCACCGTAAGATGAACCTAAGTAGGCTAGAATGGGGTTGGTAGGTTTAAGTATGTAGGACTAGTAGCATGCCAAAGTTTGTGCTATTGCCATAGAGAATGCATTGGGCGTTTAAGTTAAATAACTCAGAAACGACAAAACATTTCAAAGTAAAAAGTTCCAGCATGTGTCTCCACAGTAAGCTGAATAATAAAAAGTGTGAATGGAGTTTCTAGGTGAAAGTGATTTTTTGACGTGCCAAAATCTGCCATTGAGCCCCATGTTAAAAGTCTCAAATTTGAAAGCACTATATTTCTAAAACGATGACACCTTTCAAAGATTCCTTTTCAGGCAAACATGTCCACCGTAAGATGAACCTAAGTAGGCTAGAATGGGGTTGGTAGGTTTAAGTATGTAGGACTAGTAGCATGCCAAAGTTTGTGCTATTGCCATAGAGAATGCATTGGGCGTTTAAGTTAAATAACTCAGAAACGACAAAACATTTCAAAGTAAAAAGTTCCAGCATGTGTCTCCACAGTAAGCTGAATAATAAAAAGTGTGAATGGAGTTTCTAGGTGAAAGTGATTTTTTGACGTGCCAAAATCTGCCATTGAGCCCCATGTTAAAAGTCTCAAATTTGAAAGCACTATATTTCTAAAACGATGACACCTTTCAAAGATTCCTTTTCAGGCAAACATGTCCACCGTAAGATGAACCTAAGTAGGCTAGAATGGGGTTGGTAGGTTTAAGTATGTAGGACTAGTAGCATGCCAAAGTTTGTGCTATTGCCATAGAGAATGCATTGGGCGTTTAAGTTAAATAACTCAGAAACGACAAAACATTTCAAAGTAAAAAGTTCCAGCATGTGTCTCCACAGTAAGCTGAATAATAAAAAGTGTGAATGGAGTTTCTAGGTGAAAGTGATTTTTTGACGTGCCAAAATCTGCCATTGAGCCCCATGTTAAAAGTCTCAAATTTGAAAGCACTATATTTCTAAAACGATGACACCTTTCAAAGATTCCTTTTCAGGCAAACATGTCCACCGTAAGATGAACCTAAGTAGGCTAGAATGGGGTTGGTAGGTTTAAGTATGTAGGACTAGTAGCATGCCAAAGTTTGTGCTATTGCCATAGAGAATGCATTGGGCGTTTAAGTTAAACTAGAAAGCAGTTCCCTGCAGAAACTGCGTGGGCTCGCCAAAAGACGCAATGTATATAATGTACAGTAGAAAATTTATTAAAGCTGAAGGAAAAGTTTAAAAAAGAATGTATAAAAATTGGTAAAAAGAATAAGCATTAATAACTGCATAAAGCGGAATAAAGTATGTGGAAGTATTACGATGCCCAAAAAGTGGCAGAATAAAGTAAGTAAAGTATTACTGTCTACTAATGATTTGTAATGTGTGAATAATGCTTTACAATGTATTCTTGATGAATTAAGAAAAGGTAAAAAAGAAAAAGAAAAAAAAGAGTCAATCCAATGGAGTATACATATAAAAGCATTCATGAGCTTAACAGAAATAGCATACTTTTACATGTAAAAAGAAGGTTCAAATAGCGTATAGGCCTATCTTTAAAAGCATAAACACAATGATTATTGATAATGGTCTAAGATTTTTCTTTAAATGTAAAAAATAAATAAAAAAAAGTTAAAGTTTTACATTTTTAAATGTTTTTAATTGTTAAATTTTTTTGAAAAAAAAATCATTTTTTTTTAATTTTTTTAATTTTTTTAATTTTTTAATTTTTTTTTTAATTTTTTTCATTTTTTTAATTTTTTTGAAAATACTTTTTTGAAAATACTTTTTTGAAAATACTTTTTTGAAAATACTTTTTTGAAAATACTTTTTTGAAAATACTTTTTTGAAAATACTTTTTTGAAAATACTTTTGAAAATACTTTTTTGAAAATACTTTTTTGAAAATACTTTTTTGAAAATACTTTTTTGAAAATACTTTTTTGAAAATACTTTTTCATCTCTATCTGATCTATCTGTGTAAAGGCCATCCAATTGCACAAATAGCAGACCTACAAGCCCACAAGGTATCGCAGAGCAACTCATTGAGATCTTGTAACTTTAATTTCAGCCCTGTAATTAAGCCCTTATATGTCTCAGCTGTGGAAGTGTAAAAGACAAACAAGTGGCGCGCAACTTGATCTCTTATTTTACAATGGTTCTGAATGGGGGGAAACTATGCCCGAACAAATTGCTCTATCGCAAAAAGTAAAAGTCGAATGCAAATAATTTTTTCGCTGTGAGTGGCCTGAGATATTGAGGTACACCATGTGCGATTGTGGTGTTGGTACGATCGAAAATGTGGTTATAAGAGCGAGTTAAGAATTGTCATCGCGATAATTTCCTCGTAAGATTTCTACAATGGATGTCAATGAGCAGCTTGACTGTATTTGTGTCACTTAAAAGGCCGTAGTTCACATTCTGTATGTCTCTGTGTTTTGGTGGTCACATTGTGTGAAAGAGGACATGTGTGGCTACAAAATGACCAAAGGACATGCGTGTAAAGTGAATATTTTGGCCGGGACGGCAATTTGTTTGGTAAATTTTCAAGGAAAGATTTTCTGTTTGTACACTCTAGTGAAAGAAGCCCTGCACTCTAAGTTGGCACTAATTAGGCGAAACGGCCTGCGATTGAACTGAGATTTCGGAAAAACCGTTTAACGTATTCGAATACGGTTTGAACCACGAAAAAGTCCAGAGTCGTGTGAGCTTTCTAAAGTTTAAATCACGTTTCTACGACAAAGTATGCCAGAGTAATGAGGCTGCAAAAGTGAGGTTGATTTAGAGATAAATCCCATACATTGTCAATGGGAGGAAAAAACTATAAATAAAGTTAAATATTTTAAAAAGTATAAACTTTTTCAAAACAACTTTTTCACCAATGAAAGTTCAAAGATAGATGAACATTATAAAGTTTGAATGAAGTTTCAAAGTGAAAGTATGACGGAGTAATAAGAGCTCAAAAAAGTTAACTGTGAAAAATGGGACCTTTCTTCCATCGACTCTCACTATAAAGAATGTAAAAAAAAGTTAAAAAGTTAAAAAGTATAAAAAGTATAAAACTTTGTAAAAATTCTAATTGGAGCATAAATAACTGCAAAGAGCTGAACAGTTTGAAGTTTGAACTAAATTTCTAGCATAAAGTATGTGGAAGTAGTAGGAAACCGAAAAAAAGGCGGAAATTGGAATAATAATAACTAGAAAGCAGTTCCTGTAGAAACTGCGTGGGCTCGCGTAAAATGCTTTGTATAAAGTTATTGCCGTGTCAAGTTTGAAACTCGGGGACCGGAGTAATGGTGTTACCATTGGTGTTCTAAATCTATAATCAAAATTTCGGGACTGTAGCATATTGTAAAGAAAAGTAGAAAATGCATTAAAGCTGAAGTAAAAGTTAAAAAAAGTATGAAAATGTGTAAAAACTATAGTTTAAGCAGAATAAAGTATGTGGAAGTTGTAGAAGTGTTTTTAAAGTTTTTCTTTAAATGTAAAAAAAAAAAAAAAAATCTAAAAAATTGAAGTTTTTTCTTTTTAAGTAAAAAAGAAAAAAATATTTTTTAAGTTTTCATTTTTTTCATTTTTTTTCATTTTTTTTCATTTTTTTCAATTTTTTTAATTTTTTTTAATTTTTTTAATTTTTTTAATTTTTTCATTTTTTTTTTAATTTTTTTTCATTTTTTTGAAAATACTTTTTTGAAAATACTTTTTTGAAAATACTTTTTTGAAAATACTTTTTTGAAAATACTTTTGAAAATACTTTTTTGAAAAGACTTTTTTGAAAATACTTTTTCATCTCTATCTGATCTATCTGTGTAAAGGCCATCCAATTGCACAAATAGCAGACCTACAAGCCCACAAGGTATCGCAGAGCAACTCATTGAGATCTTGTAACTTTAATTTCAGCCCTGTAATTAAGCCCTTATATGTCTCAGCTGTGGAAGTGTAAAAGACAAACAAGTGGCGCGCAACTTGATCTCTTATTTTACAATGGTTCTGAATGGGGGGAAACTATGCCCGAACAAATTGCTCTATCGCAAAAAGTAAAAGTCGAATGCAAATAATTATTTCGCTGTGAGTGGCCTGAGATATTGAGGTACACCATGTGCGATTGTGGTGTTGGTACGATCGAAAATGTGGTTATAAGAGCGAGTTAAGAATTGTCATCGCGATAATTTCCTCGTAAGGATTTTACTATGGAGGTCAATGAGCAGATTGACTGTATTTGTGTCACTTAAAAGGCCGTAGTTCACATTCTGTATGTCTCTGTGTTTTGGTGGTCACATTGTGTGAAAGAGGACATGTGTGGCTACAAAATGACCAAAGGACATGCGTGTAAAGTGAATATCTTGGCCGGGACGGCAATTTGTTTGGTAAATTTTCAAGGAAAGATTTTCTGTTCTACGCACTCTAGTGAAAAAAGCCCGCACTCTAACTTGGCACTAATTAGGCGAAACGGCCTGCGATTGAACTGCGATTTCGGAAAAACCGTTTAACGTATTCGAATACGGTTTGAACCACGAAAAAGTCCAGAGTCGTGTGAGCTTTCTAAAGTTTAAATCACGTTTCTACGACAAAGTATGCCAGAGTAATGAGGCTGCAAAAGTGAGGTTGATTTAGAGATAAATCCCATACATTGTCAATGGGAGGAAAAAACTATAAATAAAGTTAAATATTTTAAAAAGTATAAACTTTTTCAAAACAACTTTTTCACCAATGAAAGTTCAAAGATAGATGAACATTATAAAGTTTGAATGAAGTTTCAAAGTGAAAGTATGACGGAGTAATAAGAGCTCAAAAAAGTTAACTGTGAAAAATGGGACCTTTCTTCCATCGACTCTCACTATAAAGAATGTAAAAAAAAGTTAAAAAGTTAAAAAGTATAAAAAGTATAAAACTTTGTAAAAATTCTAATTGGAGCATAAATAACTGCAAAGAGCTGAACAGTTTGAAGTTTGAACTAAATTTCTAGCATAAAGTATGTGGAAGTAGTTAGGTGCCAAAAAAACGGCGGAATAAAGAATAAGCGGAACTAGAAAGCAGTTCCTGTAGAAACTGCGTGGGCTCGCGTAAAATGCTTTGTGTAAAGTTATTGCCGTGTCAAGTTTGAAACTCGGGGACCGGAGTAATGGTGTTACCATTGGTGTTCTAAATCTATAATCAAAATTTCGGGACTGTAGCATATTGTAAAGAAAAGTAGAAAATGCATTAAAGCTGAAGTAAAAGTTAAAAGTATGAAAATGTGTAAAAACTATAGTTTAAGCAGAATAAAGTATGTGGAAGTTGTAGAAGTGTTTTTAAAGTTTTTTCTTTAAATGTAAAAAAAAAAAAAAAAAATCTAAAAAATTGAAGTTTTTTCTTTTTAAGTAAAAAAGATTTTTTTTTTTTTTAAGTTTTCATTTTTTTCATTTTTTTTCATTTTTTTCAATTTTTTTCATTTTTTTCATTTTTTTCATTTTTTTTCATTTTTTTCATTTTTTTTAATTTTTTTAATTTTTTTAATTTTTTAATTTTTTTTTAATTTTTTTTTAATTTTTTTGAAAATATTTTTTGAAAATACTTTTTTGAAAATACTTTTTTGAAAATACTTTTTTGAAAATACTTTTGAAAATACTTTTTTGAAAATACTTTTTTGAAAATACTTTTTCATCTCTATCTGATCTATCTGTGTAAAGGCCATCCAATTGCACAAATAGCAGACCTACAAGCCCACAAGGTATCGCAGAGCAACTCATTGAGATCTTGTAACTTTAATTTCAGCCCTGTAATTAAGCTCTTATATGTCTCAGCTGTGGAAGTGTAAAAGACAAACAAGTGGCGCGCAACTTGATCTCTTATTTTACAATGGTTCTGAATGGGGGGAAACTATGCCCGAACAAATTGCTCTATCGCAAAAAGTAAAAGTCGAATGCAAATAATTTTTTCGCTGTGAGTGGCCTGAGATATTGAGGTACACCATGTGCGATTGTGGTGTTGGTACGATCGAAAATGTGGTTATAAGAGCGAGTTAAGAATTGTCATCGCGATAATTTCCTCGTAAGGATTTTACAATTGAGGTCAATGAGCAGATTGACTGTATTTGTGTCACTTAAAAGGCCGTAGTTCACATTCTGTATGTCTCTGTGTTTTGGTGGTCACATTGTGTGAAAGAGGACATGTGTGGCTACAAAATGACCAAAGGACATGCGTGTAAAGTGAATATCTTGGCCGGGACGGCAATTTGTTTGGTAAATTTTCAAGGAAAGATTTTCTGTTCACACACTCTAGTGAAAGAAGCCCTTCACTCTAACTTGGCACTAATTAGGCGAAACGGCCTGCGATTGAACTGCGATTTCGGAAAAACCGTTTAACGTATTCGAATACGGTTTGAACCACGAAAAAGTCCAGAGTCGTGTGAGCTTTCTAAAGTTTAAATCACGTTTCTACGACAAAGTATGCCAGAGTAATGAGGCTGCAAAAGTGAGGTTGATTTAGAGATAAATCCCATACATTGTCAATGGGAGGAAAAAACTATAAATAAAGTTAAATATTTTAAAAAGTATAAACTTTTTCAAAACAACTTTTTCACCAATGAAAGTTCAAAGATAGATGAACATTATAAAGTTTGAATGAAGTTTCAAAGTGAAAGTATGACGGAGTAATAAGAGCTCAAAAAAGTTAACTGTGAAAAATGGGACCTTTCTTCCATCGACTCTCACTATAAAGAATGTAAAAAAAAGTTAAAAAGTTAAAAAGTATAAAAAGTATAAAACTTTGTAAAAATTCTAATTGGAGCATAAATAACTGCAAAGAGCTGAACAGTTTGAAGTTTGAACTAAATTTCTAGTATAAAGTATGCGGAAGTAGTTAGGTGCCAAAAAAACGGCGGAATAAAGAATAAGCGGAAGAATAATAAATATAGGCTGCCAATATCTAGTGTGTGCTCGCTGTGGCGAGCCCACAATAATAATAAATATAGGCTGCCAATAACTAGTGTGTGCTCGCTGTGGCGAGCCCACAATAACGATAATAAATATAAACTGAGAGTAACTAGTGTGTGCTCGCTGTGGCGAGCCCACAATAACTCAGAAACGACAAAACATTTCAAAGTAAAAAGTTCCAGCATGTGTCTCCACAGTAAGCTGAATAATAAAAAGTGTGAATGGAGTTTCTAGGTGAAAGTGATTTTTTGACGTGCCAAAATCTGCCATTGAGCCCCATGTTAAAAGTCTCAAATTTGAAAGCACTATATTTCTAAAACGATGACACCTTTCAAAGATTCCTTTTCAGGCAAACATGTCCACCGTAAGATGAACCTAAGTAGGCTAGAATGGGGTTGGTAGGTTTAAGTATGTAGGACTAGTAGCATGCCAAAGTTTGTGCTATTGCCATAGAGAATGCATTGGGCGTTTAAGTTAAATAACTCAGAAACGACAAAACATTTCAAAGTAAAAAGTTCCAGCATGTGTCTCCACAGTAAGCTGAATAATAAAAAGTGTGAATGGAGTTTCTAGGTGAAAGTGATTTTTTGACGTGCCAAAATCTGCCATTGAGCCCCATGTTAAAAGTCTCAAATTTGAAAGCACTATATTTCTAAAACGATGACACCTTTCAAAGATTCCTTTTCAGGCAAACATGTCCACCGTAAGATGAACCTAAGTAGGCTAGAATGGGGTTGGTAGGTTTAAGTATGTAGGACTAGTAGCATGCCAAAGTTTGTGCTATTGCCATAGAGAATGCATTGGGCGTTTAAGTTAAATAACTCAGAAACGACAAAACATTTCAAAGTAAAAAGTTCCAGCATGTGTCTCCACAGTAAGCTGAATAATAAAAAGTGTGAATGGAGTTTCTAGGTGAAAGTGATTTTTTGACGTGCCAAAATCTGCCATTGAGCCCCATGTTAAAAGTCTCAAATTTGAAAGCACTATATTTCTAAAACGATGACACCTTTCAAAGATTCCTTTTCAGGCAAACATGTCCACCGTAAGATGAACCTAAGTAGGCTAGAATGGGGTTGGTAGGTTTAAGTATGTAGGACTAGTAGCATGCCAAAGTTTGTGCTATTGCCATAGAGAATGCATTGGGCGTTTAAGTTAAATAACTCAGAAACGACAAAACATTTCAAAGTAAAAAGTTCCAGCATGTGTCTCCACAGTAAGCTGAATAATAAAAAGTGTGAATGGAGTTTCTAGGTGAAAGTGATTTTTTGACGTGCCAAAATCTGCCATTGAGCCCCATGTTAAAAGTCTCAAATTTGAAAGCACTATATTTCTAAAACGATGACACCTTTCAAAGATTCCTTTTCAGGCAAACATGTCCACCGTAAGATGAACCTAAGTAGGCTAGAATGGGGTTGGTAGGTTTAAGTATGTAGGACTAGTAGCATGCCAAAGTTTGTGCTATTGCCATAGAGAATGCATTGGGCGTTTAAGTTAAATAACTCAGAAACGACAAAACATTTCAAAGTAAAAAGTTCCAGCATGTGTCTCCACAGTAAGCTGAATAATAAAAAGTGTGAATGGAGTTTCTAGGTGAAAGTGATTTTTTGACGTGCCAAAATCTGCCATTGAGCCCCATGTTAAAAGTCTCAAATTTGAAAGCACTATATTTCTAAAACGATGACACCTTTCAAAGATTCCTTTTCAGGCAAACATGTCCACCGTAAGATGAACCTAAGTAGGCTAGAATGGGGTTGGTAGGTTTAAGTATGTAGGACTAGTAGCATGCCAAAGTTTGTGCTATTGCCATAGAGAATGCATTGGGCGTTTAAGTTAAATAACTCAGAAACGACAAAACATTTCAAAGTAAAAAGTTCCAGCATGTGTCTCCACAGTAAGCTGAATAATAAAAAGTGTGAATGGAGTTTCTAGGTGAAAGTGATTTTTTGACGTGCCAAAATCTGCCATTGAGCCCCATGTTAAAAGTCTCAAATTTGAAAGCACTATATTTCTAAAACGATGACACCTTTCAAAGATTCCTTTTCAGGCAAACATGTCCACCGTAAGATGAACCTAAGTAGGCTAGAATGGGGTTGGTAGGTTTAAGTATGTAGGACTAGTAGCATGCCAAAGTTTGTGCTATTGCCATAGAGAATGCATTGGGCGTTTAAGTTAAATAACTCAGAAACGACAAAACATTTCAAAGTAAAAAGTTCCAGCATGTGTCTCCACAGTAAGCTGAATAATAAAAAGTGTGAATGGAGTTTCTAGGTGAAAGTGATTTTTTGACGTGCCAAAATCTGCCATTGAGCCCCATGTTAAAAGTCTCAAATTTGAAAGCACTATATTTCTAAAACGATGACACCTTTCAAAGATTCCTTTTCAGGCAAACATGTCCACCGTAAGATGAACCTAAGTAGGCTAGAATGGGGTTGGTAGGTTTAAGTATGTAGGACTAGTAGCATGCCAAAGTTTGTGCTATTGCCATAGAGAATGCATTGGGCGTTTAAGTTAAATAACTCAGAAACGACAAAACATTTCAAAGTAAAAAGTTCCAGCATGTGTCTCCACAGTAAGCTGAATAATAAAAAGTGTGAATGGAGTTTCTAGGTGAAAGTGATTTTTTGACGTGCCAAAATCTGCCATTGAGCCCCATGTTAAAAGTCTCAAATTTGAAAGCACTATATTTCTAAAACGATGACACCTTTCAAAGATTCCTTTTCAGGCAAACATGTCCACCGTAAGATGAACCTAAGTAGGCTAGAATGGGGTTGGTAGGTTTAAGTATGTAGGACTAGTAGCATGCCAAAGTTTGTGCTATTGCCATAGAGAATGCATTGGGCGTTTAAGTTAAATAACTCAGAAACGACAAAACATTTCAAAGTAAAAAGTTCCAGCATGTGTCTCCACAGTAAGCTGAATAATAAAAAGTGTGAATGGAGTTTCTAGGTGAAAGTGATTTTTTGACGTGCCAAAATCTGCCATTGAGCCCCATGTTAAAAGTCTCAAATTTGAAAGCACTATATTTCTAAAACGATGACACCTTTCAAAGATTCCTTTTCAGGCAAACATGTCCACCGTAAGATGAACCTAAGTAGGCTAGAATGGGGTTGGTAGGTTTAAGTATGTAGGACTAGTAGCATGCCAAAGTTTGTGCTATTGCCATAGAGAATGCATTGGGCGTTTAAGTTAAATAACTCAGAAACGACAAAACATTTCAAAGTAAAAAGTTCCAGCATGTGTCTCCACAGTAAGCTGAATAATAAAAAGTGTGAATGGAGTTTCTAGGTGAAAGTGATTTTTTGACGTGCCAAAATCTGCCATTGAGCCCCATGTTAAAAGTCTCAAATTTGAAAGCACTATATTTCTAAAACGATGACACCTTTCAAAGATTCCTTTTCAGGCAAACATGTCCACCGTAAGATGAACCTAAGTAGGCTAGAATGGGGTTGGTAGGTTTAAGTATGTAGGACTAGTAGCATGCCAAAGTTTGTGCTATTGCCATAGAGAATGCATTGGGCGTTTAAGTTAAATAACTCAGAAACGACAAAACATTTCAAAGTAAAAAGTTCCAGCATGTGTCTCCACAGTAAGCTGAATAATAAAAAGTGTGAATGGAGTTTCTAGGTGAAAGTGATTTTTTGACGTGCCAAAATCTGCCATTGAGCCCCATGTTAAAAGTCTCAAATTTGAAAGCACTATATTTCTAAAACGATGACACCTTTCAAAGATTCCTTTTCAGGCAAACATGTCCACCGTAAGATGAACCTAAGTAGGCTAGAATGGGGTTGGTAGGTTTAAGTATGTAGGACTAGTAGCATGCCAAAGTTTGTGCTATTGCCATAGAGAATGCATTGGGCGTTTAAGTTAAATAACTCAGAAACGACAAAACATTTCAAAGTAAAAAGTTCCAGCATGTGTCTCCACAGTAAGCTGAATAATAAAAAGTGTGAATGGAGTTTCTAGGTGAAAGTGATTTTTTGACGTGCCAAAATCTGCCATTGAGCCCCATGTTAAAAGTCTCAAATTTGAAAGCACTATATTTCTAAAACGATGACACCTTTCAAAGATTCCTTTTCAGGCAAACATGTCCACCGTAAGATGAACCTAAGTAGGCTAGAATGGGGTTGGTAGGTTTAAGTATGTAGGACTAGTAGCATGCCAAAGTTTGTGCTATTGCCATAGAGAATGCATTGGGCGTTTAAGTTAAATAACTCAGAAACGACAAAACATTTCAAAGTAAAAAGTTCCAGCATGTGTCTCCACAGTAAGCTGAATAATAAAAAGTGTGAATGGAGTTTCTAGGTGAAAGTGATTTTTTGACGTGCCAAAATCTGCCATTGAGCCCCATGTTAAAAGTCTCAAATTTGAAAGCACTATATTTCTAAAACGATGACACCTTTCAAAGATTCCTTTTCAGGCAAACATGTCCACCGTAAGATGAACCTAAGTAGGCTAGAATGGGGTTGGTAGGTTTAAGTATGTAGGACTAGTAGCATGCCAAAGTTTGTGCTATTGCCATAGAGAATGCATTGGGCGTTTAAGTTAAATAACTCAGAAACGACAAAACATTTCAAAGTAAAAAGTTCCAGCATGTGTCTCCACAGTAAGCTGAATAATAAAAAGTGTGAATGGAGTTTCTAGGTGAAAGTGATTTTTTGACGTGCCAAAATCTGCCATTGAGCCCCATGTTAAAAGTCTCAAATTTGAAAGCACTATATTTCTAAAACGATGACACCTTTCAAAGATTCCTTTTCAGGCAAACATGTCCACCGTAAGATGAACCTAAGTAGGCTAGAATGGGGTTGGTAGGTTTAAGTATGTAGGACTAGTAGCATGCCAAAGTTTGTGCTATTGCCATAGAGAATGCATTGGGCGTTTAAGTTAAATAACTCAGAAACGACAAAACATTTCAAAGTAAAAAGTTCCAGCATGTGTCTCCACAGTAAGCTGAATAATAAAAAGTGTGAATGGAGTTTCTAGGTGAAAGTGATTTTTTGACGTGCCAAAATCTGCCATTGAGCCCCATGTTAAAAGTCTCAAATTTGAAAGCACTATATTTCTAAAACGATGACACCTTTCAAAGATTCCTTTTCAGGCAAACATGTCCACCGTAAGATGAACCTAAGTAGGCTAGAATGGGGTTGGTAGGTTTAAGTATGTAGGACTAGTAGCATGCCAAAGTTTGTGCTATTGCCATAGAGAATGCATTGGGCGTTTAAGTTAAATAACTCAGAAACGACAAAACATTTCAAAGTAAAAAGTTCCAGCATGTGTCTCCACAGTAAGCTGAATAATAAAAAGTGTGAATGGAGTTTCTAGGTGAAAGTGATTTTTTGACGTGCCAAAATCTGCCATTGAGCCCCATGTTAAAAGTCTCAAATTTGAAAGCACTATATTTCTAAAACGATGACACCTTTCAAAGATTCCTTTTCAGGCAAACATGTCCACCGTAAGATGAACCTAAGTAGGCTAGAATGGGGTTGGTAGGTTTAAGTATGTAGGACTAGTAGCATGCCAAAGTTTGTGCTATTGCCATAGAGAATGCATTGGGCGTTTAAGTTAAATAACTCAGAAACGACAAAACATTTCAAAGTAAAAAGTTCCAGCATGTGTCTCCACAGTAAGCTGAATAATAAAAAGTGTGAATGGAGTTTCTAGGTGAAAGTGATTTTTTGACGTGCCAAAATCTGCCATTGAGCCCCATGTTAAAAGTCTCAAATTTGAAAGCACTATATTTCTAAAACGATGACACCTTTCAAAGATTCCTTTTCAGGCAAACATGTCCACCGTAAGATGAACCTAAGTAGGCTAGAATGGGGTTGGTAGGTTTAAGTATGTAGGACTAGTAGCATGCCAAAGTTTGTGCTATTGCCATAGAGAATGCATTGGGCGTTTAAGTTAAATAACTCAGAAACGACAAAACATTTCAAAGTAAAAAGTTCCAGCATGTGTCTCCACAGTAAGCTGAATAATAAAAAGTGTGAATGGAGTTTCTAGGTGAAAGTGATTTTTTGACGTGCCAAAATCTGCCATTGAGCCCCATGTTAAAAGTCTCAAATTTGAAAGCACTATATTTCTAAAACGATGACACCTTTCAAAGATTCCTTTTCAGGCAAACATGTCCACCGTAAGATGAACCTAAGTAGGCTAGAATGGGGTTGGTAGGTTTAAGTATGTAGGACTAGTAGCATGCCAAAGTTTGTGCTATTGCCATAGAGAATGCATTGGGCGTTTAAGTTAAATAACTCAGAAACGACAAAACATTTCAAAGTAAAAAGTTCCAGCATGTGTCTCCACAGTAAGCTGAATAATAAAAAGTGTGAATGGAGTTTCTAGGTGAAAGTGATTTTTTGACGTGCCAAAATCTGCCATTGAGCCCCATGTTAAAAGTCTCAAATTTGAAAGCACTATATTTCTAAAACGATGACACCTTTCAAAGATTCCTTTTCAGGCAAACATGTCCACCGTAAGATGAACCTAAGTAGGCTAGAATGGGGTTGGTAGGTTTAAGTATGTAGGACTAGTAGCATGCCAAAGTTTGTGCTATTGCCATAGAGAATGCATTGGGCGTTTAAGTTAAATAACTCAGAAACGACAAAACATTTCAAAGTAAAAAGTTCCAGCATGTGTCTCCACAGTAAGCTGAATAATAAAAAGTGTGAATGGAGTTTCTAGGTGAAAGTGATTTTTTGACGTGCCAAAATCTGCCATTGAGCCCCATGTTAAAAGTCTCAAATTTGAAAGCACTATATTTCTAAAACGATGACACCTTTCAAAGATTCCTTTTCAGGCAAACATGTCCACCGTAAGATGAACCTAAGTAGGCTAGAATGGGGTTGGTAGGTTTAAGTATGTAGGACTAGTAGCATGCCAAAGTTTGTGCTATTGCCATAGAGAATGCATTGGGCGTTTAAGTTAAATAACTCAGAAACGACAAAACATTTCAAAGTAAAAAGTTCCAGCATGTGTCTCCACAGTAAGCTGAATAATAAAAAGTGTGAATGGAGTTTCTAGGTGAAAGTGATTTTTTGACGTGCCAAAATCTGCCATTGAGCCCCATGTTAAAAGTCTCAAATTTGAAAGCACTATATTTCTAAAACGATGACACCTTTCAAAGATTCCTTTTCAGGCAAACATGTCCACCGTAAGATGAACCTAAGTAGGCTAGAATGGGGTTGGTAGGTTTAAGTATGTAGGACTAGTAGCATGCCAAAGTTTGTGCTATTGCCATAGAGAATGCATTGGGCGTTTAAGTTAAATAACTCAGAAACGACAAAACATTTCAAAGTAAAAAGTTCCAGCATGTGTCTCCACAGTAAGCTGAATAATAAAAAGTGTGAATGGAGTTTCTAGGTGAAAGTGATTTTTTGACGTGCCAAAATCTGCCATTGAGCCCCATGTTAAAAGTCTCAAATTTGAAAGCACTATATTTCTAAAACGATGACACCTTTCAAAGATTCCTTTTCAGGCAAACATGTCCACCGTAAGATGAACCTAAGTAGGCTAGAATGGGGTTGGTAGGTTTAAGTATGTAGGACTAGTAGCATGCCAAAGTTTGTGCTATTGCCATAGAGAATGCATTGGGCGTTTAAGTTAAATAACTCAGAAACGACAAAACATTTCAAAGTAAAAAGTTCCAGCATGTGTCTCCACAGTAAGCTGAATAATAAAAAGTGTGAATGGAGTTTCTAGGTGAAAGTGATTTTTTGACGTGCCAAAATCTGCCATTGAGCCCCATGTTAAAAGTCTCAAATTTGAAAGCACTATATTTCTAAAACGATGACACCTTTCAAAGATTCCTTTTCAGGCAAACATGTCCACCGTAAGATGAACCTAAGTAGGCTAGAATGGGGTTGGTAGGTTTAAGTATGTAGGACTAGTAGCATGCCAAAGTTTGTGCTATTGCCATAGAGAATGCATTGGGCGTTTAAGTTAAATAACTCAGAAACGACAAAACATTTCAAAGTAAAAAGTTCCAGCATGTGTCTCCACAGTAAGCTGAATAATAAAAAGTGTGAATGGAGTTTCTAGGTGAAAGTGATTTTTTGACGTGCCAAAATCT
Organism: Protomyctophum parallelum; assembly: GCF_964188405.1. NCBI lineage: Eukaryota > Metazoa > Chordata > Actinopteri > Myctophiformes > Myctophidae > Protomyctophum > Protomyctophum parallelum. The sequence goes on along the minus strand of NC_139716.1, from coordinate 13,773,982 downwards.
GCCATTGAGCCCCATGTTAAAAGTCTCAAATTTGAAAGCACTATATTTCTAAAACGATGACACCTTTCAAAGATTCCTTTTCAGGCAAACATGTCCACCGTAAGATGAACCTAAGTAGGCTAGAATGGGGTTGGTAGGTTTAAGTATGTAGGACTAGTAGCATGCCAAAGTTTGTGCTATTGCCATAGAGAATGCATTGGGCGTTTAAGTTAAATAACTCAGAAACGACAAAACATTTCAAAGTAAAAAGTTCCAGCATGTGTCTCCACAGTAAGCTGAATAATAAAAAGTGTGAATGGAGTTTCTAGGTGAAAGTGATTTTTTGACGTGCCAAAATCTGCCATTGAGCCCCATGTTAAAAGTCTCAAATTTGAAAGCACTATATTTCTAAAACGATGACACCTTTCAAAGATTCCTTTTCAGGCAAACATGTCCACCGTAAGATGAACCTAAGTAGGCTAGAATGGGGTTGGTAGGTTTAAGTATGTAGGACTAGTAGCATGCCAAAGTTTGTGCTATTGCCATAGAGAATGCATTGGGCGTTTAAGTTAAATAACTCAGAAACGACAAAACATTTCAAAGTAAAAAGTTCCAGCATGTGTCTCCACAGTAAGCTGAATAATAAAAAGTGTGAATGGAGTTTCTAGGTGAAAGTGATTTTTTGACGTGCCAAAATCTGCCATTGAGCCCCATGTTAAAAGTCTCAAATTTGAAAGCACTATATTTCTAAAACGATGACACCTTTCAAAGATTCCTTTTCAGGCAAACATGTCCACCGTAAGATGAACCTAAGTAGGCTAGAATGGGGTTGGTAGGTTTAAGTATGTAGGACTAGTAGCATGCCAAAGTTTGTGCTATTGCCATAGAGAATGCATTGGGCGTTTAAGTTAAATAACTCAGAAACGACAAAACATTTCAAAGTAAAAAGTTCCAGCATGTGTCTCCACAGTAAGCTGAATAATAAAAAGTGTGAATGGAGTTTCTAGGTGAAAGTGATTTTTTGACGTGCCAAAATCTGCCATTGAGCCCCATGTTAAAAGTCTCAAATTTGAAAGCACTATATTTCTAAAACGATGACACCTTTCAAAGATTCCTTTTCAGGCAAACATGTCCACCGTAAGATGAACCTAAGTAGGCTAGAATGGGGTTGGTAGGTTTAAGTATGTAGGACTAGTAGCATGCCAAAGTTTGTGCTATTGCCATAGAGAATGCATTGGGCGTTTAAGTTAAATAACTCAGAAACGACAAAACATTTCAAAGTAAAAAGTTCCAGCATGTGTCTCCACAGTAAGCTGAATAATAAAAAGTGTGAATGGAGTTTCTAGGTGAAAGTGATTTTTTGACGTGCCAAAATCTGCCATTGAGCCCCATGTTAAAAGTCTCAAATTTGAAAGCACTATATTTCTAAAACGATGACACCTTTCAAAGATTCCTTTTCAGGCAAACATGTCCACCGTAAGATGAACCTAAGTAGGCTAGAATGGGGTTGGTAGGTTTAAGTATGTAGGACTAGTAGCATGCCAAAGTTTGTGCTATTGCCATAGAGAATGCATTGGGCGTTTAAGTTAAATAACTCAGAAACGACAAAACATTTCAAAGTAAAAAGTTCCAGCATGTGTCTCCACAGTAAGCTGAATAATAAAAAGTGTGAATGGAGTTTCTAGGTGAAAGTGATTTTTTGACGTGCCAAAATCTGCCATTGAGCCCCATGTTAAAAGTCTCAAATTTGAAAGCACTATATTTCTAAAACGATGACACCTTTCAAAGATTCCTTTTCAGGCAAACATGTCCACCGTAAGATGAACCTAAGTAGGCTAGAATGGGGTTGGTAGGTTTAAGTATGTAGGACTAGTAGCATGCCAAAGTTTGTGCTATTGCCATAGAGAATGCATTGGGCGTTTAAGTTAAATAACTCAGAAACGACAAAACATTTCAAAGTAAAAAGTTCCAGCATGTGTCTCCACAGTAAGCTGAATAATAAAAAGTGTGAATGGAGTTTCTAGGTGAAAGTGATTTTTTGACGTGCCAAAATCTGCCATTGAGCCCCATGTTAAAAGTCTCAAATTTGAAAGCACTATATTTCTAAAACGATGACACCTTTCAAAGATTCCTTTTCAGGCAAACATGTCCACCGTAAGATGAACCTAAGTAGGCTAGAATGGGGTTGGTAGGTTTAAGTATGTAGGACTAGTAGCATGCCAAAGTTTGTGCTATTGCCATAGAGAATGCATTGGGCGTTTAAGTTAAATAACTCAGAAACGACAAAACATTTCAAAGTAAAAAGTTCCAGCATGTGTCTCCACAGTAAGCTGAATAATAAAAAGTGTGAATGGAGTTTCTAGGTGAAAGTGATTTTTTGACGTGCCAAAATCTGCCATTGAGCCCCATGTTAAAAGTCTCAAATTTGAAAGCACTATATTTCTAAAACGATGACACCTTTCAAAGATTCCTTTTCAGGCAAACATGTCCACCGTAAGATGAACCTAAGTAGGCTAGAATGGGGTTGGTAGGTTTAAGTATGTAGGACTAGTAGCATGCCAAAGTTTGTGCTATTGCCATAGAGAATGCATTGGGCGTTTAAGTTAAATAACTCAGAAACGACAAAACATTTCAAAGTAAAAAGTTCCAGCATGTGTCTCCACAGTAAGCTGAATAATAAAAAGTGTGAATGGAGTTTCTAGGTGAAAGTGATTTTTTGACGTGCCAAAATCTGCCATTGAGCCCCATGTTAAAAGTCTCAAATTTGAAAGCACTATATTTCTAAAACGATGACACCTTTCAAAGATTCCTTTTCAGGCAAACATGTCCACCGTAAGATGAACCTAAGTAGGCTAGAATGGGGTTGGTAGGTTTAAGTATGTAGGACTAGTAGCATGCCAAAGTTTGTGCTATTGCCATAGAGAATGCATTGGGCGTTTAAGTTAAATAACTCAGAAACGACAAAACATTTCAAAGTAAAAAGTTCCAGCATGTGTCTCCACAGTAAGCTGAATAATAAAAAGTGTGAATGGAGTTTCTAGGTGAAAGTGATTTTTTGACGTGCCAAAATCTGCCATTGAGCCCCATGTTAAAAGTCTCAAATTTGAAAGCACTATATTTCTAAAACGATGACACCTTTCAAAGATTCCTTTTCAGGCAAACATGTCCACCGTAAGATGAACCTAAGTAGGCTAGAATGGGGTTGGTAGGTTTAAGTATGTAGGACTAGTAGCATGCCAAAGTTTGTGCTATTGCCATAGAGAATGCATTGGGCGTTTAAGTTAAATAACTCAGAAACGACAAAACATTTCAAAGTAAAAAGTTCCAGCATGTGTCTCCACAGTAAGCTGAATAATAAAAAGTGTGAATGGAGTTTCTAGGTGAAAGTGATTTTTTGACGTGCCAAAATCTGCCATTGAGCCCCATGTTAAAAGTCTCAAATTTGAAAGCACTATATTTCTAAAACGATGACACCTTTCAAAGATTCCTTTTCAGGCAAACATGTCCACCGTAAGATGAACCTAAGTAGGCTAGAATGGGGTTGGTAGGTTTAAGTATGTAGGACTAGTAGCATGCCAAAGTTTGTGCTATTGCCATAGAGAATGCATTGGGCGTTTAAGTTAAATAACTCAGAAACGACAAAACATTTCAAAGTAAAAAGTTCCAGCATGTGTCTCCACAGTAAGCTGAATAATAAAAAGTGTGAATGGAGTTTCTAGGTGAAAGTGATTTTTTGACGTGCCAAAATCTGCCATTGAGCCCCATGTTAAAAGTCTCAAATTTGAAAGCACTATATTTCTAAAACGATGACACCTTTCAAAGATTCCTTTTCAGGCAAACATGTCCACCGTAAGATGAACCTAAGTAGGCTAGAATGGGGTTGGTAGGTTTAAGTATGTAGGACTAGTAGCATGCCAAAGTTTGTGCTATTGCCATAGAGAATGCATTGGGCGTTTAAGTTAAATAACTCAGAAACGACAAAACATTTCAAAGTAAAAAGTTCCAGCATGTGTCTCCACAGTAAGCTGAATAATAAAAAGTGTGAATGGAGTTTCTAGGTGAAAGTGATTTTTTGACGTGCCAAAATCTGCCATTGAGCCCCATGTTAAAAGTCTCAAATTTGAAAGCACTATATTTCTAAAACGATGACACCTTTCAAAGATTCCTTTTCAGGCAAACATGTCCACCGTAAGATGAACCTAAGTAGGCTAGAATGGGGTTGGTAGGTTTAAGTATGTAGGACTAGTAGCATGCCAAAGTTTGTGCTATTGCCATAGAGAATGCATTGGGCGTTTAAGTTAAACTAGAAAGCAGTTCCTGTAGAAACTGCGTGGGCTCGCGTAAAATGCTTTGTATAAAGTTATTGCCGTGTCAAGTTTGAAACTCGGGGACCGGAGTAATGGTGTTACCATTGGTGTTCTAAATCTATAATCAAAATTTTGGGACTGTAGCATATTGTAAAGAAAAGTAGAAAATGCATTAAAGCTGAAGTAAAAGTTAAAAAAAGTATGAAAATGTGTAAAAAACTATAGTTTAAGCAGAATAAAGTATGTGGAAGTTGTAGAAGTGTTTTTAAAGTTTTTCTTTAAATGTAAAAAAAAAAAAAAATCTAAAAAATTGAAGTTTTTTCTTTTTAAGTAAAAAAGAAAAATAATATTTTTAAGTTTTAATTTTTTTCATTTTTTTTCATTTTTTTCCATTTTTTTCATTTTTTTCATTTTTTTCATTTTTTTTAATTTTTTTTAATTTTTTTAATTTTTTTTAATTTTTTTAATTTTTTTAATTTTTTTTAATTTTTTTATTTTTTTTAAGTTTTTTTATTTTTTTTATTTTTTTTATTTTTTTTTAATTTTTTTGAAAATATTTTTTTATAAACGTGTGTGTGTGTGTGTGTGTGCGTGCGTGCGTGCGTGCACTTGCGAGAGCTGTGTAAAGGCCAGCCAATAGGAAGACAGGGTGTGTGTGTGCGTGCGTGCATGCGTGCGTGCGTGCTCTTGCGAGAGCTGTGTAAAGGCCATCCAATTGCACAAATAGCAGACCTACAAGCCCACAAGGTATCGCAGAGCAACTCATTGAGATCTTGTAACTTTAATTTCAGCCCTGTAATTAAGCTCTTATATGTCTCAGCTGTGGAAGTGTAAAAGACAAACAAGTGGCGCGCAACTTGATCTCTTATTTTACAATGGTTCTGAATGGGGGGAAACTATGCCCGAACAAATTGCTCTATCGCAAAAAGTAAAAGTCGAATGCAAATAATTTTTTCGCTGTGAGTGGCCTGAGATATTGAGGTACACCATGTGCGATTGTGGTGTTGGTACGATCGAAAATGTGGTTATAAGAGCGAGTTAAGAATTGTCATCGCGATAATTTCCTCGTAAGATTTCTACAATGGATGTCAATGAGCAGCTTGACTGTATTTGTGTCACTTAAAAGGCCGTAGTTCACATTCTGTATGTCTCTGTGTTTTGGTGGTCACATTGTGTGAAAGAGGACATGTGTGGCTACAAAATGACCAAAGGACATGCGTGTAAAGTGAATATTTTGGCCGGGACGGCAATTTGTTTGGTAAATTTTCAAGGAAAGATTTTCTGTTTGTACACTCTAGTGAAAGAAGCCCTGCACTCTAAGTTGGCACTAATTAGGCGAAACGGCCTGCGATTGAACTGCGATTTCGGAAAAACCGTTTAACGTATTCGAATACGGTTTGAACCACGAACAAGTCCAGAGTCGTGTGAGCTTTCTAAAGTTTAAATCACGTTTCTACGACAAAGTATGCCAGAGTAATGAGGCTGCAAAAGTGAGGTTGATTTAGAGATAAATC
>NC_139716.1:13749557-13767982 GCF_964188405.1 Protomyctophum parallelum | reverse complement strand
GTGAAATATAAACACTCTAAAATGGTTCAGTAATAATTAGCATAAGTTATTATTAACGAAAAACATCTAATACTATTTTAAATTGGTCTAATAAAGTTAGTAACTAATCAGAAGCAGCAACCATTTTGTTTCAAACAACTATAGACCAATAAAATAGTAGGCTAGTATTTATGTTTTTCGTTAATAATAATACATGCTAATCATTATTGAACGGTAAGTACGCTGGTATGTACGCTAAGGTACACTATAAGCTTGTAGATCTGTTTATTTTAGTCAGAATCTCGTGTGTGTGTGTGTGTGTGTGTGTGTGTGTGTGTGTGTGTGTGTGTGTGTGTGTGTGTGTGTGTGTGTGTGTGTGTGTGTGTGTGTGCGCGCGCACACACATCACATGTGCACACATGTGTGCTATATGTTATAGCTCTAGAGACGCAGAGACAGACATATTTATTTAAAATCATCCTGTCTCGCAACGGCATATAGAGCCTAATGAACGGAGCATACCCCCCCCCCCCCCCCTCTCTCTCTCTCGTCTCTCATCTCTCTCAGCACACGCTGTGCTGTGATAATCAATCAGACGCAAATGATCATTGAGTAACGTTAGCTCTGACTCGCACATTATGTGAGATCACATAAAAGGCCTTAATATAGCCACAGATCATATAGGAATAGGCTTTGGGCACTACCCTAACCATCTCTCTATAGTGGGGCACCGACGATCTGCAAGCTCACAAACGCGCTGCATGTGACGCAACACTTGGAGCTTGTAGATGCGCACCACAGATCATACAGGGCGTGTGTTTCCAGCTAACCCTATAGCATAACACACACACAAGCAACAGTATAGACATCTATTCATCATTATTTATTTCAAATCAAAATACAATGTAATGCTGCACCACTGTCATGAAGTTCGCACGCACAGCACGCGACACTCACACACACACACACACACACACACACACACACACACACACACACACACACACACACACACACACACACACACACACACACACCACACACCACACACACACACACACTCACACACACACACACACCACACACACACACACACACACCACCACCGTTTGCTTCATTCGCTGTATGATACATTAGGCGATATAGACCCGCTGCGGCCCAGCGATAATCAACCGCTGTCCGCTGCGATGCGTGAGCTTGTAGATCAGATGCCGACAGACAGACAGACAGACAGACAGACAGACAGACAGACAGACAGACAGACAGACAGACAGACAGACAGACAGACAGACAGGACAGACAGACAGACATGAAATGAAATGGTTCAATAATAACACACACGAGATTCTGACAGAATGCGGCGGCATGCTTAAAATAAACAGATCTACAAGCTTATAGTGTATACCATAGCGTATACATACCAGCGTACTTACCGTTCAATAATAATTAGCATGCATTATTATTAACGAAAAACATAAATACTAGCCTACTATTTTATTGGTCTAGTTCAGTTGATTGAAACAAAAGTCATGGAATTCAATTGCCTACATTCAGTATATGCCTGGTTTTGATATAATGATGCAGGGAGATTTTCTGAGCCAGTCCGTGCCATGTCATTTTTTCAGATTAATATTTAAATCTTTAGTTGGAAGAATGCAATAGCATATCATAAGTGTTGACCATAATGGGACGGTTGGAACCAAATGAACCCCCGACGGCCGGCGCTATTCAGCTATAAGGCCTATAAACGATATGGCCATACAAATATGGTTATGTGGTGGTCTGTGACATGTCTTGCGTGCGTGCGTGCGTGAAAGAAAGACAGAATACGACGCAATGACATGTCAAATTGTCAATTGTAGATCAGCTGCTTGTTATTTAAGTAGGCTAATATGAAGGCAGCGTCTCCGCAAACGTGGGACACCCGTGGCCCCCCTTGATCCCCAAGGGTCCACGGTGACCCGTACCGCCCGGGGGTCCCCGGACCCGTTTGGGGCGGCCCGTCAGGTGGTTTTCGAGCTTGTGGATTTGTATTTTTAATATTGCTTGTCAAACGTTTAAGGCATATAGCCTATTTAATCTGATTGGTATAGCTCTGCATGGTTGCTGCTTCTGATAGCCCTACTAACTTTACGCACGCATGCGACACACACACACACACACACACACACACACACACACACACACACACACACACACACACACACACACACACACACACACACACACTAGAGCCCTGCACGGGCCTAAAATATAGGGGCCCGTGGAGTTAAGGGACCGTCCGGCCCTAAGCCCGTTGGTACAGTCCAGAAACGGACGCCCGGGAAGCCCAACATATTTTTATTTAATATTTCAAGCATACGTGCCGCTGCCCGCGGTCGCTCTATTGGTGCACGGACGCAGCAGCAGCAGCTATAGGCCTACTCACTCACAGCTGCACTATATCGCTCTGATAAACCTGCACATTAAGGAACAAGAAGTCAATAACACACAGACGTCACACAAAAAAGTAGCCCTACTTAAATATAATTCTATACAGTAGCTGCTGCACGTGCACTGTCAATCAGCGCAACGCGTTGTGAGCTTGCAGATCGGCTATCGCGGAGCGGACTCACACTGCATTATAAAACCCAGACGGACAATAATAAGAACACTTACGTTATGTTACGTTTCTGCAATGTACAAATCCAACTTTGTTTAGTGTAATGCTCCCGCAGTATTTAATGTTTTTAGAGCCGTACCCTATATGCTACTTATACTTAGTACTCGGTGTGTGTGTGTGTGTGTGTGTGTGTGTGTGTGTGTGTGTGTGTGTGTGTGTGTGTGTGTGTGTGTGTGTGTGTGTGTGTGTGTGTGTGTGCACATGTGTCACACATGATGTGTGCTACAGTATATATGTTATAGCTCTAGAGACGCAGAGACAGAGACATATTTATTTAAAATCATCCTGGCACAGGCCTATAGTCTATACTAGACAACGGCGTCAACCGTCAACTCCGCTGGTGGCAAAATAATAAGCCAATAATAATAAGTTGCGGGGCGGGTGCCTTAAAATATATAGGCTACTCTAAGGTGGGCACGCACCCACTGTCGTTATAGGAACCTTCTGCCCTTGCCTATAGAACTGCCCCCCCCCCTATCTGCCTATCTGCATGCGCTACGACGCAGAGAACGCAATGATAACTCACTCTTTTACTTTACTTTAATAAAGTACTTGTAGTCTATATTATCCGCCTAAGGCAAGTCATTGAGACACAGACAGACAGACAGACAGACAGACAGACAGACAGACAGACAGACAGACAGACAGACAGACAGACAGTCAATGCGCTATACGAGCGCGGTGAGCTTTGATGATCGGCTAAATTAATATAGCCGTGTATATAAATTAAATTCATATGTCCTTGTAGGTTATCTATTGTGTTGGCCAGGGTAGGTTATCTATTGTGTAGGCCAGCCCCCCCCCCAGAAGGACGATCGTAATCACATATTGCCTTGCGCTGTGCGTAAAATAGTAATTTTTTCTGTATGAGGCGATACGCAGCATCTACACAAAGTGCATAGGGGGACCCCCCGACCCCCCCCCTGCAAGGGTCCACATGGGGTGGGGGGGGGGGGGGGGGAGGCACACAGATAGGAGCTCAGACGCTCACACACACACCCCCCCAGGGGTCCACAGACGCGGGTCGGGCCATCCGTATGTAGGAGAGGAGCTGGTAGATCTGCTATTTTCGGTGGCATGTGACAGCTCTGGAACGCAGGGTCGCCTGGGGACGGCGAAGGGCTCCACGGACCGGCATGGTGCACGCGGTGGCCTGGCACACGTGCACACGTGCCAGGCCACAGGGCGCAGGGCGGACCGGCAAGGTGCACAGCGGTGGGGCGTAGGGCAGCGCAGGGCACCGCGCAGGGCACCGCGCACCGGGCATATAACAAAGTCAACCATTACGTCGCAAACGGGTAGATATAGCCGCGACGAGTTCCGTTCTGTTGCGACGAGTCCACACACGCCACAACGAATTACCTTTTACGTCGAGAAGGGTAGATATAGCCGCGACGAGTTCCGTTCTGTTGCGACGAGTCCACACACGCCACAACGAATTACCTTTTACGTCGAGAAGGGTAGATATAGCCGTGACGTGTCCCGTTCTGTCGCGACGTAAAAGAATAGTCAAACTACTAGGTCGCAAACGGGTAGATATAGCCGCGACGAGTCCGTTCTGCCGGGACGAATTGATATTTACGCCAGGACGTACTCGAATATACGTTGCGACGGGAAAAATATACGTCGCGACATAGGTCGTCAGTCGTGAAGGCATTTCGCTCCACCTGCTTATTTCAGACATGCTCTAGTATGTGAAGAGGCTGCCTGTGATATTAACTTAAAAGAAAAAAAAAAAGTTTTTCTCCTCTGGTGAAAAGCTGGAGTTTGCGCGATTGCAGTCTATAGGTCAAATCTCTCTCTCTAGGTCGTCCTCAGACGAGCCCTCCATCGTCGTTTCCAGTCATCCCGTTCTCCGTACATCTGGCCCAGTTCGTTGGTACTTTGCGCTCCTCCTGCGTCGCTCTCGAGTACATCCCACGTATGTTAGCGTGGGACGTCCTCGTGACTGATGCGCGTGTGTTGGTTCCCAGAGCACCAGTTTGCTGGCTGGCAGTTCTTGATGCCTTTGGCAGCAGTGTCCTGCTATAGTCCTCATTCTCATTCCTGGCTGCTATTTTCTGGCTCACCCTTGGTAATCCCTCATACAGCACAGAGTCTTGTTAGTGACATGTACAGTCTTGCTGATGTTAAGTACTGCATGCAGCATTCTGGTGTAGCACCCGCCAAGGGACTTCTGCAGGGTCGGTTTCAGGGTCCAGCATTCACTGCCGTATAGGAGAACAGATCTGGTCACATATAATACTGTAGCGAGTTGTTTTAATGTTATCCTTGCATCTTTTAGGTAGGTTTGATGTTATCCTGCATCTTTTAGGTAGGTTTGATGTTATCCTGCATCCGTTAGGTAGGTCTGATGTTATCCCTCGCATCCTGGAGTTACTTTGAAGCACCAAATTAATGTTCTCTGCACTTTATTCATGAGATCATTGTGTTGATTAGGGTTCATGCCCTGGTACCCTGAGCGTGAACTTCATACATGCAGTTTACGAACAGAGAGATATCCAGATTGCACTCTCAAACATTGTGTGTTTGAGAGTATATCCATGCAGCTGTCCGCATGTCTCTGTGCGTGTGCGTGTGTGTGTGTGTGTGTGTGTGTGTGAGTGTGTGTGTGCGTGCGTGACCCAGACATGCAGATGGAGAGGAAAACGTCCTCTTGGCTGTGTCTACAGAGAGATGACTTATATGAGCGGATTGTCTGACTAGGCATGGGAGCGTGTGCGGTCTGTGTGTGTGTGTGTGTGTGGTGTGAGGTCTTTATGGGATGTGTGTGTGTGTGTGTGTGTGTGTGTGGTGTGAGGCATTATGGGAATGTGTGAGTGTGTTTGTGTGTGTGTGTGTGTGTGTGTGTGAGGCATTATGGGAGCCAGATGTCACCACAACTATAGCAGGAGTTCAGAAGTCGACAGTGTTGTGACGACCATTTCCTGGACACCCCGAGGGAAATGTTGTTTTCATGGATAAAAGAAAAAAAATAAACGATATTTTTTTTAGCTACGTTTACAATTAGTACATTCAGGTTGCTGCCATGGTTACGATCTGACATTTGGGGCTTATAGGTGCAGGGGTTGGTGATATAGTTTAGGTTAAACCTGGGATTTATATATATAGGCCTAATGAAAAATAATAACCATCCTAAGAATTTATTGCCTTCACAAGTAGTAATTGTAACGCGTGCGTGTGTGTGCGCGTGCGCGCGTGAAGGGGATTTGAAGCACGATATCTCTGATTCATAGTGTTTTGCTGATTGGCGTTTTTAGACGGTAATCTGACACTAATGTCTTTATTACTGTACCTAAAGTCCTGTGGCTGGTCTGCGCACGTGTGTGTGTGTGTGGGTCTGCCATTATCTGCGTGTTTGTTGGTATGTGTGTGTGTGTGTGTGTGCGTGCACGCCCCGACGCCCGTGCGTGTGCAAATAGCAGTGATTGTTGGTCTGACTCAGTCAAATGTTTATAGCTATCAGCAGCAGACTCCGTGAATAACAGTCTCCGTGAATAACAGACTCCGTGAATAGCAGACTCCGTGAATAACAGTCTCCGTGAATAACAGACTCACTTTCAGGGGGAACACCGGCCCACATGCTTACAAAGAACACACACACACTGTATTGTGTCTTTTATAAATGTACATATATGTATTTGACTAAATGAATGTATGAGTGCGCGTGGCATAACCCATTTTGACCTGAGATCAGATTCTAAAAATGTCTTCCACATCCTGGCAGTTTTCTGAAAAAGCTATGTTTCTATGTCAGTCGTTCTTCGATTATAAAAAAATAGCAGACCTACAAGCTCGTAGCGCGCCACTCGGTGGCGCGCTATGAGCTTGTAGATCTGCTATTTTTCAATAGCTAAAGCATAACATAATGCTAACACCAAAAGGGGTTCCCGCATAGGATGGGTTAACGGTAGAATAAGCACAGGCCTGGTATTTGTAAATCATTCCGGTGGATGTTTTGTATCGCCCCTGTGGGGCAATAACCAGACAGTAACCTTTAGCTGTGATACGAAGCTGCCTACGATGCCATCTGAATCGTCCCGCTACGGTTGAGGCCTCTCATGGAGCCGCTAAGCCATGAAGCATTTGGTTTCTTTTACTTCCCCCCCTGCACGCAAACACACACATGTGCAGATAGGGGAGGGTGTTCCTCCCATCAGTCACTATAGCGCCGTTTAGATGAGAGAGCTGCGACAACTGCGTTCACTTCAGTCCAACGGCGCTCTTCTACATAGACTCATATTGGCGATGAGTGACAAAGTCCTGGACCGGAAGTTTGGCAGAATGCACTGGACTGCAGGGCAACAGCCCAGCTTTAACCCATTTAGGCCCGACATCAAACAAAATTCTGAAAGAATATATATTCAAAGATCTGTGCCGCATTTTCACGATTTCCCAAAAATAGCAGACCTACAAGCTCGTACCACGCCACTCGGTGGCGTGCTCTGAGCTTGTAGATCTGCTATTTTTCAATAGCTAGTATACATAATATACATAGTATAACATAGTGCTTAGTTAAAACACCAAAAGGGGTTCCCGCCCAATGATCTTAAATCCCTTTATTTTAGATAGTTTTAGACCTTACTAGAGACCTACAGTGATGATTGGCTGCCTCCTACGCCAACGGGAGTAAAAACCCCATACTCTGAAACGCCGCAGCTTGCCGGAGCAAAGCAGGCAACAGCAGCTAATGCTACTGTAGCTATATGAGCTAACTGGAGCTAATGCTAGCTATGAGCTAACTGGAGCTACAGAAAAGCCGTAACAAAACACAGTGATTGAACCAACAAAAGAGTTATTATAGAAAGAGTCATTTATAGAAACACGAGGTCAGAGGTGATAACATTATGTGAAGAGGACATTTATTTATTTCCACTCTGCTGCTTTACGCTGCAACAGTTCACATTGTTGGCGTGAAAATGCACCGCTATTCCATCAATATTTCCATTCTTATGCTGCAGGATAAAACCGTTTCATCTTCAGCTCCAGGCGTTGTCACATACTTTAAATAGTGCACACGCGCACACACACACTCACACACACACACACACACACACACACACACACACACACAAAATGGAATTTTGACTGAACTCTGGCTCAAAAATCTTTTTTTTTTGTGCCAAAACTCCAGTTGAGAGCCAACACTTTTCACTGTCCAGATTTTCACTGTCAAAAACACTTTCCAACAGAAACAGCTCCAACCTCTGCAGACGGAGAACATGAACCACTCACAGAGACCATCAACATGAACCACTCACAGAGACCATCAACATGAACCGCTCTGCATCCCGGCTGACAAAGACTCCAAGGAGACCGCCTACACATCTCCAAAAACACAAAACATGTCGCCATCTCCGAAACAGAGAAATCGTTGACGACCGGACACACGCACACACGCATACAGCCACACACACACACACACACACACACACACACATACAGCCACACACACACGCGTACGTACGCACGCACGCACAGCGTTCTCTTACCTTGGAGATGTATGCCTTGATGCCTTCTGCCAGCTTGATGCAGGGCTCTCCAAACAGCTGCGCCAGCTGCTCTGGGATGTCCTGGTCTTTGTCCAGGGCGTTCAGTAGACTCAGACACTTGAGTTCCTCCGTCACCCCCTGACTACGCACCTGCAAGACACGACACAGAGGGGACGACGCTCAACACTCTGACGTTTAAATCCGCTTTAAAACCATTTAGGCCCCGACGTCGAAATTTAGATATTTTTTTTTTTTTTTCTGAAAATCCTCATGTTTCTATGTCAGCGGTTCTCAATATTTCACCCCAGAAATTATATGTAATATGCTGCCGCAACCCATTTGAAAATATGTTGTTCCAGGGACCCTCCCAGTAGCAAAGATTTGAGTTAAAAACTCTGAAAGAATATATATTCAAAGATTTTTCAGAAATAGCAGATCTACAAGCTCATAGCCGCGCTATGAGCTTGTAGATCTGCTATTGTTTCAATAGCTAAAGTATAACATAATGCTTGAAACACCAAAAGGGGTTCCCGTCCAAAATGGGTTAAACCTGTTCTTAAAAAAAAGAAATTTATCACACGATTTTGTAACCCATTTTTTTCCATCCAGTGTCAATGGTCTAATGTAATGTAATCCTATGGGCGCTACACTCCCTCTGCCAACCCGGGGAGAGCATCGAACTCTGATCACCTGACAGAGGGGGGGGGGGGGGGGGGGGGGGGTTCCCCAGTTGGACGTAGCGCGTGGAAGGAACACGTTATTCCAAGTTAGCTCATCAGGAGCCCCGGCTGGCCAGGGGAGGCAGTCTAGAGACCAGGATTACTGGTCGTCTTTAGACACGTATGAAACGTGCGTATCGTAGCTTTACGGGGCTGTGTGAGACAGTGATGTCAACTCATTACATCTTTGTAGTCTCTGTGCGTGAAGTCATGATTTTACCCCGTGCCACGCATGCCAGTGTGTATAAATATACACGGTGTGGCTTTTCTACTTTGATTAAATGAACACTTTGCTGTGCTGTACCGTGACTCTTGTACGTCTGTGTGCAATTGTAGCTCTTAATTGTAGCTCTTTATAAGTTCTCTGTTCGCCTTCCATTCCTGGTGGAAAGGAGCTTGCTTTGGCAGACAGAAATATCACTCTGTGTGTAACTAACTAACAGTAACTATAGAGAGACATGTACGGTCTAACACATTCTGGGCGGAACACCCTTTGGGTGTTTTAACTAAGCATTATGTTATACTTTAGCTATTGGAAAAATAGCAGATCTACAAGCTCGTAGCGCGCCACCGAGTGGCGCGCTACGAGCTTGTAGGTCTGTTATTTTTGAAAAAATCGTGAAAAGGCGGCACAAATCTTTGAATATATATTCTTTGAGAAGACTTTTTGTATTTCGACGTCAGGCCTAAATGGTCTAAACAAACAGTCTCTCCTGGAATGAACCCGAGGGTGCACGCACTCTCACACGCACTCACGCACACACCCGCACGCACACGCCCGCACACACGCGCGCACTAGACATCTAATAAGAGACAATTAAATCAATGGGTCCTTTGGGGAGAAGAGGAAATTGCCTCTCCTTCCTCTCGGGTCGACCGTTACGGTTTCTTTCTGCAAAGCTCACTTCTCAAAACGCTGCGCTGGATCCCTGGAAGCGATTTCCTCTAAATACAGAAGAGATATTTGCGTGCGATTTGGCACCGCAGGAGAAGAGCTGTGTGCAAGGCTCTCTTTGTTAGGAATGGGAGTGAAGCACGTGTGTCTGTACTTTGCTGGCCCAGAGCTATATGTGTCTCCTGAGTGTGTGCGTGCGTGCGTGTGTGTGTGTGTGTGTGTGAGAGCTCCATGGTCTGACTCTAAAGACTGTACTAATGATTCAGTAATAAGCTGTGATGGAGAGTCAGAGATTACATGGCTGCACTCATCCCCCCCCCCCCCCCCCCCCCCCCCCCCCCCCCCATCGCTCTCTCCCACCTCCCTCTCCCTCTCTCTCTCTCTCACCCCCTCTGTCTCTCTCCCCCCCCCCCCCCTCTCTCCCCCCCCCCCCCCCCCCCCCCCCCCCCCCCCCCTCCCCCTCTCTGCTCCCCCCCCCCCTCTCTCTCCCTCCACATTTATTTTGTTTTCTCCGTCGTCTCTCATCCATGCTGTTGATGTTGACGCATGAGTGGATCTAATGAACACAGAGGAGGATGTGTACACATGTGTGCGTGTGTGCGCGTGTGTGTGTTAGCGTGCATGCGCATGTGTAGGTGCGTGCATGCGTCCATCTATGCCCGTGTGTGTGTGCGTGCCAACGGTGCATGCGTGTGTGTCCACAGTGTTGTACCGTCTGGTTCAGACAAAGCAGAGAGAGAGAGCCTCTTACAAGAAATGTTAGGATTATTAGAAAGAGTGTTCGTCATACAGTCCACACACACACACACACACACACACGCACACACGCACACACACACGCGTACTACACACACACGCGCACACACACGCGCACACACACACAGAGGTTATTTTGGGTAAATAAAGGAAAGACTGAGGTTGAGTCATCGCCAAGGTTGAGGTTCAGATACAGGAGGAGGACGAGACACACACCGTTAAAATCATCAGTGCCCATTTAACTCCGACGGTGTAAGAATGGACCCAAACGGACCCGTATGGGGCAGGGAATCCCCTCTCTCTGTGTGTGTGTGTGTGTGTGTGTGTGTTTGTGTGTGTGTGTGCGTGCGTGTGCGCACACGATTTCGAGTACATACACTGACTGACTGACAGGAATTGTCACGTTTTCGTAGTAAACCAACACTCTGTATTTCCCCGTGTATGAGATGCAGATCTCAAAAACCTCTCGTCTTCTCTCTCTTATTATTGTGAAAGAACACTAAAAGTCAGCTAATCTAATCTTTGACTCTCAAGAGCACCTGTCAGCTGACATGACATGCTGAGGGGGATCTTTCACAACGGGACGGGCAAAAACAAAAACAAAACAGTGAGACAGAGAGCGATTGCTCCAATAAATTCAACACACACACACACACACACACACACACACACACACACACACAGCACCACGATAAAGAACTGCTGACAACGCGGGGTCAGATTCTCTCTTAGTAGATGCGTGCGCGCGTGTATACGTGTGCATGTGTGCGCGTGCGTGCGTGATGATTGCTATTGGCCCGCCGATGAGAAAAGGTTGGGTGTTCGTTCCTTCAGGCTATGGGCAGACAGTGAGAAAAGGTTGGGTGTTCGTTCCTTCAGGCCATGGGCAGACAGTGAAGCACAACACAGACACAGTGAAGTGAGAAAAGGTTGGGTGTTCGTTCCTTCAGGCCATGGGCAGACAGTGAAGCACAACACAGACACAGTGAAGTGAGAAAAGGTTGGGTGTTCGTTCCTTCAGGCCATGGGCAGACAGTGAAGCACAACACAGACACAGTGAAGTGAAACTATAGTTGCAACAGGTTCTCACACTCTGGAGAATCAACCCAAACACACTCCCCTCGCTCGCTTGATGGATTGATTGTCTTTTTTTGCCTGAATGTGAGCGTGATGTGCATGTCTGTGCATATGTACGTGCGTGTGCGTGTGTGTGTGTACAGTGCGCGTGTGTGTCTCATTTTGACAAGGCCAGTGGGGGAGTGTTTGATCTACGATGGGAAGCGTCTCCGTCCATTTCAGTGAGCAGATAGAGAGCATCACACTCTGCACCACTGGCTTCCAAACAAGATTAGAGAGAAGCTCCCCTCCTACTCCATTAACCCATTCTGACCCGAGATCAGATTCATACGAGGTTTCCACTGGACACACACTGGTCTGATTAACCCCATTCTGACCTGAGATCAGATTCTAAAAAATGTCAGTCGTTCTTCGATTTTTCAAAAAATAGCAGACCTACAAGCTCGTATCGCGCCACTCGGTGGCGCGCTATGAGCTTGTAGATCTGCTATTTTTAAATAGCTAAAGCATAACATGATGCTGACACCAAAATGGGTGCCCGGTCAGAATGGGTTGAAACGTTTAGGCCTGAGTTCGATTAATTTCTAAATCCTAATTTTTTTCTGAAAAACCCATGATTCTATGTCAGTGGTGCTCAACCTTTTTCATGTCAAGGACCCCCAGAATTATCTCTATTGGGTCACGGACCCCCATCTCAAAATATGTAGTTCCAGGGACCCCCCCCCCCAGAAGCCAATATTTTAGTTAAAAACGTTCGCTCTGAAATATATATATTCAAAGATGTGCGCCACATTTTCACGACTTTTCAAAAATAGCAGACCTACAAGCACCGAGTGGCGCGCTATGAACTCGTATAGATCTGCTATTTTTCAATAGCTAAATTATAACATAATGTTTTAAAATGCCAAAAGGGGTTCCCGCCCAGAATGGGTTAAAAAACGTTTTTTTTTTGGAGGGAAGGTCAGCGCCTGTCGAGCAACAGCTAAACACAGCAGTGTTATCGCTTTAATACAACAACAACGTCCACACACTGCATGGTAATTACTCACTCTGTTAATCTGTGTTTAGGCCCCAGTGGTCTTTATTAACATATAAAACTGGGGGTTTTCAACTGATTGTGAACCAGGGACCACCACCCTGACTTAAACCCTCACCAGGCGCATCTCTTCCACTACAGTGAACGGCAGAGTGATGTTTGTTTGCCTCAAATGTTACTATTTTACCTGCTTTTTACTAACGGTAATATTACAAAGATGCTCAGAACATCGAGATGAACCTGTGTAGTTTATGGCTGCTCCAACAGTAGTGGCGACATTAAAAAACGGAATGTCAAAATATCTACCGCGGTGGCTGAGACCAGAGACATTGAGTAATGGTTGAGACGAAGCAGTGAAGTTTCTGAAAGATACATAACGTCAGTCTTACCCAATACCCAATCTTTCTGTTTTATGAACACAAGGCTGCTGTACTTTATACCTCATACTAAGCATTTAATGTAGGTTTTCATATTGCAATAATAGAATGTGCACGTGTACAGAAGTACACAGAGTTGAATACGCTGACCTATAGGAGTTAAAGTATCTTATACCCTGGATTTGCTCTGCAGGTGCACTAAATCCCAGTGCAGACGAAGCACTTTGCCACGGCTCTGTCTGGATTGGACTCGGGGGGGTTTGAGAGGAATCACATAGCCCAAGACAAACAAGGAAGTGTTTCGCTGTTCAGACACGCAGAGCCCGGAGGAAAACTCCTGAGTGTCCATTTAACTCTGAACGTGTGAAAATACACCCTTACGGGTATAAAGATCCTCCTCTCTCCTCTTCACACAGTAGGATTCCAGTAATCCTTCCATACCGCCGCAACCGCAAGGAGAATGCCGCGGAACAGGGATCTGAAGCTCCGATAAGGCCCTGTGATTACTGTACTCTGTACTGTACATAACACTCTCATATACACCGTGTTCTCTGGAATCTCTCTCTAAACCACTTGACTTCTACGTAGTCTCACCGTCGGGGACGACGTGCACACATCGACATCAAAGGGGGCTTCTTCAGCCCCAGATGCCCTTTTCACCCGTCTGTAAAAACAACCGGCCCTTTTCCAGACCACGAATGCAGCATTTTACTATATGAAAGAAATGCTAAATGGCCACTCCTTTCCATGCCATGCTGCCAGAAGGCAGCATTTAGGAGAATTGCTTTTTAAATCCATGTCGCATATACACTGCATGTCCGCATCTCCGCTATGCTAAAGAGTGCTGTGTGTTGCGCCCCTGATCTACAAGCTCTCAACGCTTTGCGCAGCGCGACGCGTTGTGAACTGAATGACCCGGTGACCTATGATGACCGTCCATGTAGAGAAGAAATTCAACAGAAAAAGGGAGTAAGAATCTCAAGGGGGGGGAAGTGCAGCGGATCGTCGGGTTGAGTCATTATTATTATTAGACCCAGCAGCTACGTCGAGTCCGCCTACAGGAAATACGTAAGCTGCAACCATGAGACCCGTTCCTGGATTCGTCTAGATGGTCACGCCTCGTGACATCACACCTCCATATATGGTCACGCCTCGTGACATCACACCTACATATATGGTCACGCCTCGTGATGTCACGAGGCAGACCTACAAGCTCGTATCGCGCCACTCGGTGGCGCGATATGAGCTTGTAGATCTGCTATTTTTTCATGATGCTAACACCAAAATGGGTTCCCGTTCAGAATGGGTTAAACTCTATACGGGCCCACCCCCAAAGTTATTAGTGCAGCCGAAAACTAGAGGTCCAATAACAACCAGGCCCGGCCAGCCCTACCTGGGCCCTCATCAAACCCTGTACACTCAAGACACCGCCCCCACTCACTGCCAACCCTAAGATCTCCATATATGGAGCTGACCTGTCCTGACATTCCACATGTTGAGCTGACCTCATCAAACCCTTCTACACTCTGGACACGCTACATATATTATGGCCAGTACAGAATTCATTCCATATGTGTGATCTGACGGACTGACCCCCAATTGACACACAATTCCAGCGCTCGCCCAGCAGTCTGCCGATGAGTGCACACGACCTCAAGGTGTCTTACTGACTGGTGTATTTAGTCCAAAGCGGTTTTCCAACATCTTCTTTTCATGCATTACTTTTATACCCTACAAGGACCTTCATCTTAGTTTTTCCACCTTTATGTAACCACTCGAAATCCCACTTTCGCAAAGAAGAGGAGCCATGATGGCCAAGAAAGTAATCAAGCAGTTAAAAGGCAATAAAATAAAATAAAACACAAAGCAGAACACAAAATACATGTAATAATACGTGAACGCAACTCGTGAAGCAGAACAGCTGCAGACCGTCTGAAGAAAACTTTTTTCTTCTTTTTTAAGTGCTCCAGTTTAAATTTTTAATAGTCATTCTGAAGCTGATCCCAGGATGGAACAAGGAGCATTACAAGTAAAAAAAGGCACCGGCCCAAGTTCTGAGGCCCACGTGACGAGACGAGGGGCTGTAAAACGTGGAAGGTTCAGAGACGAGGGAACAGAGAGATCGCTGTTAGAATCTATCTATAAATGCACCGTGTCTCTACGGTACGTCTGTCGGTACGGTTTGTAACGCAACGTACAACTCGAGAACCGTTCGCCCCGCCGACTTCAAATCCGACACGCTGGTCCCAAACCACCCGCAGGGCGCGCAGTGCCCGGTGTCGAGTCGGTCGGACCCACGGTTGTCCAGCACCGCCACCAAAGGACCTCTGCCCGGGGCTCTGGACATGCCCAGGGTCCATATATGGAGCCGGCCTGTTCTGACACACTCACAACACTCCATAGTGTTAGCGTAGCGCTGACGAGCAGAAGGCCCCATCCCCCCCCCACCCCCCCCCCCTCCTCCTCATGGTGCGCAAAGATCCTTCTGCCACTTAATCAGTTCAGCAAATGTAACACAAGAAGGAAATGCTGTCTCTTCCTGATCCTACTTTTATTGGTGAAAATGAGCTCAAATCCTGGCGGGGGGAGATAGGGGGGCATTGATTGAACTCTGTGAGAAAGGGTTTGTACGGAGGAGGAGGAGGAGGAGGGTCACGTCACCGTTGTTGTAAAGCCGACCAGAAGTGGGAGGGGACAGAAAAAACACAAATTCATTGTCTTGCCTCCGTGTTGTGCGAAGGAAGCAGAGCTCTCTGCTGCTATGGGAGTATTCGCCGGAGAGCAATACCACAGATCCTGACCTCAGCCAAGTGGACCTTAAGTGAAGTTGTGCAAAAACCTGGCCTCCAGACGAGGCCAATCTTGGCCTTGGAATATCCAAGAAGAATGAGCTAACAGCAGCCTTGAGGGAGGAGGGAGGCGGGAGGCGGAGGAGGTTTGTGTGGATCCATTAGGGCTGACATGAGAGCAGCAGCGATACTGAAACTCCTCCTCCTCCTCCTCCTCCTCCTCCTCTTTGGCACCGTCCCGTACCGTCATCACTGTCACTTTCTGTTTGGAATCAGCGCTCATTAACGCTGACACGCAGGACCGCGCGGTCTCGTCTGGGCCGTGCGAATACACGCAACGGAAAGCAAGCAAGTCCCACATAGCAGAGAGAGAGAGAGAAAGAGAGAGAGAGAGAGAGAGAGAGAGAGAGAGAGAGAGAGAGGGCAGGGCGGTCATTGGGTTCATGAAGTGGTCACTCATAGTGCAGATTGCCCAGTTCACCTCCGAGAAGCCGATATAAATAGGACGCGCCTCCTCAGGAGACTATGGGCTCAGATCTGAACCCATTTACATTTGGCGTGATTAGGAACCCGTTGTGAACCCACAACCTTCCGCACACACACACACACACACACACACGCACGCACGCACGCACGCACACGCACACGCACACACACACACACAATATATCATATTGTCATTCAACAATAGGATAGGAAAATACCATAACCATGACAGACTGAAATAATTTAAAACACCAAGATAGGGTTCCCGTCCAGAATGGGTTAAACTCACACATAGCAGACACATGATATCGCACGATTATTATGGGAACATTTCCTAAGAGACTCCAACCAGTCAATCCGGTAGACCGGTAACAAGTACAACTTTCCCTTGAAACTCAAACTCCCTTTTATTTCTGTGGAATTTCTCGCCATCCGACTTCCCAGTAACTGACACCAATGATGTCATCCACTCATACATACATACATACATCACCAGGTCATTTAGTGAACTAGTTAGTTTCCCCAACTAGTGGTCGATAAAACAAAAACATACTAAATGCAAAGGTCAGGGACCACACGCAATACCTTCGGGGCCACTAGCGGTCCACGGACCACCAGTTGGAAAACCTCTGAAATAAGAGAATTGGTTCACGACCAAAACGATGGGTCCCGAACGCACTGTTTTAACCCATTTTGGGGTGGGAACCCCTTTTGGTGTTAGCATTATGTTGTGCTTTAGCTATTGAAAAATAGCAGATCTACAAGCTCATAGCGCGCCACCGAGTGGCGCGCTATGAGCTTGTCGGTCTGCTATTTTTGAAAAATCGAAGAACGACTGACATAGAAACGCACCGTTTGGGTTGAACACGTTGCGTTTACGTCCTGAGGGGCGACACAAGTCTGACTCATGTTTCCAGGAAACTAAACAACAAGCCCGTTCTGGAATCGGACCTCAGGGAATGCAGACAGAATGCAGCTTTTAATTGTTTTCCTTCAGGTGTCAATAACGTGTCACTTCAGAGCCTGAGGACAGACAGGAGCTCATCAGTGGCACATTCCCACCCAGCGCTACCTGCAGGTGTTCTGTTGGCCCCAACGACACCTCCGGAGGGTTAGGGTGACCCCCCGCGGTGACCCCCCCGCGGTGACCCCTAGGGGGTCAACTACTGACCTCTAGAACAGTGCTTCCCAAACTGCTTCCCGTCAAGGACCCCCAAGTCGACACTTATTAGCCCGCGGACCCCCCATGTGAAAAGCTATGGCAGGGACCCACCCACGAGAGAAGATTTGGACGGCTCTAGCAGTGATTCTGTCCATTGTACCAAGACATCAGAGACACATACTTCCCACAGATAGATTACAACCACACACGGAGATTTTGAAAACATGACCAATGACAAAAACTCCCATATCTGCTGGGCGAAGTACAACAATGTGCAAAACACAGCAGCAAGATTTGTGAGCTGCTGTCATAGGATATAAAAACGGAACACAACCACCCTAAAGAATAATCATTGTGTGTATTCCTGCACTATACCTGCATCCTTAGATCTTGACTTTCAAATGTACATAATCTTTGTTTTGATTGTATTGCTGTATTGTTGTATTGTGCTTTCTGCTTTGGCAATGTAAACGTATGTTTTCTCATGCCAATAATAAAGCCCTTTGAATTGAATTGATAGCATATATCTCCATGCCTAGTCATGCTCGTGACAGTCCAAACAGTGGCACCGCAGGTGCCGTGCGAGATGATGAATTCACCAAATAAACTATATATATATATATATATATATATATATATATATATATATATATATATATATATATATATATACGCCGTAATGACAATAAAGACTGCTGCAATTAAATCATTTATTTCTGGCGTGTATAAGAGACTCCATATTTGAGCACGGTTTCTGCATGTCCGAGACCCGCATTGACTTCCATTATAAAATTAAAGTTAAATGTTTCAAAAAAAAAATACAAAACACATGTGAAACCTTAAATCTCGCGTATAGAGGTAGTTTACGATTGGCCCGCTGCATGGCGGCGTGCGCCAGAACTGTGGCGCAGTCAGTACGGCGGTTTGTGCGTGAGATTAGACTCGGGATACACAGACACACACACACACACACACACACAGAGTCACCAACGGAT
>NC_139716.1:13737057-13744557 GCF_964188405.1 Protomyctophum parallelum | reverse complement strand
AGATTTGTGTTGTGTTAAAAGTAAATTCAGCCATTTCCTCAAGTCTTTGTGACTTAAAGGCCTTTAAACGCTGCCAGGGGGGGCCCAGCCCAATTGCAGTGGACGCACTTTAACATAATAAACGTGCATGTGTGATGTCTTTGGGGGGGCGGGCCCCTCCGGTGCGCACGCGTGTGTTTGTGTGTGTGTGTGTGACCTGTGGTCTGCTCATCAAGGTGCAGCGTGTCATTCTATTTATGTACATTTATGAGTATTATCTGTACGTGAAGGGATTGGCGTGGTCCGAGCCCAGCACAAAGAAACCAGAATCGTTCCATCCACTCCCTAACATTGCGTGTTTAATGTGTGACCTCTCTTTGTGTGTGTGTGTGCTGCTCTCATCCTGTTCCACATCAGGTCTAAAGGACCTGAGGAGGGTGGAGGACATTCTCTCCTCTCTCCCGTTCACTTCCTCGCCCTTGAAGCGATGGAGGGGCTGTTATTGTTCAAAGTGAAACACGCATGCTGTAAAGATCGGCCCGCGATAACAGCGCGCACGCACGCACGGGGGGCTCTGGTGCGTTTGAGCGAGGGAGCGAAAGTGCAGTTTGTGATTGTGCGATTATGTTATTGTGTGATTATGTCTCTCAGTGTGTGGTGTATATTAAAGGGTGTGTGTGCGCTTGTCGCTCGTGTGTGTGTGTGTGTGTGTGTGTGTGTGTGTGTGTGTTGCACGTTCTTGCTCAAATCTGAATCTCGATTTTCTTCCGCAAGAATTGAGATCACAATTCTCACAGGATTCTCATTTTTTTCCCACAAAGACTAGTGACTCAAATGAACTGGACAGCCAACTAGTGGTGCACGTTTCTTCACAGAGTGAGATTGTATAGGAGTCTGAATCAGGATCTGGATCCGTTTTGGGTTCTGGATTAGTTGTGCAGCCCTAGTGTGTACACAGTATATTAGTTTAAATATGCAGGTATGTGTGAAAAGGTCTCTCTCTCTCTCTCTTTGTCTGTGGTTAGCGGTGTGTGTGTCTATGCATGCTTGAGTTGTTTCTTTTATAGTGCATGCTTGAGTGCAAGTGTGTGTGTGTGTGTGTGTGTGTGTGTGTGTGTGTGTGTGTGTGTGTGTGTGTGTGTGAGAGTGCACGCACACACACACCTGTGTTATCTATCATGAGAGAGATAAGGGAGATAAGCGCTAAGTGGCACGACCATAAACAAGAGCCATAAATGGTTAGGTTGCTATAGTTCCTGACGGGAAAAGGTAATTAAGTGTTCAGTTCCACAGAAATAAAAGGGAGTTTGAATTCTAAGGGAAAGTGTACCGGATCGACTGGTTGAGTCCGTTAGTTAATGTGCCCATAATAATCATGCAATCACATGTGTCTGCTATCTATGGGGTTAATATGGAAGAGAACAGCACCACTGCACTGTCAGTGACTGTCTGTCTGTCTGCATGCGTTGTGTGTGTTTACATTGCATATTATTGTAAATCGATAAGGGAGTCTGATAAAGGCCTAAATTGTAATTGTAAATACTAGTAGGAGAGGAGAGGAGAGGAGAGGAGAGGAGAGGAGAGGAGAGGAGAGGAGAGGAGAGGAGAGGAGAGGAGAGGAGAGGAGAGGAGAGGAGAGGAGAGGAGAGGAGAGGAGAGGAGAGGAGAGCCGAGCCATGGGGAAGTGAAGAAATTCTAGTATTTCCTGGAACAATAAAAACATGGGTAGTAGTGGGTTCACATACTGAAGCGACGCAGCACTGTGTGTGTTTTAGAGTACAATGAGAGAAGCAGAAAGACAGAAAGGAGAGAGACAGAAAGAGAGTGACCGACCGACAGAGGATGCAAAGAGAGAGATGGTGGAGGAGCTGACAGGTGGTGTGGGGAGGCCTGAGTAAGAGTGTCCAGGTGGTGGGTTGGGTTGGGGGGGGGTCTCTTACAGTGACTGTGGGTGGGCAGTTCATTCTGGGTGGGCATGCCTTGTCTTTAAACCTTGTGTGGGCGCGTGGGAGAGAGAGAGAGAGAGAGAGAGAGAGAGGGGTGAGCAAGCATGACTCCAAGTGGGAGAGAGAGAGGGGTGAGCGAGCATGACTCCAAGTGGGAGTGAGAGAGGGGTGAGCGAGCATGACTCAGTTAGCAGTGGTGTTATTGTAAAGACACATGGTGTTGCTGATGGCTGTTTGATCCTGTGGTGTTGGTAGACTCAACTACTGTATACCTTGTCGTTACATCTACTTATACTCCACTACACCTCAAAAGGCAATTAATATTGTACTTTTTTACTCTACAACAATTACTTGAAAACTTTACAGTTACACTAGTTACTTTGTAGATTATTATTACGAAACATGTACTTTTTTCCACCCACTGCGTGCTGTGATCCTGTGCGGTCCAGATGTCCCCATGGGAGACAATAGGAAAAATGAAGTCAGAAAGTGGCCACTCGTCAGAGGGGGGGGGGGGTTTCAGACAGACCCACTCGTTAGGGGGAGGGGGGGGGGGGGGGTTCAGACAGACCCACGCTTTAGGGGGTTTTCACTTTCAGACAGACCTCGCGCTAAGAATAGGGATTGTTTGGTTATACGGTTCAAGTTACGTTTGTTGACTTTTAAGGGTCTTAAAAAAAAACCCACAACTGGTGGTGAGTGTGCAGTAGCCAAGTGACCTGTGGGAGGTGGGGTACGTGTGTGTGGGGGGGGGGGGGGGGGCTTACGAGGTTCCCAACCCTGGAAATATGGGAAGAAGAAGTTGGGAAGATGTTTGAAGACCTTTATTTATTTTGTATCAAAGTCAAAGTCGTACGATTTGTCACACACGTTACACATATATACACCGCAGTGACATTTTGTTCTCTGCACGCGTTTGACCATATCTCTTGGAGCGGTGAGCTGCAGCCGTGCCGCGCTCGGGAATCATTTTGAATTTTTGATTCGTAGATTTGACCCCCAATCCAACCCATTGAAGAGTGCCAAGCCAGGGAGGCATTGGGGAGGGAGGCATTGGATCCCCGGCTCGGGGATCGAACCTCCGAACTCCCAGTTTCAGGGCGGACACTCTAACCACAAGGCCACTGTCTGGGTGGGTATAGCACTTTTCAAAAGCAGGTGTGTCAGGAGATAAAGGAAGAAAATCGACCAGTATCAGCAAAATAAGAGAATAAATGTGCGTGCAGCGTAGATTGCCTGCATCCAGCCATGCAGACTCCCCGACATTCTAAAGCAGCGTCAGTACTACTTAAAGAGCTATTAAACGAACGCGGGGCCGTTTCTTCTGAGGAGCAGCCATGTTGGCTCTGATCAAACACCAACATGCCAATACGTCTCTGAGCCATAATGGACACTCCTGTGTGTGTGTAAAACACACAATGAGAGTCTTTTTAATTTATTTACCCAGGGTAGTAGCTGAGCATAAGTGCTCATTTTCTGCAACGCCCTGCACACATAGAGACGCACAGTCAGACACACACATTAAAACCTGGGAGCTGACCAGTACGCACGGAGTAGTCCTTTAAGGCACTTTATTGTTTCATCTTTACATGGGAAGGTATGCTGCAAGCAGCAACACATCGATCGCGTTTGGGCCAGGGGCCTTCGTCAGCGTTGTAAATGCTGTAAACAAAACAAAGTGTCACATTTATACTGTCAGACGGTGCGACATCCTCCCCTGTCCGGGTAGTTACACACCACAACCAGCTTTCAACAGGTAGTCCGTGGACCACTGGTGGTTCGTGGAGGTATTGCGTGTGGTCCCTGACCATGCATTTAGTAATGTAGCAAAGTGAAGATTTTGTATTTTCTTCCACGGAACAGTGCACTAAACGTCTGTGCACTCACTGTTCTGTGGAAGTGCGTCAATGTTGTCAGAATTACTGAGGTCTGAGGTTAAGAAATATTCCACAGAAAAGGCAGTTAGAATCTCAAGAAGGGTGAAGTGTACCAGCTTGCCTGATTGAGTCATCATTATTAGGAAATGTGCCCATATAATCATGTGCTATATCTTGCACGTATTTGCAATTTTTACTATACAAATTATATATATATATATATATATATATATATATATATATATATATATATACACTGTTCCGTGGAAGAAAATACAAAATCTTCACTTTGCTACATTACTAAATGCATGGTCAGGTCAGGGACCACATGCAATACCTTCATGGACCACCTGTTGAAAACCCCTGCATTACAACACAACAGTGGTCCCCAGGTTGATCCTTATAGTCAGGGTGGTGGTCCCTGGTTCACAATCAGTTGAAAACCCCTGAGCTAAACCCATTCAGTATTAAGTAAGCAGCAACACAGCGAAAGTGCAAGCACAGTTAAGTTACATGTTCAACAAAATAATGTTTAACAAAAAAGTCAAAGTTTGTCCATGAGGCACCAACTACTGGTATCTAGTTTTTAGGTCCATATTACAAATACATAATAAACATTTAAACAGTTGGAGTTGTGCGTGCTTCTTCTTTTTGAAAAGCTGAACAGTACAACCTCAGTCTGATATTGCTGGCCACTAAGCAGCTCCACTGGAGCAGTTGGGGGTTCAGTGCCTGGGGCACTGAAAGGGAGAGAGAGATATATATATATATTATGTGTGAGAGAGAGAAAGAGAGAGAGAGAGAGAGAGAGAGTTAGAGATAGAGAGAGAAAAAAATATATATATACACACACACACAGAGTATACAGGCAGACAGCACCAGGCCTGTGGTTCTGACCCCGTCCGTCTACCCAGATAAAAAAGATCTGAGGGATGCTTTGCACAGCGATCCTTTAAAGATGTTAATCTGCTCGTCAAGGGCCCATTACGGACTCACAAGCTGCTATTTCTGAGAACTTGGAGCGATGCCTGCTTTTCTTTTTTTTACGACCACTGGCCACCGGCCAAGCAAGCGAGCAATCCAGAACAGGGTCTCTATCTGTATGTGTATCGGTACGTATTTATCTAACTATGCATGTTGTGTGTCTCCAACTACGACAGCAAACCAAACAGATGCTCATGCTGCTACGCACGCTGCTACGCACACTGCTACGCACGCACGCTACACACGCGCCACAATCATAAACCCATTTTGACCTGAGATCAGATTCTAAAAAAATTCTTCTACATCCTGACAGTTTTCTGAAAAAGCTATGTTTCCATGTCAGTCGTTCTTCGATTTTTCAAAAAATAGCAGACCTACAAGCTTGTAGATCTGCTATTTTTCAATAGCTAAAGCATAACATGATGCTATAACACCAAAAGGGGTTCCCGCCCCAAAATGGGTTAAAACAGAAGCACCTTTTGGCCTTATCCTGTTCAGGGTGGGAACACCCTTTCAGCGTTTTAAAGCATGTTGTTATACTTCAGCTATTTAAAAATAGCAGATCTACAAGCTCGTAGATCTGCTATTCTTGAAAAATCGTGAGAAAATGTTGCGCAAATCTTAGAATATATATATTCTTTCAGAGCGAACGTTTTTAACTCAAATCTTTGCTTCTGGGAGGGGGGGGGTCCCTGGAACAAATATTTTTTTCAAATGGGGGTCGGCGACCAAATACAGATAATTCTGGGGGTCCTTGACATGAAAAAGGTTGAGCACCGCTGAAACGTAGGTTTTTTTTCAGAAAACTGTCATTTTTATTTATTTCTTTGGTAAAAGAACGAAAGCAAACACACGATGATGTGAAGTCTTCTTCGTGGATAAATCGTGCCGTTTCGAAAACCTCCCAGGACACGACCCGTTGCTGCCGAATTCCACATTAATCAGTAATTCAAACATCCAGATTCCTAAACGCCAGCTTGTCAAAACAAGAGCATCAGATCCTGTCAATGCTGTCATCAGAAAAACAAACTTATTTATCGACACCCCCACACTTTCAAAGCCTGATCTTTGCGCAGACGGAATCAAGATGTCAACATGTCGCTGTGCGGTGGTAGTCTAGTCGTCGAGGCCGACCGCTCGCTCTTTCCCTGGCCTCTGCGTCCTGACAAGACACGAGGACGTGATAAGACACGACATCCGCAGAACGCGGGTCGCGGCCTGTTATCGAGAAACAAGCCTATACCGCGTTCCACCGAAAGACGGCGACAACATGGATTAAAAGTCGACGCATCTGACGGGATGGATGGTGGCACGGCGGCGGGGTTTTTTTGTTCTTGTTTTTCAGATGTTTGTTGTCTCCGCGAGATGCGTTTCTTCTAGGAGAGGGTATTTTTCCAGAAGCTGATCATCATATAACCCATTTAAGGCCGATTCTAAAAATGCCTCTAAATCCTGACCTAAGGTTTCTGAAAAACTTCAAATATTTATATAGCAGCATCAAAATCTTTACATTTTTGAATA
This sequence comes from Protomyctophum parallelum, assembly GCF_964188405.1. Classification (NCBI taxonomy): domain Eukaryota; kingdom Metazoa; phylum Chordata; class Actinopteri; order Myctophiformes; family Myctophidae; genus Protomyctophum; species Protomyctophum parallelum. Next base: position 13,738,250 of record NC_139716.1, on the reverse strand, counting down.
CTGTACATACTGTACAGAACCCACATATGGGTGCCCGGCCTGAGGGGGTAAGATACCAATAGGGGTTCCCGCCCAGAATGGGATAATAATGAATTGCATTTTTCATAGCGCTTCTCCAAGTGCTCAAAGTGCTTTACAATGGTTCATTCATTCATACATTGGGAGGTGAAGCGGCGAACAGTCCACGCCAGCGTCCTCACTTCCCCACATTCACACACCGACGGTGGCGAGCTCACACCGACCGACTCACTGGAGGCAATGTGGGGTTCAGTGTCTTTCCCAAGGACACTTCGACATGCAGGCAGGAGGAGCTGGGATTCGAACCCCGACCCACGGATCATTGGACGACCTGCTCTACCTCCTGAGCCACACCAACCCAGACAGAATCAGACAGGCCTTTTGTGTCTCGTTTATTTCTTTGGTAAACAAACGAAAGCAAACACACGATGTGAAGTCTTCGTGGATAAATCGTGCCGTTTCGAAAACCTCCCAGGACACGACCCGTTGCTGCCGAATTCCATATTAACCCATTTTGACCTATAGGAACGATTCTACAAATGTCTTCTAAATCATGACAGTTTTCTGAAAAACCTCATGTTTCTATGTCAGTATAGTTCTCAAGCATTTTCATGTCAAGGACCCCAAAAAATTATATGTAATTGGCCGCCGACCCCCAGCTGAAAATATGTTGTTCCAGGGACCCCCCAGAAGCAAGGATTTGAGTTAAAAAAAAACGTTGGCTCTTAAAGAATATATATTCAAAAGATTTGCGCCACATTTTCACGATTTTTGTAAAATAGCAGACCTACAAGCTTGTAGCGCGGCACTCGGTGCCACGCTATGAGCTTGTAGATCTGCTATTTTTGCAATAGCTAGCTAAAGTAATGCATTCTAGACGTGTTCCCGTCTAGAATGGGTTAATCAGTAATTCAAACAACCAGATTCCTAAACGCCAGCTTGTCAAAACAAGAGCATCAGATCCCGTCAATGCTGTCATCAGAAAAACAAACATATTTATCGACACCCCCACACTTTCAAAGCCTGATCTTTGCGCAGACGGAATCAAGATGTCAACATGTCGCTGTGCGGTGGTAGTCTAGTCGTCGAGGCCGACCGCTCGCTCTTTCCCTGGCCTCGGTGTCCTGACAAGACACGAGGACGTGATAAGACACGACATCCGCGGGTCGCGGACT
>NC_139716.1:13471114-13736857 GCF_964188405.1 Protomyctophum parallelum | reverse complement strand
GGTCTTGATAAGCTCAGTGGCATAATAATAATATCTGCTCTCGCCAACAGCCTCCCCTTACTTCCTCAAACACCCAAGGCAGACTGGATGACCACATACACGGTCAGCAGCGCAGCTCGTCCTATGAGACGATGTAGGATTGAACGAGGCGCTGTATAACTGCTTATCAATAATTATCATTAAAGGGGGCTGCAACTATGGATCATTGTCTTAACGATTATTCTATCGATTACCTTTTTTTTATTAAGCGAATCATCAAGAAGTGTTATGCAATCCGAATAGATTTTTTTTAAGCTTTGCGCCTCCAATGACAAAATCCCCAAATATAGGGACCGCTTATGAATGATGATTGTTTTATGACTTATCGATGGGTGTGTCTTTACGTTCTGGAGACTCTCCGTCCAGGACAGTCTTCAGACAGACACGCCTCCTCAAGGAGACTTGGAGCTCAGAGATCTGAACGCATTTAGATTTGGCCGTGATTGATTAGGAACCCGTTGTGATCGCATGCCCTCGCTGACGTCAAACCCCCCCCCCCCCCCCCCCAGGCGGGGTTCGAACCCGCAAACCTTCCGCATGAAAGGCATATTATTATGCTCTAACTAACCACTCATTTTATATTAATCAATTAGTTTGATTAACTGCTCAAAGGGGCTTTAGTATTTATTGCCAAAAGAAAAATAACGGTAAGACATGCGTATGCGTGTGTGTGTAGCGCCCGGGATTCGAACTGGGCTCTCCCACGTTAAAGTCCTAACATCTTAACCACTAGACCAAAGGGACATCCCAATGGACCAGGGGGGAGGCCATCAGGCAGAAGCTCTGAGCAAACTGATACGTGTACACTCTCATACAACACGTTGCATAAATTGCAACATTGCAATCAAATACGGTATAGTGCTCAAATTAACTTACAAATACAAACTGGGGGAGAGGAGAGAAGGAAAAAAACAAGGTTTTCGCTATTAAAAACATATCAGGCCTACATGATTATTTCTCTCATGGGTCATCATCATCTCACAGTTGTTGCGTCACTCTCACTGACAACACTGTGGAGGAGCCACTGGGAACTACACACAGCAACAACACTGCTTCTTTAAGCCATTTGGGTCCGACATCGAAATTTAAAAAAAGTCTTTTAAATTCTGACAAGTTTTCTGATATACCTCATGTTTTCTGTATCAGTGGTGCTCAATATTTCATGTCAAGGATCCCAAAGATGATATGTAATTGGCCACCGACCCCCCCCCCCCCCCCCCCCATCTGAAAATATGTTGTTCCAGGGACCCCCCCAGAAGCAAAGATTTGAGTTAAAAAAAAAGGTTCGCTCTGATTTTAGGCACATTTTCATGATTTTTTCAAAAATAGCAGACCTACAAGCTCATAGCGCGCCACTCGGTGGCGCGCTATGAGCTTGTAGATCTGCTATTCTTCAACAGCTAAAGCATAACACAACTTAAAACACCAAAAGGGGGTTCCCGTTCAGAACGGGTTAATTCCGTCCATATGAGCCTCCTCCTGGCGCCAGAGAACATTTGGCACTCAGGACCAGAAACTGAGTCAACATGCATAAATATATATATAGTATGTTTAATCATTATCAAATTAAAAGTACAGTACTATCCTGTCGACCTAGATCAGGGGGCTTGCCAAACTTTGTCATGTCAAGGAGGGAAAGGACCCCGGGGGTGTCCCCCGAACCACACTTTGGAAAGCAATGACCTAGATAACAATCATGCAGATGATAGCGCCGTGCAGATAGGTAGGTAGGCTAGGTATGAGTGGGGTCCGGCGGGGACCCCCGGGGGTCCTTGAGGGAGTTCCAGGGCATCCCCAGCTAAAATGATAGTTATAGGAACCAAATGGACCCTTCCTTATGGGTCTGTACACTCTGTAACTCTGCGAGTGTACTACAAAATGGATATTTAAATTGTACACTCTCAAGAAAGAGTTAAATTAACATTGGTTTTACAATATAAATTGGGGGGGGGTTCCCAGAGATAGAAACACCATTAAATGGGGGGGTCCGTACTTGCATGTCAAACTGCATGGGGGGGGGGGGGCGGGTCCTTGAAACTAAAACGGGTTGAGAATCACTGCTAGAGTCATAACAATCTTCTCTTATGGGGGTCCCTCCCTGGCATATATCTCTTCAAATGGGGGTCCACGGGGCTAATTGGTGGCAATGTGGGGGTCCTTGACATGAAAAGGTTTGGGAACAACCACTGCTTTCTGAAGTAGTGAGAGGGAGGGGGGGGGGGGGGGGGACACTGTCTGCCCAGAATGACTGTCTGTCAGTGAAGTGACTGGTTTCACTGTCATGAAAACGACCATCACTGCATGCAAACTATACAATAACAACATGTGTGTGTGTGTGTGTGTGTGTGTGTGGGGGGGGGGGGGGGGGGGGGGGGGGGGAGTGTATAGGAATTGCTACGAGTTAATAGTTCCAAGGTGGTCTTTTTTTCACATAGAAAAAACAGCCTGCCTGTAATCAACACATTACACAGCTGTAGATTTGAAAATGACAATAAATCAATCTCTCTCTCTCTCTCTCTCTCACGACTGACTTCAACAAGTTCAGTCAGACGAGTTTGTAGCCCACCCACCCCCTAAAAAAAACTGCAGCCAATACAAAAATCCTTGAATTTTAATAATACTCTTGTGTGTGGAGCAGCAAGTAAGCGACTATCGAGCCTCGAAAGTCGTTCCAACTTCCAAATCCAACCTCCCCCCCAAAAAAAACCTCTCTCTCCCCAAAGAGTGATCATCATCATCATCATCAGCGAATGAAATGAAACCCAGCTGTGATCCGTGTGATCTCTCACCTGTGATATGGACATGTTCAGGTAGACGAACAGGCCGGTGGTCGAGGCGATCTGAAGCACGACCACCACGATCACCACCATGGCGACCCACATCTTGGAGGGCTGCTGCTGCTGGCCGCCCTGGCTGTGGTGGTGGTGGTGGTCCCCGCGGTGGCGCGGCTCGGACGCCCCGGAGGACCCCCCGGAGGAGCCTCCTCCGCCGCCGCGGCCGCCGCATGAGGACCCCGGCCCCCCCGCCGTGGCCGGCACCATCATGTAGGTGGTGGACTCGCTGCTCACCGACCTGAAGTAGTCCTGCTGCTGGTTCTGCTGGTGGTGCTGGTGGTGCTGGGTCTGCTGCTGTGCGCTCGGAGCCGCCATGGCATTCCCGACGCATGAGTTATAAATGCCCCGCAAACACAAAAAAACTAACAAAACGGATCAAAAAAGCCCCAAGAACAACTCGGGAAAAAAACAACAAAATTTATAGATCTCCGTTTCCATGGACCGTCCGAAGGAGTCGCTTTTCATTCGGCGTGGGAGGGGAGGAGGATCACAGGGGGAGGATTGGGACACGGCGAGCGTGCACTGCAGGAACCCGAAAAGAGAAGAAAAGTAGTGAAGAATTCGGGGGGTGGAAAATCCACTCCTCCGGCCACACGAGCTCAGCAAGCGGTCCCAAAGTTCCGACTCAACTGACAGAACGAACGAGTCGAACAAAAAAAGTTAAAAAACGCTGCTTTATCCGTCCGTGTCTTTGCTTTAAATGAACAACTGTTGCTGCAGTGCAGTCAGTGCTGCCTGGCTGAGTAAACACAAGTTGAAGACTATAGCCTGCTGCTGCAGCGGGGATCTTTCTTTCTTTCTGCTGGATTAGCGTTCTTCTCTCTCTCTCTCTCTGCTGGTGCGCTCTGCAGCTCTGCACACTTTCATTTGGTAGTGTGTCTGTAGGGAGGTCTATCTGCTCTGCCTCTCACAGCTCTGAGGGGCTGGCCTAACCTCCCCATCACCTTGGCTGCAACAGCAGGAATGTTGCTCTACTAGACTCTAGTGCTCTCTCTCTCTCTCTCTCTCTCTCTCTCTCTCTCTCTCTCTCTCTCTCAATCATTCACTAGGCCTATGGGCTAGTATAAAGTGGGCCACTTGTTGTGTACACACACACACACACCACACACAGTCAGTGTCACTCATTCAATCAACAACTGCTACACAACTTTAACTTTCTCTAATCTGACTGCAGTTTGTTTGCGCTGGTTGCAGTCTCTCTTGTCTTCTCCTCTGTATGTGTGTGTGTGTGTGTGTGTGTGTGTGTGCGTTCCCACTTGTTGCTTTGGCAATGTGTAAACGTATGTTTTCTCATGCCAATAAAGCCCATTGAGTTGAATTTGTGTGTGTGTGTCACACTACTTATAGGCTATGAGCAAATATTTGCTTCACATGCACACAGTATTCAAACATTTATAAATGTTGAGGCGCAATTAAATATTGAAAGTTAGACTTTTCAACATCTCTTCACAGCGTCTGCAGGGTTATAGGCAGTGCCCTGGTTTCATTGTCTGCTCTAAAAGAACCGACCCAAAGTGCTGCGAATGAATCACTGCTGCCCGAGAGCCATGAAATGTCTGGAGTTTAGTGCAACCTAAAACATTTCATCTTCCCAAATCCCCACCGGCAAAAATAAATGACACAGTGAATAAAATATATATCCGTGTGTACTTTAAAATGGTGAGAAACTAACACGCAACCCAAACCAACACAAACAACTGCACATCTTTGGGCGTTATTTGTCTGTATAGAGACAACGTTTGGGTCATGACGAGGTAGGCCATATAGTTCCGGCGTATAGTCCGTATATTTTCCATCTCCGATGGCCAAAGATATTAAAGGAGATGAGTGTTTAATTCCAGCTGTAAACAAACAGGGTTTGTCTGGGTGAGACAGCTGGAGAGAGAGAGAGTGCAGCAGCAGCGCTGTTTATCAGAGAGAGAGATGAAGACGGGAGGCATATGGACCCGTCGGGCCGGGCCGGGCCCGGCCGACCGCAGACCACAAGGCAGCCGGCCGGAACAGACCAGGCCAGACCACAACAACCAGCCCAGGAACACCACAGACAGAAAGGTCACGGCGACCTTTCTGCCTTATCACATTCCCCACCCACACCTCTGTCAAATGACAACAAAAAGTGGAAGTGGGTGGGAGGGGGTTGAGGGGGGAGGGGGAGACCCAGGTCACAACACAAAAGACTTTACGAGCCAACACCAAGTGTAATGGATGACCCTATAGCTCCTCAAAGGTCATCTTTAAAACAGGCAATTCATTTGCATATAAGGAGGTTAATTCAATGTGTTATTTATTGTCCTGCAGTCCGTTCTTGTCATACATGTGTTCTTTCTTGGGTTTCATAAAAGTTAAACCCCTCTCTTTTGATGAATTCAACAAGGTGGACCCTCTTGTAAACAAGTGTAATGCTTTATTGGGTCGTCCACTCACTCACAGTTAACAGTCTTTGTATTGAGTTGTGCTTGAAATGTATACTGTAATTCTGCAAACTGTCGATACATATTTCAATCAATCAATCAAACTCTCCCCTCCCCTCCGATGTTTATTTCCTCCTTGCTTTTCACGTCATTATTCAAAATGTTTTAGTTACAAAATTGCAGTTGTCATCATCATCGAGTCTGTGTGTGTGTGTGTGTGTGTGTGTGTGTGTGTGTGTGTGTGTGTGTGTGTGTGTGCACCAAAGTGTTTTTAATTCCCCTGCAGCCGAAAATGCAACTTGGCGCTCGCCAGAAATGCTCCATATTCCAAACGCCCAGAGAAAGTTGACGGTCGTCCAGCTCTCTCCGGGGACGGATGGAAACGGCAGGCGTGTGGAACCGACTCTCAGCGCCTCGTCAGTCACACTACTGCAGACCGCCTCAATCATTATAGTGTGGAACCAAATGGACCCTTATGGGTCTGTAACTCAAATGGGACCAAATGGACCCTTATGGGTCTGTCACTCTGGGAGTGTACAAATGGAACCAAATGGACCCTTATGGGTCTGTCACTCTGAGAGTGTACAAATGGAAGCAAATGGACCCTTATGGGTCTGTAACTCTGGGAGCGTACAAATGGAACCAAATGGACCCTTATGGGTCTGTAACTCTGGGAGCGTACAAATGGAACCAAATGGACCCGTTTGGTACACTCTCAGAGTTAAATTAACATTGATTTTACAATATCAATTGGGGGTCCCAGAGATAAAAGAAAAAACATTAAATGGGGGGTCGGTAGACTAATGCATGTCAAACTGGGGGCGTCCTTGAAATTAAACGGATTGAGAATCACCGCTAGAGCCGTAACAATCTTATCTTATGGTGGGGCCCGGGGGTCCCTGGCATATATTTTCCAATGGGGGGGTCCGCAGGGCTAATTAGTGTCAATTGGGGGGTCCTTGACATGAGAAAGTGTGGGAACCACTGGTGTAAAGAATATGGCACATACTGTCGCTCCGATTGAAAACAATTAAAAACATATTGCACTTCAGAAAAGAAGAAATAAAAAAAGCCCCTCCTCGGTGGACACAGAAACTCACATTCCCCCTCGAGCATGAATGAATCACACACACCACATTTATGAAAGCAACTCTGACGCTTTGATTCAATGCAATTAGTCACTCGATTCCTTTTTTATCTCATGAGATCAGACTGTGGATAATATTATCTGTGTCTATAATATCTATATTTCACATTTTAATGGTCAAACTGACTGTGTGGTATACTGTACATCATTCTGTCATGATATGATATGATCATAGGATGAGATAATATATAATATAACAGCACATATCCTCCGGTCTTGGTGCGGAGCCAAACTGTTAACAACAAAGTGAGCTGCGAGCCCTTGCTTTAATTCGTGATATGATCATAATTATAGGCCTTAACCCATTTTGACCTGAGGAGGATTAGACTACAAATGTCTTAGTTCCAAACCCTGACAGTTTTCTGGAAAACCCCATGTTTCTATTTCAGTCGTTCTCCAACATTGTCATGTCAAGGACCCCCAAGATTATATTTGAAATTGGCCGCCGACACCCATCTGAAAATATGTTGTTCCAGGGACCCCCCAGAAGCAAAGGTTTGAGTTAAAAACGTTTGCACTACATTTTCACGATTAAAAAAAAATAGCAGACCTCGTAGCACACTCGGTGCCGCGCTATAAGCTTGTAGATCTGCTATTTTTCAATAGCTAACGTATAACATAATGCTTAAAACACCAAAAGGTGTCCCCTAGGGTAGATACCCTCACAAAAACATGCCGTAATCCTGGTCTCTAAAACTACCTCCCCCTGGCCAGCCGGGGCGCCTGATGGAGGGGAAAGGAACTGGTCGGAATAACGTGTCCCTTCCACGCGCTACGTCCGGCCGGGGAAATTCCCCTCTGCCAGGTGAAAAGAAGCAGCTTGGACTCCTCATGCATAGAAGGAGGCATGAGGTCAGTCCGCTGCCCCCCAGGTTGGCAGAGGAAGTGTAGCGCCCAGGATTACATTAGATAATTGGCACTGGGTGAAAAAGAAAAACTGGGTTACAAAAGCGTGGGAAAAAAAACACCAAACACCGCCCACAAAATGGGTTAAACTCAAACAAAATGCCCATGAGCAAAGTGCAGAGAAACTAGGCCAAATTCCACCTGTTTTTCACGGGAAGTGACAACATGTGACAGCAATGAGCGCTGATTGTGTTTGTGGGCCAACAGCAGCAACCAGTGATCTTTAATCGCAAAGGTCATCGTGCTACTAAACCAGACTAACTGCTCTGTGCTTTAATCTTTAACAAACGACCTGAGATCTGGAATGTTTCAGAAAGGAATCTGACATTAGCTACAGCCACCTTGCACTGTCCTTACATGGCATTCTGGGAAGGTTCCTGCTGTGTATACTACTACCACTATTAGGAAGTTTTATGTGTGTGAACTCTTACATCTTCATGATGTAGAACAACAAAATATGAAAATAAATATCAATATTTACATTTATTTAAAGGCATACTGGCATTTAATGTTTGTGTTATAGGACAAAATACACTATAACTGAATATAGGAGGGCCCCTCAAAAATGTGGTCCGTTCTTAGGAAGGGGGGGGTGAGTTTACGTCACTGGTTGTAGGTCAAAATGGGGATGGGAGGGAGAGACCCCCCCCCCCCCACACACACACACACACACACACACACACACCTCAGTTTCAAATTCCAGCCTCATATCTTAAACACAGACTAATAAAGATTTATCTGGTTGTAAAACCATACATGCAGATTCACAAATATACATTGAAGTATATACATCTTGTGCTGTACATACATTGTGCTGTGTACATACATGTGCTGTATACATACATGTGCAGTACAGTATACATACATTGCGTACCGGCTGCTCAGAAACGCAATCAATCCTCTCTGCACTGGTGTGTGAATGAAGTCACGTGACAGAGTTGAAAACTCTGCATCAACATCTTAGGGGAATTTACACTCTCCATTATCTCCCATAGCTGTATATTGATATTAGCGAGAGACAGAGCGAGTAGAGAGAGAGAGAGAGAGAGAGATGTATATGTGTACTATAAACACGATGTGTTTATACAGTAACAGTACACAGTATGCATGTTACATGATAGTCCTACTACTCTGCTGTGTACGTCTTTAACATCGGCTTTGATTGTTTTTCCATGAGGACGTGATTCAACGTGCTTTGCCAATTAACTAACGCACATTCATCTTCTGGCGTGTAATGGCGTACGGTACGGTATGCACCGTCTGTCCGTCCGGCGTAAGGCAGGCAGCGGCCTCGCCTCGCACCGAAAAGTCACAGATGTTCGTACAAGGAACTGGTCGGAATAACGTGTTCCTTGAATCCACACGCAACGTCCGTCCGGGGAAACTCTCCCCTGTCAGGTGAAAAGAAGCAGCTTTGACTCCTCATGCATAGAAGGAGGCATGAGGTCAGTCCCCCCCCCAGGTTAGCAGAGGAAGTGTATAGCTCCCAGGATTACATTAGATAATTAACACTGGGTGAAAAAACTTGGTTGCAAAATCGTGGGATAGAAAATTATAGGAAAAAAAAAACAGATGTTCATATACATGACGAAAGCATCAGACTGAGGTCGGACCTCAGTTGACATTGTCGACAATGAACTAAAACAGACAGACAGACAGACAGGGCAACCCCCCCTGCTCTCTGTGAGTCATCATCCCTCCATTTTTCATTTCCTCCATCTTTCTACACCCCCCGCCCCCATTTTCTCTCTGTCTCTCTGTCTCTGTCACACACACACACACACACACACACACACACGCACGCACGCGCGCACACACACACACACACACACACACGCACACACACACATGCATCTGGAGAAGTACTTTTTCTGGTGTGTGTGTGTGGGGCGGGGGGATGAGGGGGTTCATGAAGACATGGGGGGGTCCCCTCCCCTCTGACACCACAGCTGTCCACCCGACTCTGCATTGTGTGTGTGTGTGTGTGCGTGTTAGTGCGCATGTGTGTGTGTGTGTGTGTGTGTGTGTGTGTGTGTGCGTGCGTGTGCGCCAGTGTCCCATGGAGAGAAGACGTCATGGTAATCATCAGGAGTTAAAAGTTCATTCCTGCTGTATTGTGTATCAGAGCACTGGGAATATCGCACTCTGTGGGTGTGTGTGTGCACGTGCGTGGCGTGCGTGCGTGTGCGCACATGTCTGTATGCAGTTATGTCTGAGTGTGTGTGTGTATGTGGTCATGTACATGTTTCCATGGGCTAATGTGTGGGGGGTGGGATATGGCTTCGTGTGTGTGCGTGCGTGCATAAGAGTGCGTGCGTGGTGCGTGCGTGCGTGCGTGCATGTCTGTAGGTGTTTATGTGTGTGTATAAAAAGTGTCATAAAAGCAGAAAGTGCAGGAGACATAACGAGAAGACTCAAAGTTCAAGGCACGAGCCTCCCCACGGGGGTCCGTGCACGCACACACACACACAATATATATATACAGACATATCCATATATGCAGACAGACATATAGTAGGCTACACCCATGGACGGACACACACACACAGACACACACACACACACACGCACGCACGCACACGCACACACACACGCACACGCACACGCACACGCACACGCACACACACACACACACACTACAGTTATCACCCCAGGAGTGAGACAAAGAGGATATACTGTTATGAAGGAAATACCAGAAGACATGAGGCATGAGCTCACGGCGTGGCGCGGGCCGGTCGCGGCGTGTTACGGCCTGCAGCTGGTCGGTTACAGCAGCTAACGCTCGTTGGAGGAACAGTAAATCTTTATGATAATATAAATTCGTGGTGTTTGGACAGCAGTCTATCAAAACAGAGTCGCAGCGCGCTTCAAGCCGTGAGGCAGTGTGAGTCAAAGCCAATACGAACACAGCGATACCACGCCGGCCATGCCAACAAGAACCGAGATTATTTTATCATGATTTCTAAATTGGGTTATAATGTAATGTACCCAAAGTAGGTTAAAGGGATATTTCACCCGCTGGAAGAAACTGCAGTCACTCAATGTTAATAATATTTGTAGTAGATAACAGTAGCAGTTGCACGCGGTCCCTGTGTGTGGGTCATGACCGAAAGAATAAGGTCGCGAATACAAGCGGCCGAAATGAGTTTTCTTCGACAGGTGGCTGGCGTCTCCCTTAGAGATTAGGGTGAGAAGTTCAGTCACGCGAGAGAGACTCGGAGTAGAACCGCTGCTCCTTCGCCTGGAAAGGAGCCAGCTGAGGTGGTTCGGGGCATCTGGTCAGGATGCCTCTCGGGCGTCTCCCTAGGGGAGGTCCTCGAGGCACGTCCCACTGGGAGGAGACCCCGGGGCAAATGCACTCTGCCGCGGAAGCGAGCGGAAACTCGAGTGTCACAAATAATCCCCCCCAGTTTCCCTGGCAGCGCCACGGCTGTTACCGGCAGTTTACCGGCAGTTTGCCGGCAGTTTACCGGCAGTTTACCGCCACGTCTCATGCCCTCGATTATGCACTCGCTGAAGCGGATCGCTGAATTGGGATAGATTGATTGAAAACAGCCGACCTTGGATGTGGACGGTGACTCATACTGCCCTTAAGATGGGAGACTGGCCTATTACTCACAGTATTAGAAGGACACGACGTATCTCAGTAGACACAGTAGGAGAGTGTATAGCCTATAGTTGGAGAAAGGAGACCATGGGAGACGACTCACATATTACTCACCTATCTGAAGGACAAGAGCTTTCTCAGCATAGACACAGTAGGAGATCTGTGATCCAGAGAGACAGACGGGAGACATGTGAGATATAATGATAGTCAGATTGGAACCCGCTAGGTCAGCGTCATGACTCACAAGGAGCTCGTAGTCTGTCTGTTGAGTCAAGGGAAAAACTTAAGCTATATAAAGAAAGTCTTAATCTGCTCATATAACTTTGGCTAGAAGTGAGTGAGTGACGCACTCGAGGCCGAGCAGATTGAAAGCAGCAGACAGGACATAGCTTTGATCATCTGCCCGTGTTGTGGCAGGTGGTCATTTCCTCTGTGTCATCATGTAACTGTAACCTCACTGTTTCTGTCTCTTCCTCTGACTTCCAGACTGTAAACATGTGGCTTCCGTAAACAACAAGGCATGCTGTTGGACAAAACCTCTGTGAATAATAATAACTACACCAGTAAGACGCCTAATCTACTATACGGCGACCTTCCCCGCGTTTCTTCACTATAGTCCGATGCCGGGATGGCAATGAAGGACCGGGAAGTCATGGCGTAATATTGTGAAATCCACGATCTCGACCGCGGTCGGAAAATGATGATGATGATGATGATGAAGTTGTCGTGCGGACGCATCCGCCTGTATATGGGTGATGAGGTCAGATCAACATATGGAATGTCAGAACATGAAGGAAGGACGGACGGGTGTGGGAGAATCAACATATGGAATGTCTGAACAGGTCTGCTCCATATATGGAGATCTAAGGGTTTGAGGTCAGATGTAGAATTGCTGGCCGGCTCCATAATATGCAGATCTAGGTGATGATCCAGTCTTCTCCATGTAGGGTTATCCAGGGTTTGATGAGGTCAGTGTCGTGATCTTCATAAATATGGAGATGGCCATATATGGTGTCACGACGAGTCGTGATGTCACGAAGCGTGACCAATGATATATGGAGGTGTGATGTCACGAGGCGTGACCATAAATGGAGGCGTGACTAACACACGGAGATCCAGGTTTTCATAGTAAATAGTCTAGTATGTAACAGGGACTTATACCCCCAATCCAACCCTCGATTCCGAGCGCCAAGCAGCTAGGGAGGCATCAGGCATCAATTCATCATTTGGTATAGTCTTTGGTATGACCCGGCCAGGGGTTTGAACCCTGACCTCAAGGCCGGAAACTCTAACCACAAGGCCACTGAGCTGGTCAGAAAAATCCAGTATATGGTTGAGGAGTTATCCTAATAGAGAGTATATGCACATGCAGGATTTTCCCATCAGGACACTCATCTAGACTGAGTGGCAGAACAGTGGTTTGGAAGCGCTCGTTGGAAATCACTCAACCGTCCTGCTGTTTCTAAATGTCACAGAATGCAGGAGGCAGCAAAATGTTGTGTTATTGAAAACAAGCACTTCCAAACTCTGACACTTAACATAATCAAATGCAGGGCATTTCTTGACAGAAAGTTAGCTCATAACGTTTCTATGGTGGATTTTTATGAAACAAAAACTTTGCAGATAGAAAGAGGATAATTCAAGCTTTTCGTTCAGCTGCAATGTTGGTGAGTTTAACATTGTTTAATGCAATCAGACAGGACTTTTCTGTTTGGATGAATGGGCTGTCAACTGTCAAGGCCGGAAAGTAGTTTTTCCAATGATGATGATGTCACGCGCATACCCTCTATACTCAACCATATATAGTCCATCACATTCTGCTTAATCTGCAGATGTTGAGGGATTTGTGGTGACTCAGAAGGTCCCTCTATATACAGCAAAGACGGTGACTTGACCTACGCGTGCGAAGTTTGATTGACATCATTCCTCCAATAGGACGACAGCCGTCCCGTTCCTTCTTCACAGCCAGTGAAACAAAAAGGAAATCATCTGCCCTGCGTTTTGAAGACTATAGGCCCTTTCAGAACGCGGGACATCATCATCATCTTCTGGGAATGTGGGACGCACGCGTGGGACACGGGATAAATGGGCCGTGCAGTCGCACATAAAGTGGGACACCTGGTCCCCCTACATCACACACACACACACACACACGCACGCACACACACACACACACACACACTAAGGGCTAGATTCCTGCAAAGCCACGTCGTAAAAAATAACCAGCTCTTGCATTTAGCCAGAACCTTTTATGCTTAAATGGTACGACGGACGGTGTCTTGTAGTGCTAATTAGCCGAACCCACAAGCTTTGAGATTTGCGTTTAGGGAAGAAAGAAAAAAAGGAAAATAAAAAGGAAAATCTTTTTCTGTGTTATGATGACATGCCCCAAAATGGGGCCGCCAGGTTGCAGGTGGTTATTGAGTATATAATAATAATAGCTTAAATTTATATAGCGCTTTTCTAAAACACCCAAAGCGCTTTATATCCTTACATGAAGTGTACACTTCAAGTACACAAGGCCTGGTCCACAACAACAGCACGGTTCTGAGCGTCGAGGGTTCACCACTTAATGAAACCCTAAATGCTTTGTTGACCTGCGTTCCACAGGGCTCTGTTTTTGGCCCCCCTCTTTTTGTCCCCCTTGTTCTCCATTAGCCCAAAAATAGCCAAACTCAAAGCAAAGACCTGAGATCAGATTCATACGAGGTTTCCACTGGACACACACTGGTCTGATCAACCCATTCTGATCTGAGATCAGATTCTAAAAAATGTCAGTCGTTCTTCGATTTTTCAAAAATAGCAGACCTACAAGCTCATAGCGCGCCACTCGGTGGTGCGCTATGAGCTTGTAGATCTGCTATTTTTCAATAGCTAAAGCATAACATGATGCCAACACCAAAATGGGTTCCTGTTCAGAATGGGTTAATAAGTAAAAGTATAAATACTGCAACTGTTACAAATAAAAGTCCCGTATTAAAAATGTACTCAAGTAAAAGTACAAAAGTATGCGCTTCAAAATGTACTTAAAGTACTAAAAGTAAAACTACTCATATTGCAGAATGTCCCATTTATCATGTGTTCAAATGTGTTCAAAATGGTCTAAATGTATATATATATATATATGGTTGAAGTGGTTAATGCATGTTTTCTAATCAAAATTAAAATCCCTAAAGTTACTAACTAAAGTTTCCAAATAATTGTAGTGGAGTAAAAGTAAAAATGTTGTCTCAGAGATGTAGTGGAGTAGAAGTACAAGTACTGGAAATTGGAAATACTTAAGTAAAGCACAAATACCTCACAATTGTACTTAACTAAATGTACTTTAGTCAGTGAAAGTTGCCGAGAAGTATTTATTTTCCACATGGAGAAGTTGTGCTCCGTCGAGACAGGTTGAGTTTCTTTTGAAGGGATCACTGCAGAGCGACAGCGTTTAAGTCTACTTTGAGCTTCATACTTCATACTTCAGTCCCAAAGTGCACATTACAGTATTGTTTTAAAATATAACGTTTCAACTCAAAACGCCTGCATGTCAAACCACCGGTTCATGCCTTTCACATTAACAATTCTGACATTCTTGTAGGAGTGTGTAATTTATGGGGCTGCGATAAACTGCTATATCACTATGAGATGGCCTGTAATGACACGCGCACGCGCGCACACACACACACGCACACACACACACACACACACGCACACACACAACTCCAGTTAACTGCATTTCATGCTATCATTCCGACTCTCCGATGCTGCTCCACCCAGTAATATAAGTTTGTAAGGGATGACACACACAGAGACACACGTGCACGTGCACACACACACACACAGAGAATACGTGCATGCGCACATACACACACACACAGCGACACACATGCACACGCACATACACACACAGAGACACGCATGCACATGCACGACTTTGCACGTCATCCCTCTTCCCACATCTGTAGAAGAGAGAGTGAGAGAGAGAGTGAGAGAGAGAGAGAGAGAGTGAGAGAGATAGAAAGAAATAGCCAGAATAAGAGAGGCGACAGACAGAAAATAATATGGACAGAGAGAGAGAGAGAGAGAGAGAGAGAGAGAGAGAGAGAGAGAGAGAGAGAGAGAGAGAGAGACAGAGAGACAGAGAGAGAGAGAGACAGAGAGACAGAGAGAGATTGAGAGAGAGAGAGAGAGAGAGAGAGAGAGATCAGAGAGTCATTTTGGCAAACAGTCAACACAAAAAAGACTTAAACTTT
Source organism: Protomyctophum parallelum (assembly GCF_964188405.1). Classification (NCBI taxonomy): domain Eukaryota; kingdom Metazoa; phylum Chordata; class Actinopteri; order Myctophiformes; family Myctophidae; genus Protomyctophum; species Protomyctophum parallelum. Next base: position 13,721,675 of record NC_139716.1, on the reverse strand, counting down.
CCTGAACACAAGATGACCACTGACACACTCCCTGCCTCATAAACTGTGTGTGTGTGCGTGCAGCGTGCGTGCGCATGGTGCGTGTGTGCGCATGGTGCGTGCGTTCACACTCGGAATTGGCTGCGGACCCATCCAGAACCTCCAACGCTGTAAATATGAATCTGGGGAGTCATCACAAAGCGACATCATCATTTTTGAAAGAGTTCAACAAAGGTGACTTTCTTCCCCCCCATTTGGACAGTGTCCACTAGAACTAGAACATTTGGACATGGTCCACTATAGAACTTCTATAACATTTGGACAGTGTCCAGTATTACTTCACTCACTTCACTAAAACTGAGTGCTCAGCTGTAAAGAAAACACTTCATTATGTGTCGTTCGTGCTGCTGCTGCTGCTGGGTTTAATCTCTCAGCTGGAGTCTTCTTCGGCCCGTCTTGGACAGGCTGCATGACTGCAGAGCAGAGTGTGAGTAAGTGAGTAAGTATGTTAGTGTTCTGCTGGTTCCGACGCCCACGTGCACCGATCCCACTTCTGCTTCCAATTGGAGACGTATAAAGAAAAGGGGAATGAAGGGGAATTTCCCATCGTCGTTTGTCTATTATTATTATTAACGGATCCAGGCCTGGACTGAGACAAAGATTCGACCCGGACATTTTCGCGGAACTTGGCCCCAGAAGCTGGCCCACCACAACTAGCGCGCAGATACTTCCGGGATACTACGGGTCGAGGCCCATATACAAATACATGAAATACAAGCCCTTAATTAAAAGGATCCCTGGCTAGTGGCTAATAAGACAAATATGCCTTAAAACATAATACTTTTCCTCTCCACTCCAATCCAAAAGTAGTGTGAATACTTCCACAGCCTAATTACTAAAGGATAAACTCTATTCTCCGAAATCTGTATTTAACTTTGTCAACTCAGCACGTGTCGACAACGCATTGTAAACAGAAGCCGTGTGTGTGTCACACCAAAAGTGGTGACCTATAGAATCCTGTAGCCTACATTAGACTCATCACGCGGACCTCACCCCTACACAGCTGTCATTAATTAATGGTCTTGATTGCCTTGCCTATGCGTTCAAGTTATACAGGGTGAAAACCGTGAAATGCACAGGCTCATCTTACTGGCTGGCTGCCACTGCAGGCAACAAGCGCATTTCCAAGAAAGTGGTATCAGGGGCCAGGGTACACTACTTGTCTAACAATTTGGATTATAGTTTGCTCACTTTGCTGCCGGTCAATGAGAAAAAAGGTAAGGACTGGACCTCTCTCCCTTTCGCTCTGTCTCACTCCCTCGCTGGGAGTCTCTCTTTTCTCTCTCTCTCTCCCTGGGGTGTGTGTGGCACTGTGGGGGGGGGGGGGGGGGGGGGGGATTCAGCGCTATACTTCTCCAGTAGCGGTGCAGAACCGAGAGTGATATATACTTCTCCATTAAGCGGTGCAGAACCGAGAAAGTGACACGTTATTTTGGATGTAAAAATCGGTTTCGCGGATCGGTGGATTTTGCACGGCCGATCCGATCGATCAGATCGGTGATCGGCCACCGATCGATCGGAGCATCTCTAGTATAAGTCAAGTGTTTGTTGGAATCAGACTGTACAGGTCTGACTCTGATCCTGAGTTCCACACAGACCTAGTCGGCAGGGCCGGATCTACCATATGGGCACTTTGGACACGTGCCCAGGGGCCCTTGGGCACCAGGGGCCCCTAAAAAAAAAATCCTAATCCTAATCCGAATTAAATAAATGGTGTCTAAAAAGATTAGTGTTTTATTGTTGGTGAGAAGGGCAGCTGAAAAGTGCAATTGTGTCTAAAGCAGCAACAATGCGCTAGATTGGCTGTCACTCGGGGGGGGGGGGGGGGGGTAGGTGACCGGAAATAGGCCAATATAGCGGCATAAAACTGCCCCAAAACGGCTACAAAACAAGGGGGGGGGGCCCCTTCAAGCTTCAGTGCCCAGGGGCCCTCAGAGGTGTTAATCCGGCCCTGCTAGTCGGTGTGATCAATGTTCGTTGGAGTGCACTCTTAATTCACGCGTTCGGGTCAGCACCAGTCGGGCACAATCCTACCATCAAACAGACCGGCCGTCTGCTGTCTGAGAACGTGGTTGATGCAGATCTGGGTCCTCCTGGAATCATCAAACTGGGTATAGCTCGCCATCAACTAGGTCTCCAGGGTTACTGGGTCTCCAGGGTTACTGGTCTCCAGGGTTACTGGGTCTCCAGGGTTACTGGTCTCCAGGGTTACTGGGTCTCCAGGGTTACTGGTCTCCAGGGTTACTGGTCTCCAGGGTTACTGGTCTCCGGGGATCTTCAACCTCATCAAAAAACCTGACCTGTATTTGAAACGGGTCTTTTAGTTCTATAATCTAACTCTATATGAATTATCCCATTCTGACCTGAGATCAGATTCATACGAGGTTTCCACTGGACACACACTGGTCTGATTAACCCATTCTGACCTGAGATCAGATTCTAAAAATGTCAGTGGTTCTTCGATTAAAAAAAAATAGCAGACCTACAAGCTCGTAGCGCGCCACTCGGTGGCGTGCTACGAGCTTGTAGATCTGCTATTTTTCAATAGCTAAAGCATAACATGATGCCAACACCAAAATGGGTTCCCGTTCAGAATGGGATAATCTAACTCTATATGAATTAAATCCCTTCAAGTATCTCTATCATGTTCTCATCATGTTCTTTTCTTGTTGTACAACTTTTTTTTATCTCAATATCCACTGAGTATTGCGGAATGCAAATACTCAAAATTACATTTGAGTGCAAAATAAAATGCAGTGCTTTTCTGTCATAATAAAAGCACACAAAGGCACTAATTAACTATCACTGTGTTTAACACACACTGATGATATAAATAGAATACCTCCTGTCATTTAGCATTTATGACCAAAACATGTGGAATGCACCTTTAAAATGCACTTGCACCATAAGGAGTAATTGTAACATTTCCCATTTGAAAGTGCATCTTCTTATAACTCAAATCAAATCCCGTTTTTGTGCAGTTAGTAGAATAACAGTAAAATAATATATTTCCCACCACACTATATAGTAAGTTACAACAACAACATTTCAACAGCCACAGATATCTCAGCGAATCACATCCAATGTTCCAGTACCAGTGTTGTTTTCGTTGACTAAAACTAAGACGAAAAATGTTCGTCGACTACCTTTTTCCAACTAAATGAAAACTATCTATGATGACTAAAACTAAGACTAAATATACTGACAATTTCGTCGACAAATAAAAACTAGACTAAAATGTTAGGAAGGGACAAGTGGGACAAGATATCCAGTATAAGTCATTTTACACTTGGTTGCATGCTGAAAATAGCCGATCTACAAGCTCACAACGAGCTTGTAGATCGGCTAATTTTAGCAAGTGTAAAAACACTCATCAAGATCCGGCAAAATACATTTTAGTCGACTAAATCAACTGTAGATTTAGTCGACTAAAATCCTATGACATTTAGTCGACTAAAACTAGACACTAACACTAAGTCATTCCAGGTGACTAAAATGTGACTAAAACTAAATGAAGTTTCAGTCCAAAGACTATGACTAAACTAAAATAGAAATTTGCTGCCAAAAACAACACTGCTGTATAAAACAGGGTGCTAGCTGTTAGCATCATGTATGACAGACGTCAGCATTAACTAGTTAGCAAAACATGTCAATGTGTTGGTTTGTTTATATCTCACCGAGTGTGTTAACATTTGGTTCACTCTGCACCAAACCAAACGGCTGCAGGATTCTCCCCTGGCAAGGCTAACATACAGCAGCACCACACTGTAGCCACAGGTGGTGTATCTGTTCTGTTATTTATAATTATATCGTTTTAATGAACGTAGTCTGTCTGAGTTTATTCACTGCTGCTTCTAAACATTCGCGCCAACGTGAAAGAGGGTTGACGTCACTTTCAGCTGCGCTGGTGTTGTGATCGTTGTGATGCTTTCAAGTATGTGCTTGTAAAAAGCAGTGCCGCCCTCTAGTGTTGCTTCCAAGTATACCTCATGAACAACTGAGGTAGGTTCTTAATTTGTACATGTTTTTAAATAAAACAATACCTTAGAATGAATTTCAATACAAATAAAATAATAGCTTGGTTAACCTTGTTGACTCTTTTAGCTTGTAAGCTGGGTTTTCCACCTGGGTTACATCTATGAATCAAATAGAATAATAAAAACACCTTCAATATTTTATTTCTTTCATAAATGGATGAACTTTTCACTCAAGTTGATGTCATAAGTCCATGTGTGGTCGTCTAGCCCTATGGAATATATGGAATGCACGTGCTAATAAAAAGTATTTAAAATATAGTATTAAGTTGTTTTTTATTAGCACGTGCATTCCATATATTCCATAGGGCTAGACGACCACACATGGACATATGGCATCATCAATGTCCCTGGCATATCTTTTTAAATGGTGGGTCTGCAGGCTAATTAGTGTCAATGTGGGGGCAGTGTTGTTTTCGTCGACTAAAACTAAGACGAAAAATGTTCGTCGACTACCTATTTTCACTGACAAAAACAAATGCAAACTAAATAAAAACTAAGCTACGATGACTAAAACTATAAGACTAAATATACTGACAATTTCGTCGACAAATAAAAACTAGACTAAAATGTTAGGAAGGGACTATAGTGGACAAGAGATCCAGTATAAGTCATTTTACACTTGGTTGCATGCTCACAACGCGTCGCAACGCGTGTGTAGATCGGCTAAAAACACTCATTACGAAGGCAACAAGACCCGCCAAAATACATTTTAGTCGACTAAATCAACTGCAGATTTAGTCGACTAAAATCTTATGACATTTAGTCGACCAAAACTAGACTAACACTAAGACATTCCAGGTGACTAAAACTAAATGAAGTTTCAGTCCCAAAGACTATGACTAAACTAAAATAGAAATTTGCTGCCAAAAACAACACTGTGTGCAGGGGGTCCTTGTTTGGGAACCAATGATGTCGCCAACGTATACAATCTAAAATGACTCTCCCGGTTGAAGTGAGTTAGGGTCTTGTGGAACAGTGTGAAGGAAAATATTAAAACATTTTAACAAACACAAAATAAAAAGAGCATTTCATCTCACTTTCCATATAAGGCAAGAACAGAAGATGTTCTGATAGCGATACATATAGTTCACATACATTTTACACTCTTTTGGGCTCAAAATAAACATTTGAAATTAGATTTTGGCTCCACAAGTTATACATTTTCTCCTTAGAATGTTAGAATGTCAAAAACAGAAAAACAGACACATCTGAATTGACCGAATTAACTGAATTGAGTGATTTCAGTGATTTGAGTGATGCACACAGGAAGCTCAATGTTGCTCCTGTACTGTCATCTACTGGCCACTGAACGTAACTGCAGCCCTAACAAGGGAAGTTAATATAGGCTTGTGTGTGTGTGTGTGTGTGTGTGTGTGTGTGTGTGTGTGTGTGTGTGTGTGTGTTTTCATGCAACATGCCTACATGCCTGGGCGTGGTGTGCGAGAGAAAGAATAAGAGAGAGAGAGAGAGAGAGAGAGTTCCTGACATTGGCACATTCACAAATTGACATTTCGAGGCTGTAGCTGACATTTGGCCACATTTTGGTTGTAGGGTAGATCCTGATCCATTATGATTAAATTAGGGGTATGCAAGTCAATGTCTGCCCAAAGATTGCATAAACCAACATTGTCTTGTTTAGGGTTTAGGCCAATGTGTTTGTGCATGTGTGCGTGTGTGTTCTTGTGCATGTGTGTGTGCGTGTGTGGGTGTGTGAGTGATTGTGTGAATGTGACAGTAATCCATCATTTCTTTCTTTATTTTATATTTTTATTTGTCAGAGACAATGCAAAAAAAGTACAATAATATGAGACCGTTGTACTGCATATACTTTTTATTTATTTATATATAAATGCGACCCCCGTCTCTGGTTAGAAGATACTCTAAAATATAAAAAAGTGGTAATTAAATATGAAGATAAAATAATAATAATATACCCTACACTACTAGACATGCATGGCGACTTCCCTCAGGGTGGAGCCGATGATAGTCTGAGCCATCTTGTCTGCCAGGCACTGAACGCCACCATCATCAGCCAACGGAGGCTGCCGATTGGTCACCCAGTCCAGGATTTCCACGGAAAGCGCCTCCGCGTACGCCGCCATCGCACGTCTTCCCCGGAGGGGTCCTCCAGCCGCGTCGTCCCCATCATCATCGCCCCCGCCTCCTCCTCCTCCTCCGTAGCTGTCCGGTGCACTGCCTGCCTCTCCGTCTGCCGCCCACTCCTCCCCCCCCCCCTCGGACAGAGAGACCACCAGACGTTGCACGAAGTCGTCTCTGGCGTCCGCGGCAGCGGCCGCCGTGGTCCGAGTCCCGTCCATCGACCCCTCCTCCTCCTCCTCCTCCTCCTCCGTCTTGTCCTCTTCGTTCTTGGGCGTGGGAGGAGGCGGGGAGGGGCTGAACTCCTTCGCCAGGCCCCCCTTCAGCTTCCTGGAGAAACTCTCCCTGCTCCGCGTCAGCTCGGGGAGGAGAGGGGTGGTGGGCGGGGCGTCCGGGTAGTCCAGGGACCCCCCCGCCGAGGGGGGCAGCAGCTCCCGCGTCTGGGAGAGAGGCGGCGGGTGGCGAGGCCGGGCGGCCCCCGCGGGGGGCGCCTCGAGAGCCGCGGGGGTCGGGAGGGGAACGTCCATCATCTCTACGTCGAGGGAGGACGACGACACGTCTCTGAGGATCGGTCCCCTGCAGGCCTCGCCGACTGTAGCCTCAGCGGAGGCCAGTTTCTCACTGCAAGAAAACCGACTCTCTCCAGATTGCATCTCCTCCAGTCCGTTGACAGCAGAGTGGAGGATGTTCTCGGCCATGGCGTCGGCAAAGCTACGGACGGTCCCATCATGCAGCGGGCTCTCTGCAGGGCTCTGTTCTCGAACCGCCGCAGCGTCAGAGCTATCTGGAAGCGGTCCTTCTGGAGCGCGCTGCTGCTGCTGCTCTCTGCTCGTTGGACACGTCATCATCGGTCAGGGTCCTGCCAGAGAGAAGAAACCCCCCACGACCCGGTCAAGGAAACGACAATATGAGGTGTTACAGCATTCTAGAATTTCTCTCAGAGCCTCTTTATTTTTGTTGAGGGGATGTGTTGAAAGAACTGGCAGGGAGTAGAGGTGAATAGTTAGGGGGGATAACAAGGCCACCACGGGCAGCCAGAGAGAAGCTGTCAAAGACTCAGAACCTGGTTCTGATTCTTGTTTGTCCAATGTGGTGTCATGGGGGGGGGGGGGGGGGGGGGTGTAGGGGGCCCGGAATTCCAAGCGGCAGCACTTGGGATTCTTGGTTGAAACAAGACTAGTCTGTTTCCAAATCAGCCTCACTGTAAGAAAAAAGCTTATTTTTTCCACAAGGAAGTTTCTATTCTATTCTGTTAAGAATCATGCTTATAGACTACGCTTTGGCTGTATAGATTTAGAATGGTATTGTCTCGGTATGACTCAAGTGGGACCCAGATGCATAACAGACAGACATGCAGGAGAGCAGAGCAGTCAAATGCAAAGTATTTATTATACTGAGTTGGGACATTTGGTATATAGTCTATTTTTATTGGCCTAAACTATTGTCTATACTGTATGTATACATTCATGAATCCACTTGCTGACCGGCTGTCACTATTGACCAATTTTTATAGGGGTTTCTTGTGACCCTACCATTAACATCCAATATAAGGCAAAAATGTCACTCTTTCCTTATACTTTAATATTTAAGTAGCCTGTGACATGTGACATGTCAAACTAGGGGGGTTTCATGATTCTGAATCCATTCCAAGCATTAGTTTTGCACAAAAAACACAAAAATGGCCATAGCCGTGATGAGATCAGCACAAATGTGATTAGGTCAGCACATTTTGGGCACAGTTGGGCAAGTGGCTATGACTGGTTTTAGCCCAAGGAGTATTTTTTGCGCAAAACTAATGCTTGGAATGGATTCAGAATCTTGAAACCCCCTCTAGTTTGACATGTCACATGCTACTTAAAGCATAAGGAAAGTTTGACATTTTTGCCAGCCATAGGATGTTAATGGTAGGGTCACAAGAAACCCCTATAAAACATTTGCTCAATGCCAACAAACGGTCAGCAAATGGATTCATTAATGTATGTATATAGACAATATTCTAGGCCAATAAAAAAAGACTATATACCAAATTTCCCCACTTAAAACAAAAGAAGCCTGTCGGCTGCCGGACTAGGGGAACAGAACACCATAACAGACGTCTATACAAAGGAACTGAGGGTTTAAGTAGACACAGGGATAACAATACACAGGTGAACAGAACTAACACTGGGATTGGCTGGGAGACTAGCAGGACACTAGTAATCGCAGGGAGGTGAGACGAGACTGGCAAACGACACTAGGCAAAACAGGAAACACTTGGGCATCACTATACATAGGGTGCGTTCGGAAATGCGCCCTGAACGCACATAACCGCAAGCACGGGAGCAGTGCATGTTCGGACTAACGGGACTTCGGATCTATGGGCAGTTCTCAAATGGGTCACAGTTGTGGTCGTTAGTAAATAAGGCACACTGAACGCACTCTGTGACGTCACCGCCCACCACACTCAACAAACTGACCACATTCCCGGTGGGCATTTCCGAACGCACCCTACATAATAAAAGTAGACAGTACACAGTTCATGACAGTTCATAGTTCATAACAGTTCACAGTTCATAGTTCATGGCAGGTATGAGAGAAAACGTATCCGTCTCACCGACTTGCCAAACTAGCTAAACTCTTTCCTTTACCGTTTGTTGAACTCCCCGAGTATCAGCAATCCTTCCAGTCTTCCAATTACCCTCCACCTTATTACTCTGAGGTGTTTCATTTCATTTTTATATCAGCCAATATGTTTTCTTTCTTTTTTTCCGTGCAGTTTTTCCGTCTGGGAACACAAAACCTGAACAGCCCATTTTGTACCGTTGTAGTGCCAGGAGAGTTTCTTTTCTTAAAAGGAAGCCTGCAGGCTAATAAGACAATATATGCCTTAAAACATTATACTACATTATACATTGATTGATTTTGACAGCAATTTTTTTATTTAGTTTTAGTCAGAGTCTTCTGAATGCATTTTCATTTAGTTTTAGTCACACTAAATGTGTTAGTCTAGTTTTAATCGACTACATGTCACAAGATTAAAAGAGTAAATATACAGTAGTCGACAAAAAAGTATTTTAGCGGGCCTTGATGCCGTCGTAATGGCTGAATTTACACTTGCTGAAAATAGCAGATCTACTACAGTAGCTCAGCTGTTTTGAAAAAAATGTCGCCATAGTATTTAGTCGACAAAATTGACACTGCACCGCTGCACCCTGCAAAACCAGACATGGAGTCGACACTGCGCCGCAGCCCCCTGCAAAACCAGACATGGAGTCGACACTGCGCCGCTGCACCCTGCAAAACCAGACATGGAGTCGACACTGCGCCGCAGCCCCCTGCAAAACCAGACATGGAGTCGACACTGCGCCGCAGCCCCCTGCAAAACCAGACATGGAGTCGACACTGCGCCGCAGCCCCCTGCAAAACCAGACATGGAGTCGACACTGCGCCGCAGCCCCCTGCAAAACCAGACATGGAGTCGACACTGCGCCGCAGCCCCCTGCAAAACCAGACATGGAGTCGACACTGCGCCGCAGCACCCTGCAAAACCAGACATGGAGTCGACACTGCGCCGCAGCCCCCTGCAAAACCAGACATGGAGTCGACACTGCGCCGCAGCCCCCTGCAAAACCAGACATGGAGTCGACACTGCGCCGCAGCACCCTGCTAAACCAGACATGGAGTCGACACTGCGCCGCAGCACCCTGCTAAACCAGACACGCAGCGGATGGAAAGTGCAGTGAGCCGAGAGAGAGGCCTCGATCTTCTTACCGCAGCCAATCACCATCCAGCTGTCCACCATCCAGGATGTGGCTCAGCTCAGTCACTCGACAAGCAGGAAGCACAGTTTGGGGTATCAGATGAAGGAGAGCAGGGTGGAAAGTCTGCTACTCTCACTCACCAACCACATGATGACACTGTCCTGACTGGCCTCACGGGTTCCGATCCAATCCAAGAAGAGCTGGATTAAACTGCTATGACCTGTCCTGACTTTTCTCTCTCTCTCTACATATAGAGTCTACTGTTAAGATCTCAGAAAAAGAAAAACAAGAAAAGTTATAAAGGCTTCGGGAAGAGAAAAAATAAACTGTGCGCTGCTTCCTCTGTCGAACCTTGCTTGTCCTTTTCCTCAACTTTGAAATAACAAACCCAACTCCAAACCACTAATACTAAACCGGTGATAAAGAAGATAAATACCGGTACATTTTTAAATATTGGACGGGATATGTCGTTGCAGTGGTGAGGATAAATGTTTTGAAATCCAGTCCCTGGCTGGCATATCCTTTTCAAATGGGGGGTCTGAGGGGTAATACGTGTCAATGTGGGGGTCCTTGACATGAAACATGCTATATAACCCATTCTGACCTGAGATCAGATTCATACGAGGTTTCCACTGGACACACGCTGGTCCGATAAACCCATTCTGACCTGAGATCAGATTCTAAAAATGTCAGTCGTTCTTCGATTTTTCAAAAATAGCAGACCTACAAGCTCGTAGCGCGCCACTCGGTGGCGCGCTACGAGCTTGTAGGTCTGCTATTTTTCAATAGCTAAAGCATAACATGATGCTAACACCAGCATTCCCGTTCAGAATGGGATAAAGTACGTCAGCATATTAGCCCAGAATGGATCCATCTCAGAAACAGGATAGCCTTCCTCCTGAATGCGGCCAAACCAGGAAACTGTAAGTGGGAACCTTGGCGCGGCCACACATGTGTTAACAAGGACTTTTACTGTCTTTTACAAAAGATGAAACATTATGATTTGCCTGTAAAAGATCCTCACTGTAATTATAGTCCTGCACACAAGCATGACTTCATACTGTTGGCAAGCAAGGACGACACACACGCACACACACGCACGCACAACACGCACAAACGCACGCAGACACAAAAAGGAATGTTTTGTACACGCACTGCCTTGCCAACACATATGTAAGGGGTAAGGACATGCACGCAAGCACGCACGCGCATAGCTTAGCTCTATGGTAATGCTGGAATCGGAGAGGCAGGCTGTGTGTTCATGACTCACCAACCATGCAGTGTTAAGTATCATTTGATACTAATTTAATCCAAATCTAAGTCACAATGATAACCATTCACCCACATGCTGCCGGGGAGCCTTCCAGAGCGTAACGCTGTGCACATGTGAGTGTTTTTTTCTCCCTTTCCAAGGACTGTAAATGGACACGCACGCACGCACGCACGCAACGCACGCACTGCCAAAACGCATGAAGTCGATGATACTCAGCAGCCGTTCATGTTACAGTTAATGTTACAGTAATTCCGTCGCACAGTTAAGCATCATGAAGTAACCTCTGGATCGAACAACGGAGGTATTCCGTTCCACCATGTGTTCTGGATCAGGATCTGGACCTTAACCTATTTTAACCCGAGATCAGATTCTAAAAATGTCTTCAGTCGTTTTCAAAAATAGCCCTATACAAGCTCGTAGCGGCGCCACTCGGCTCCAATCCAATCAGATAGGGACTTTTTCTGAGTGGATGTATGGGCTGTGAAGGCCAGAAAGTATAGTTATTTTCTACACTCAGTAGGCATTCTTGCATAACTTCCAGGTTTTATGATCATGTCACGTGCATATACCCTCTATTAACACCTCAAGATGTACAGTAGGGGGGAAAAATAATTAGTTTCCTCCTGTTTGGATTACTGTATTCTATTCATTGTTTGGCAGCGGTCGCTCGTCTGTGTCTCTGTGGCTAAACGGATTGTGCCAACACAGCACAATGTGATGAGACTGCTCAGGGATTCTGACCACGGCCAGGAGGCCTCCTCCTCCATACTGTATATACATACTGTATACGGCCAATTATCACAGACACTGGACAGAACTTTGCCAATTATGCCTTCTTGGTCTCTGAGGCATTAGAGCTCTCGGCTCGGGCATTCCTGCAATCCTCTCACGACTGATTTACGGACATTACAGAGGCTTCCAAATATGATGAACACACAGTTCACACACACACACACACACACACACACACACACACACACACACACACACACACACACACACACACACACACACACACACACACACACACACACACACACACACACACACACACACACACACACACACACACCCCCTAAGTATATTTCTATATTAAATATCCTGGTAAATATACTGGTTGAAGGACTAGTACAACTTATGCCCAAACTGAAGAGGAACAAAAATAATGAATAAAGAATGTGGAACAAATCACACTTAAAATAATGGATGCAATGGATTATCTTGGCAACGTGACTTCAGTGTGTATGTGTGTGTGTGCGCACACACACGCGTGTGTGAGAGTGAGTAACATTAATAAAGTTAGTCTAATTAAATGCACTATGCATTCAGACTCACAGTGGCCCAGTTCGAACCCTGTGGGCTCCCCCAGAGTTACTGTCGAAGTGTCCTTGAGCAAGACTCTGAACCCCTAATAGCTCCTGATGTGCAAGCTGGTGCCTTGCATGGTTTCCGTTGCCATCAGTGTATGAATGTCTGTGTGAATGGGTGAATGTAATGCACCATCTATGTATGTGTGACTGCAGGGTGAATGTAATGCACCATCTATGTAAAGTGTCTTGGATAAAGTAAGTAGCCTTGCCGAGCCATGAGGCCCATAGGGGCAGGAGCCTATCTCCTGTTTCTGTAGCGTGAGGCAGCTTGATGTACAAGTACACCCCCTGGACATGACGCTAGTATGTCGCAGGGACTTACACCCCAATCTAACCCTTGATGCTGAGTGTCAAGCAGGGAGGCACTGGGTCCCATAATAATAATTGGCCACTGAGCTTGGATAAAGGCGCTATATAAATGCACCATTTACCATTTACCGTTTACTCAGGACAAGATATGTTTCTGTTTTGTTTCATTACAGTGCGTTACACACAGCTCTTTCCAATTAGCTTCAGGGCCTTCTACAATTAAACCAGCATGACGTTGTGTTCTGGTTACGAAAATCTTAGTTTAAGCTGAGCCGTCACGGCTGTTTGCCGATACTGTAAGACTGCGTGGTACTGTAGGTCCTCTGCACTGAGATGACCCCGGCATGCACAGTTAACTGAATGTCATCGCAGGAGAACGGACTAACCCCATTCCCTGCTTTAAACCCCATTTCTAATCAACCGTGGCCAACGAGGTGCTGCGTTAGCATCCACCTTTGTTGTATGAGTAGCCTACATTCACACGGAACACAACACGAAGATTAAGCAGCGACAAGCGACACAATATCTATCCGTAAGGCGATTTGTCAGCCGACTTCTGACCTGAGATCAGATTCATACGAGGTTTCCACTGGACACACACTGGTCTGATTATAAGCCATTCTGACCTGAGATCAGATTCTAGAAATGTCAGTCGTTCTTCGATTTAAAAAAAAGAGCAGACCTACAAGCTCGTAGCGCGCCACCCCTATGAGCTTGTAGATCTACTATTTTTCAATAGCTAAAGCATGACATGATGCCGACACCAAAATGGGTTCCCGTTCAGAATGGGTTAAGTACACTTTTGAGGCATCATGTATGCCTGTGGTCCCCGAGGCTAGCCTACTAGTTACTTTGTAGATTTAGATTATTATTACAAAACATACATTAAGCCGAACACAATGCGTCGCGATACTTTGGGTATACTTTTAAGTAAACTTTTAAGCCAATACTTTTGTACTTTTACTCAAGTACTGTACGTGAATTCCGGACTTTCTCACTTGTAACAGAGTATTTCTATATTGCAGTATTGCTTCTTTTACTTATAGTAAAAAAAATGATATAACGATAGCTTGTCAATGAGAAACAAAAGGTCTCAACTACAGCAAGTGGGAGTGAATTAAAGCCGCGCCGCAGAGAGAACATTGACCAGCTGTGCTTTAAACGCAGCAGCTGGTAAAAAAGTATTTCATGAACAGAAATCCCCCACACCGCTTCTCGCTGCAGCAGCATCCATCCGTTCGCTTCTTTTGCTCTGCAATTTTTGCTTTGCAGTTTTTATTCAAATTGACGTCTGGGCCCCTCTGGACCTCCAATCCAAGAGCGTCTTATGCTTTGTGCTCTAACAGAATAGCAACAAAAGAAATGTATGTTTATTATGAGTACTACATCCCTAAAGAATGTATTTGCATTTTATTCATCTCATGCTCTTATCCAGACAAACTATAACAATAGAACATACTGTAAGCCTTTTTCATACCACAAAAGCACCCGCGCTGGCTAGTAAAGAATATTAAAGTGAATATTAAAGCTCTCAAGCTTTCTTTTGTTTTACCCTCTTCCAGAAGAGCGATGCTAGGATTCATGTGGTTAAGAATAAACCTTGCTAGTAGGCTATGCTAACGCTACACCATGTGGTTCACAAACATGTTCATGTCAAGGCCCCCCAAATTGACACTAATTATCCCGCGGACCCCCCTTTGAAAAGATATGCCAGGGACCCCCCATAGGAGAAGATTAAGCAGTGGTTCTCAAGGACCCCCCAGGACGCCCCCAGTTAATGACCCCCATTTAATGGCATTTCTATCTCTGGGACCCCCAATTTATATCGTAAAATCAATGTTTTAATTTAACTCTGAGAGTGTACAAATGGAACCAAATGGACAATTTGGTTCCATTTGTACACTCTCAGAGTTACAGACCCATAAGGGTCCATTTGGTTCCTAACTATCATTTTAGCTGGGGACCCCCTGGAACTCCCTCAAGGACTCCCCGATTGGCTACACGACGCAGGGGAAAAGTCAAAGAGCAAAGCATGTAGAGGCAGAAGAAATTTCCACTCGGAGATATGCCACCAACATGATAACAGACTCAAGTATAGAAATTATACTATCTATGAAATGATTCATATACTGCCATATGAATGCATAACTAATACACATGGGGCCATGTCGAAGAGAAATTAAATTCAACGTTTTTAGATAATATAGTAGATAAAGTATACAAAACTTTCATTATAAACCATAAAATATAATTTCTAGTACGTGTGGAAAAAGTTTGACCTTATTGGTTTGTCCTTTGTATCGATGTTTTGTCATTGTTTCGGTTTGATGTATGTTACAACTTGACAGAAAAGGGAATAAGCTACGAACGGCTTTCAGCCTCCCTACACCTGTTCGGCGCAGTGTTGTTTTTGGCAGCAAAAGTCATAGTCTCTTGAATAGTTTTCACTTAGTTTTAGTCACATTTTAGTCACCTGGAATGTTCTAGTGTTTAGTCTAGTTTTAGTCGACAAATGTCATACGATTTTAGTCGACTAAATCTACAGTTGATTTAATCGACTAAAATGTGTTTTGACAGGCCTTGATGTCGTTGTAATGACATATTTTACACTTTGGTTGCATGCTGAAAATAGCAGATATACAATCTCACAACGCATCGCAGCGCGACACGTTGTGAGATTGTATATCTGCTATTTTCAACATGCAACCCAGCATAAAACTGGATCTCTTGTCCACTAGTCCCTTCCTAACATTTTAGTCTAGTTTTTATTTGTTGACGGAATTGTCAGTATATTTAGTCTTAGTTTTAGTCGTCATAGATTCGTTTTTATTTAGTTTTAGTCAGTGAAAAAAGGTAGTCGACGAACATTTTTCGTCTTAGTTTTAGTCGACGAAAACAACACTGGTTCGGCGTAAAGTGTATTGTTTTTGTATTGTTATAGTTGTGACTAACTCTGTACATGGCGCTTAACCCATTTAGACCCGAGGATGATTCTACAAATATCTTCTAAATCCTGACATAAAAAAACAAAAAACGATGTTGTTTATATATCAGTGGTTCTCAAACATTTTCATGTCAAGGACCCCCAAAAATATATGTAATTCATGGCCGCCGACCCCCATCTGAAAATATGTTGTCCAGATTAGCAAAGATATGAGTTACAAACGTTGAAACCATATATTTCAAAGATTCGCGCCACATTTTCACGATTTAAAAAAGTATAACATAATGCTTAAAACACCAAAACTTCCCGTCCTGAATGGGCTAAAACTAGTCATAAAATAGAATAAAAACAGAGGAGAAAAAAAATATATATACAAGAGAGAGAGAGAGAAAACCAACTGTATGCTTACTCACCACTCAGTGACAGGAGACAGTCGCCTCTTTGTTGCTGCACATGCAAATGAGTTGATGAGGAAATGGTTACATGAGCCTTTATTCACTTCCTGTGTGCACATCCTTCAACGCAGATTGACGTGTGCGAGTGTAGTCTGCATGTGTGTGTGTGTGTGTATGTGTGTGTGTGTATGTGCGCATGCACGGACCCCCGTGGGGAGGCTTGTGCCTTGAACTTTGAGTCTTCTCGTTACATCTCCACTCTCTGCTTTTATGACCTTTTTATACACACACAAATACCTACAGGCACACCTGCACGCACGCACGCACACACGCACGCATACCACTGTACCCACTAAATGGAACAGAGCCTTAATTAGTATCATCTGTAACACCTTTGAAGGAAGCATGAGGGAACGGGCCTGGAAGTAGGAAGAGTTATTATGTGTGCATGGAGCCCATTTTCACTGTTCTGTGTTTAGCGGAGAAATGCCTCCAGAAGCACGGAGTCCTACCATAGGCTATAAAAACATGAGACTATGAGACTGTCACACTTGCCTAGTGTGGGTAGTATGAAAACTCTGTAAAATAATTTACAGACATACTGGACAGATGGCCCTAGCTCCTTCCACCTCCACAGTCCTACTTTGACTGCCAGGCAGTGGGAGGCCTCCCTACATATAAAGGCTAAGCCCCTCCCACTGGATAGTTGATAGCTGATAGTTGCTCCCTACTATGGAGACATCAAGCAATTAGCAACCAAGCATCAACCCATATTCATAAACATCCCAAAATAATATAATTCTCTGCAACATACACAATAATTCAAACTTTAGCCATTCAGTGTCAGTGGCAGGCTGAACTGCTAATAGCGCTTTCACACTAGCAGCGACCAAGCGACAGGCAGGCACAGGCTACACCCATCGAGTATTAAAAAGATAGACTGAACCGGAGCAATAGCCCACCCCCCCCCCCCCCCCCCCCCCCCCCGCTATTCATTTCAGTGGAAGTTGCTCAGTGGCGTTTTGAAGCACCCGGAAGGACGCTCTACGCTCAATGTTAAAGCCCAGCTGGCAGCTGCTGCACAGGGTTTTCTAGTCATAACTCCACGGGTCCGCCTGCAGTCCCACCTCTTCCCACTAGGGCACAGTGCTTCAACATTAGTATACGAGAAGATTTTCACGGCTCTAAAATGATTCTCGACCCGTTTAATTTCAAGGACCTCCAGTTTGGGGGGCAGTGGTGGCCTAAGGGTTAGAGGAGCGCCCTTTTTTGCCGAAAGGTTGCCGGTTCGATTCCCCGGACGGGCAGGAAAGATCTTGGTAAATAAAGGAGAGAAATCACACCTGTGTGAACTGAGTGGTGCAATCCCCCCCCCCCCCCTCATTAGCAGGCAACAGTGCAGCACTCTCTGCACAACAGCGCCCCTACTGGTACTAATAGTCATACTCGTGCTCATTAACGTCACATTAGTTAGGCGGACAATTTTTTTTTTGACATGCATTATTACACTGTAAATCCCTGGAACATGTGACGCGTTTAAAACCTAAACACCAGTGTGTAATAATTAAATGCCAAATGTTTATTCATAAAATACAGTAGAACACGAGTTCACTCAAACACCTCACGAGAACACCTAGTGTTTGAATTCTAAACACCTATATTACTGACTTTGATTGTAAAAACTAAACACGTTTATGTGTTTAAAAAGTGTTATTGGCGATTAAACATGTTCTTCTGTTTATAATCCACACTGTGACATGTTTAAAAAGTGTTACAAATAAGTGTTTATAACCTAACCGCTTGGGTTTAGTGTGTAGGCTATGATTGGACCCCCATTTAACGGCATATCTATCTCTGAGACCCCCAATTTATATTGTAAAATCAATGTTAATTTAACTCTGAGAGTGGTTCCAACACTCTCTGAGTTACAGACCCATAAGGGTCCATTTGGTTCCAAGCTGCCATGCAGGGAGACCCCCCTGGAACTCCCTCGAGGACCCCTAGGTGGTCCCCGGGCCCCACCTTGGGAACCACACGTGGTTTTCAGTGGAAGCCTGCCAGCGACAAACTGTTGCGGGCGTGACGTGACATATGCTGCAAAAAGCTGGCTTCAAACTTTTTTGTTTCAGTGCTTCACTGACGCAGTTGAAACATCAATCATAAATCATATGTTTTTGTTACACCATGTTTTCCTCTCTCTCTCTCTCCCCCTGCATGCAATCCCTGCTCCTTCACACAGATGGAAGAAAAGACAGACTCCTTCTATGCAGGAAGGCTTGAGCAACACATACAGCCTGTGGCCATTGGTCGATTTGTAACTATAACAAAAATAAGTGATATTACACAATCGAACCAGAAAAGGCAGTTCATGCAGACATTGTGTGATGGGCTCGCTTGAAAACACCCGCACAGTACCCTATTGTGCAGAATATAAGACTAGGTTTTGTTTTCTTCCAATGGAAATATCCTAAAAAATGGGGTCGTATTTTAACCCATTTTGACCTGAGATCAGATTCTAAAAATGTCCCGACAGTTTTCTGAAAAAGCTGCTTCACCTCCCAATGTATGAATGAATGGACCATTGTAAAGCGCTTTGAGTAAGCACGTAATGCATAGAAAAGCGCTATAAAAATGCAATCCATTATAATAATTATTATCATTAATCGAATGACATTTAGTCTGTGGGGAAGACAATGGAATGCCTTTGGTTGTGACTGCAGACTGTGCACATGCATCAGTGAATGTGTGAACATGGTCTGTGTTTTCTTTTCTTTTCTGAATGCCCATGAAGGACATCTTGATAAAGAGTGCACTTTGTGGCCCAGGCCGTGGCGTAACGGTCTGGGCACCTGACTGGTAATCCAGTCGCAGTGTGCCGCGGGTTCGACTCCCGGACCCGACACGGCCTTTACTGCATGTCTTCCCCCCATCTCTCTCCCGTTTCCTGTCAGCCTACTGTCTGTCCCTTCAAAAATCAATAAAAGGCGTAAGCCGCAAAAAAATATCTTAAAAAAAAAAAAAAAAAGAGTGCACTTTGAGAAGCCTTGGGCCATCATATACAATATAGCACACATACCATACGTAAGGTGATGGGTAGCCTATATCTGTCCATCCATCGCGTCTCTACCGATTTAGCATCACCATGGGGCTCTGTTGGCATAGGCCTATATACAACATCTGATGCTGGCAAATTGCATTGTGTGTAAATGTCACAGACAGTGGGGGTAAAAAAAGACAGTGGGGTACAAAGTGTCCAGGACGAGACAGAGAGTGACCCAGGCCTCGTCCAACAGACATGCAGACATCACACATTGTTTCTGTGAAGTATTCCAACAAAGCCTTTTATATGATGAGGTTAATAGTTAGTTCAACATCAGAGGCTATAATATTATCCTCCTCGCCGCCCGTCGAATAGAAGGCTACATGGAAATGGAATCGCGATCGAGAGCTTTGGTTTGACGACGGCTGAATTAAAGCCAATCCAAACAATACATGGGTTGGACCTCGCCTTAGAATTACATAAAGCCCACAGGCAGCACGGTGGATCAGTGGCTATACCCCCCCTGCCCTGTTGGCAAACACCGATGCCCATTTCATAGTTGGCACACAGAATGGAGGATTAGCCCATTTTGGGCGGGAACCCCTTTCTGTGTTTTAAGCATTGTTATACTTTAGCTATTGAAAAAATTGCAGATCTACAAGCTGCATAGCTCAAGCTCATATCACCGAGTGCCGCGCTTACGAGCTTGTAGGTCTGCTATTTTTGAAAAATCCTGAAAATCTAGTGCAAATCTTTGAATATATATTATTTCAGAGCGAACGTTTTTAACTCAATCTTTGCTTCTGGGGGGGGGGGGGGGGGTGTCCCTGGAACAACATATTGGGGTCGGCGGCAAATTACACTACGAAAGTGTTTGAGCACCACTGACATAGAAACATGGGGTTTTTCAGAAAACTGTCAGGATTTAGAAGACATTTGTAGAATGGTGCTCAGGTCTAAACGGGTTAGAGAACTAAGACTAATGGTGGACAGACACAGCGTGTAGCGTGCGCTGCATGGCGTGACGCCCGAGGCTTATAGAGCCTGTTTCGGTGGCGGTCGGCCCTCAGTGACAGATTAGCCGAGCTGAGCTGCTTGCTTGGCCAGGGGCCCAATCATGGCCGGAAGCCCCCCAAAATAAATTTAAAACCCGAGGATTTTTTTATTAAAATAAATATTTTTGGAGGGCTTAGGTGGCGCTCGAAGCGGCCTGTACTAAGGGCCGGGCCTGCATGGATGGATGGAGGGATGGATGGGGCCACCATCACTCTCATGGAGGACACGATATGTGACCAGATTTGACTGAGAGACTGCCATCACGCAAACTCCAATTCTAAATCCAAATTGAGTTAATATCACAGGCAGACTCTTGTCTTCACATACTAGAGCATGTCTGTAATAAGTGTCAGAGCTGAAATTGACATGTAAATAATTATATGCAATAAATGCTTAAACATGTAGCTAGGTGTAATGTTAGAGTCCACAGAAGTGAACCTTTCAAGCCTGTTTTCTTTTCAACTCGCTGTTTCTCTGCAAGACATTACTCTATAAGCCATATCTCCAAAACTGGTGGGTCAAACTGAACAACCAATATGTCAATAACAAAAACAAACGAAATTCAAATAAATCCAATGGCAGTCCCTCAGTCAAATGTATCACTACGGACCAGCACGCCCAAGCTGATCCCACAAGTGTTCAATTGGGTTGAGGTCTGGACTCACAGCATTTCCATCCTCTCCACTCCTACATTTTGGAGGTACTCTGTGATCCTGCGGCTCTACGGGGCGAGCGTTGTCATCCTGGAGGATGGCGTTAGGTCCCAGATTCTGAAGATATATGGGATCACCACTGGCTCCAGAATCTCACTGAATTGAGATTGCCTTTAATGATGACAAGTTCTGTCTTGCCCGTGAGAGAGATACTGTTTCATACCAAACCAAGCTGTTGTGGCAAGGGTGAATAAATACCAACCACTTGACATTTTGGCAAATGTTTTGGCAAATGTGTGCTACCCACACATTTAGCTGTGTTGCTCATTCCACAAATGCCCTGATCCTTATATAATAGGCTTCCGACGTGCTCCGCATATTTTACAATCATCCTTTTCCACACACGGTTTGACATGGTCAAAAATGATGAAAGACGAGGATAAACAAAATGAACATTTTTCATTTTTTTCAAATCCTCAAAAATGATGATAAACGGCGTGCTATAGTATGCCATACCATATGCCCACTGAGCAATAGCCGGCTATTAGACATGCGTCTAAAAATGGGATAAAAAACGTCTAAAAATGAAAGTTTTTTAGACGTCTATTCTTAGACAAATATTAGACGTCTATTAGACCAAAAAACGATGGGCTATAACCCATGGTTTTTTTCATTTTTTTCGAATCCTCAAATATGATGAAAAACGGCGTGCTAACCCTAACCCACTGAGCAATAGCCGGCTATTAGACGTGCGTCTAAAAATGGGATAAAAAGCGTTTTTTTAAGTTTTTTAGACGTCTATTCTTAGACGAATATTAGACGCTTTGTCCATATTTTTTACAGTCTATGGCTATAACCCATCGTTTTTTTTCATTTTTTTCAAATCCTCAAAAATCCTTTGCCCTGGCTAAGCTGGGAAGGCTGACAAAGGGTGAATTGCAAAGTTGCAAAATTGCGAAAAAATTGCTAAGGGTGAATTGCAAAGTTGTGGCACTTTGCCCTGGCTGAATTGCGAAAAAAGATTGCGAAAAGAAAATTGCGAAAAGAAAATTTTGCTAAGGGTGAATTTCAAAGTTGTGTCACTTTGCCCTGGCTGAGCTGGGAAGGCTGACAAAGGGTGGATTGCAAAGTTGCAAAGTTGCAAAATTGCGAAAAAAAATGTGCAAAAAATAAATTTGCTCAAATTTAGCTCAATTTTTTTTGCAAAAATACAATTGCGAAAAATTTGCTAAGGGTGAATTGCAAAGTTGTGTCACTTTGCCCTGGCTGAGCTGGGAAGGCTGACAAAGGGTGAATTGCAAAGTTGCAAAATTGCTAAATTAAATTTGCTAAGGGTGAATTGCAAAGTTGTGTCACTTTGCCCTGGCTGAGCTGGATAGGCTGACAAAGGGTGAATTCCAAAGTTGCAAAATTAAATTTGCTAAGGGTGAATTGCAAAGTTGTGTCACTTTGCCCTGGCTGAGCTGTGAAGGCTGACAAAGAGTGAATTGCTCCAATTTTGCTCAAAATAATTTGCAAAAAATAAATTTGCAAAAATTTACAAAATTGCAAAGGGTGAATTGAAAAGTTGTGTCACTTTGCCCTGGCTGAGCTGGGAAGGCTGACAAAGGGTGAATTGCAAAGTTGCAAAAAATTAATTTGCAAAAAATTGCAAGAAATTTGCTAAATTGCAAAATTGCAAAGGGTGAATTGCAAAGTTTTGTCACTTTGCCCTGGCTGAGCTGGGAAGGCTGACAAAGGGTGAATTGCAAAGTTGCAAAAAAAAAAAAAAATCAAAAAAAAAATTAGCAAAAAGAAATTTGTAATTATTTTTGCAAAATTGCAATATTGCAAAATTTTGTTTCTATATCATATTATTCAAAACATTAATATTTGAAATCCAGTTGATTCATCACACAGGATTGACTTGATATAGCAAGAAAAACAAAGAAAAAACAGCAATATAAGAAAATTAAGACATTTTTCAAATAAACATAATTCCGATTTTGGCCATTTTGGAAATTTGGCAAAAATATATATATTTTTTAATTTGTAGACTTGCCACTCGAACTAAAATAGTTCTATAGGTCATTATCTACAAATTAGAAGTGAAAGTTAAACTTTTGTTGAGTTGTAAATGACGGTGTGTCTAGGGACCCCACTACTAGTTTTTAGCTTGTTTTTCCTGCTATTGTTGTGGATATACACCAATACTGGGTGAAAACAAATAGTATATGTGTAATAAGGTTTAATTACCAACTGCTACTCCTGATAGTGAATCCATACATATCTCATATGTTCAGATTGGAAAATGTAATCAAAAGTTTACATATTTTGTTAGGGCTGATGGGGGTTGGCACCTGACTACGTCCCCTATAGGCCAATTATTTTATTTTGGTGATTGCCACTCAAACCAAAAATGGTTCTATAGACCCTCACCTTCAAATTAGTACTGAAAGTGAAACTTTTACATGAGTTGTAAATGACAACTAAATTTAACATGGAGACGGAACCCCACTAAATGGCTATAGCACAAATGGCTATAGAACAAATGGCTATAGCACAAATGGCTATAGCACAAATGGCTATAGAACAAATGGCTATAGCACAAATGGCTATAGAACAAATGGCTATAGCACAAATGGCTGCAGTGCCTTGGGTGGAAGGACCCTCCCCAAGGCACTGCAGTGGGTGCCCTGCAGCTTTGAAAACAACTTAACCCACAAACCAACTAAAATAGGGGATAAAAACCTGCACGCTGATGCATATCGGTTTCAGCAGTATAGCCTTCTTCAGAGCAGACTAAAAAGGTCTGGTCTAGAGGGGCGGGTAGCCTGGCCCAGCCAGTGTGCTTTCTGGTCTAGAGGGGCGGGTAGCCTGGCCCAGCCAGCGTGCTTTCTGGTCTAGAGGGGCGGGTAGCCTGGCCCAGCCAGTGTGCTTTCTGGTCTAGAGGGGCGGGTAGCCTGGCCCAGCCAGCGTGCTTTCTGGTCTAGAGGGGCGGGTAGCCTGGCCCAGCCAGTGTGCTTTCTGGTCTAGAGGGGTGGGTAGCCTGGCCCAGCCAGCGTGCTTTCTGGTCTAGAGGGGCGGGTAGCCTGGCCCAGCCAGTTGCACACAACCATGGTTTTATCCACGCTTCCAACCGATTTACATTTTAAATCTAAATGTCCCATCCACGGGGCAAAAGCAATATAATTCCTATTATTCATTTGGGTGAATGTTGTCGTCAACTGTCTGACTGACGGCACTGCGAAAACTCTTTGCAGCACTGCTGGTCTCATGCTGCTCATCGCTGCACACGAAATGCGCATTTTCAGTGCAAAAACTCATCTCATCCCGAAACCGTCCCGAATGAGACACATTTAAGTCCCAAATAGATATTTTACCGTCCCCGGGACGTCGGGACGCCGTTAATCTCGAGCCCTGCTAGAGGGGCGGGTAGCGTGCTTTCTGGAGAATATAGGTTCACCGAATCAGAGCCCCCCCCGGCCCCTCTCCTCCCAGAGAAAACTGGCCTTGGAACGTCTCGGGATCCCCCAGGAGGAAGTCACTAATGTTGCTCTGGAGAGGGAAGTCTGAAGCACTCTGGTGGAGCCGTTGCCCCCGCGACCCGACTACGGATAAGCAGTTGAAGATGGATGGATGGTACCGAGGCTACTGAGGCGTATATAAATAAAGGTTAAACTAATAACAATGTAGATTAAAAATGTAGATTGCATCCGAGCGTTTGAATAAGAGAACAAAAGGTTCCATTGCTCCGCGGGTCACTGCGTGCCTGCGGCGGTCAGGTAGATAGGAGGGTTTGAGTCACGTGTGTGTGGATCCATCTAGAGAAGTATAAACAGCCGCCGACCCCCATCTGAAAATATATGTTGAAAAATAGCAGATCTACAAGCATTTCTTTCTAGAATTGAGCTCAGGTCTAAAATGTGTTAATTACTTTTCCACCAGTGGGAGTTTGACTGACGTGTGTGTGTCAGATCCGTCCAGAGACAGACAGGGTCTTATCAGAGCCGAGCAGAGAGCCGCAGGGTGGAGAGTCTGACTGAATGCTAGATTGTCGGGGGAGTGTTTAGACCCACGCTGCTCTGCGAGGCATGACCTATACAGCATAACGTCACCTTTGATCTCCATCTCTCTCTTCCCTCACTCAGACGCCTCCGCTGGTGATGGAGGTGGTGGGGTGGGGGAGGGGATGGTTGATTCCTATCCAGGTGGAAACTGAAATGTCCCCGCGAGGCGTTTGGAGTACATTCATATGATTCCTCCTATAGCACTGCAAAAAAGGAGAAAAGCTATAGTTCTGCATTCTTTTGTTGTATATGTACAGGGTTGAGTCTGTCTGGATCTGTAACTGACAGGCAGTTGTAATATGCGGAGTTGTGTGTGTAACTGACAGGCAGTTGTAATATGCAGAGTTGTGTGTGTAACTGATCTGTCTGTTATAATGTGCAGGGTTATTAACAGTAATGTAAGTGGCAGGCTGTCTATGCAACAAATCATGTCAAATCACACACATATACGCATAGTTGCTGATTTGGGCTTCCATCCATCCATCTTCAAGCGCTTATCCGTGGTCGGGTCGCGGGGGCAACAGCTCCACCAGAGTGCTTCACTGCGCTAGGTCTGGCCGGTGAAACTCCCCCCTGTCAGGTAAAAGAAGCAGCTAGGCAGCATGACCTCCCCCTCCCCCCCCAGGATTACATTAGATAATTGACATTGGGTGAAAAAAAGTCGTGGGATAAATAAAAAAATACATTTTGAATTTAAATAATGGCAGCTCAGTTCAGTTCAAGTAGAAAATATTTTATTAATCCATAGCAAGGAGTTTAAAAAACGCACAGGTGAGGCCAGATGGAAGCCTCCATCACAGGTGACACTGCGTTTGGGCCAGATGGAGGCCTTTATCACAGGTTACAACTGCGTTTGGGCCAGATGGAGGCCTTTATCACAGGTTACCACTGCGTTGGGGCCAGATGGAGGGCTTTATCACAGGTGACACTGCGTTTGGGCCAGATGGAGGCCTTTATCACAGGTGACACTGCGTTTGGGCCAGATGGAGGCCTTTATCACAGGTTACTACTGCGTTTGGGCCAGATGGAGGCCTTTATCACAGGTTACTACTGCGTTGGGGCCAGATGGAGGCCTTTATCACAGGTTACTACTGCGTTGGGGCCAGATGGAGGCCTTTATCACAGGTTACTACTGCGTTTGGGCCAGATGGAGGCCTTTATCACAGGTTACCACTGCGTTGGGGCCAGATGGAGGCCTTTATCACAGGTTACCACTGCGTTTGGGCCAGATGGAGGGTGACCACTGCGTATGGGCCAGATGGAGGCCTTTATCTTAGGTTACCACTGCGTTTGGGCCAGATGGAGGGTGACCACTGCGTTTGGGCCAGATGGAGGCCTTTATCTTAGGTTACCACTGCGTTTGGGCCAGATGGAGGGTGACCACTGCGTTTGGGCCAGATGGAGGCCTTTATCACAGGTTACCACTGCGTTTGGGCCAGATGGAGGCCTTTATCACAGGTTACCACTGCGTTTGGGCCAGATGGAGGGTGACCACTGCGTTTGGGCCAGATGGAGGCCTTTATCTTAGGTTACCACTGCGTTGGGGCCAGATGGAGGGCGACCACGGCGTTTGGGCCAGATCGATGCCTTCATCAGGGTCCACTGTATAGTATTAATGGACACGCGCCATTAAATAGCGCCACAATCACCTTCACATGACATCACCACCTAACATAATTCACCTTAAAGTAGTAGTTCACCCCACCCCCCCAATTTTTGGGGGGCCATTCCCATAGCAATCAGAATGGCAGACTCACTCCCAGTCTTCGCCCGTAGCACTTGCCCTAGCCTAGACGACCTTACAGGCATATGTAAAGGCTCAACATATGTAACTTAAATAGCATTTTATGCAGACAATAGGCTAGTCCTCTATAGTGTATAGTAACGCATAGTTTCATTATATAGATATTCCAAGGTTAGGTTCTGAGCTTACGTATGATTAATCATGACTATTTTTGAGCATTACCATGTTTTTGTTCTTGCTTGCTGTAAGTCGCTCTGTAAGAAGGTGGTTGCACACCGGCCGCGTTTTTCGGAAAACCGATGGAGAAACGCCACTTAAAAATTCGAATTCGCGCTCGGTGTGTGGAGACCTAGAGTCCTAGAGCGTCTGCTAAATGCCTAGATTGTAAATTGTAGGATCTCTTTGAGTCTCTCTCTGCCAGTCATCACGTTATGTTAAGAAAATAAAAATAAAAAATCTCCCTGAATTCAAGGCTTCATGGCGTGTGTGTATAAGGGATAGAAAATAAGACATTACTTTGGGGTGAACTACTCCTTTAACCCATGCGTGATTACACATTACAATAAAATACGATACAATACATCAGGTTGGAACACAGAACCCTTAAAATATGAACCATAGTTCAGGCCTACAGTACATACAGGATCCACATGGGATCTGTAGTTCAACATAGCATCTGTAGTTCTAGGATCCACATAGCATCTGTAGTTCTAGGATCCACATAGCATCTGTAGTTCTAGGATCCACATAGCATCTGTCGTTTTAGGATCCACATAGCATCTGTAGTTTTAGGATCCACATAGCATCGATAGCATGACAACAAACTGGCTGAAGTAGCCTCTCGTTAATTCGATAAATGTGGAGAAATCAATGTAACAAAACAAGGGGCGGGAGTGGCTCAGGGCTAGAGGGGCCGGATGGGAACGTGAGGTTCAGTGGCTCAGGGCTAGAGTGGCCGGCAGAGAGGTCGGATGGAAACTGTGATCCCGGTTCGATCCCTGTGATGTGCAGGTTGGTTGGTGCCTTGCATGGTTTGCTCCACCAGCCATCGGTGTATGAATGTTTGTAAATAAGCCCAGAAAGACCCTATCCTATACGTGTGCTGTTTGTGGAACAAGCTTCGAAATATCTGAAACACTTTACTTGCATTAGTTTTTGGTAGTAAAAGCGCTCAAACTATATTCTTTCCTTCCTTGATCTCCTTCACCAGCACCGGGGGGGGGGGGGGGGGTTTGTTCTTGGAACAATAACAAGATGGGAACTATCAAAAGGACGGCCTAGAGAGAGAACTATGCACAAAAAAAGATTTCGCCCACTTTTTTTTACTTGTAACAATAAAGCTGATTCACCTCTTACGTATCTGTGGAATGACCTCAATTACCATGATTCATTTAAATGTATTGTGATTTGTATGTGTCCAGCTGTCTTGTCTAGTGTTGTCTGCGATCGGGATTCCCAATCCGCACTGCATATATTTATGCTCAGCAAAATTGGTCTTGAAGTCTGTGCTTTAGTGCGTCCGATGTGAAAACAATCACAACCCGCATTCTAATCTGCATACTAACATAATGTTAGGACAAATTTGCGTGACGGTGAAGACAAAACAGAAGCGGGGGGAGGAGGCTGTATCGGCTTTGTCCTCTGATATTTGTCAGAGCTTCCGTGCTCTCTAGTCTAGAGACGGAGGCATTTGGAAATTGTGGGAGGCAAAAGTCTGGCTCTCTATATACGGGATCAATTATATCCAAGCTTGTCCTTGAGAGTGGGGGGCACGTCTGAAAGAAAGGGGGGAAAAAGACAGGGAATCAGGAAACACAGGTTTTAAGGCGGGAACCTTTTTTTTGTGTTTTAAGCGTTATGTTATACTTTAGCTATTGAAAAATAGCAGATCTACAAGCTTGTAGTGCGGCACCGAGTGGCGCGCTACGAGCTTGTAGGTCTGCTATTTTTGAAAAGTCGTGAAAATGTGGTGCAAATCTTTGAATATATATTCTTTCAGAGCGAACGTTTTTTAACTCAAATCTTCTGGAATAACATATTTTCAGATGGGGGTCTGCGGCCAAATATATATCTTTCTGGGGTTGAGCACCACTGACAGAAACATGGGTTTTTCAGAAAAATGTCACTTCACCGTGCACCAATTATTTTTAGTGTATGCGTGATAATCACGGGCAAATGTACTGCGCTGGGTTGTAAAATAAATCTGTCTGGATGTGACACTTTTTTTTAAAGAGACTTTTCCTTTCTAAAGATTCAGCTTTGGCGTAAGCAGACCGATTGTGCGAGACCGAAGTGCGATAGACCGATTGTGCGAGACCGAAGTGCGATAGACCGATTGTGCGAGACCGAAGTGCGATAGACCGATTGTGCGAGACCGAAGTGCGATAGACCGATTGTGCGAGACCGATTGTGCGAGAAATTTGTGTGAGGCGGATAGAATGGATTATTATAGCGACGACGATCTAAGATGAACGATCCAGTGCTGTGCTAACAACACAGCTAGCTAACAGGCTAACGTGAGTAGCATTATGGGTCACTCGATCGAATGCAATATAAAAGCACAATGGCCGAAGGGCTTCGGCAATGGCATTAAGCGTCAGTATAAAAATTAGGCTTCAATTGCCAAAGGGCTTCCTTCGGCAATGGCACTGAAAGTAAAGAACACCCTCTCGTGCAATATTGCTGAAACGTGTGATCGTGACAGCCCTTTTGTACCGTACCTGCTCTGTGTCCCAGCGTGGCTGGGTCACTGTGTGGGCCCGGTTCTGCGGTCCCCTGTGGGCCCGGTGCTGCGTCCACAGTGTGTGCCCATGTGGGACCCGTCCCGTAGCCGGTACGCCTCCCGGTCGTATGGATGGTGTGGAGCGAAGCGCCCGCTTCCTCCTCCTACCCCTCCTCGTCTTCCTCCTCTTCCGCCGAAGTTTGTGGTGCTTGTTGTGCGGTTGTCTAAAAAAAACAAAAAAAAAACAGAAGTGTTCAGTGAAAAGTCGTACCGTTACCACAGTAAAATGTGTTCTCTACATTTGACCCATCTCTTGGAGCGGTGAGCCTCAGCCAAGGAGCAGTGAGCTGCAGCCGTGCCGCGCTCTGGAACCATTTTGATTAGTTGAATTGACCCCCTAATAATCCAACCCATTGATGCTGAGTGCCAAGCAGGGACTGACCCCTCTTTCCAACCCATTGATGCTGAGTGCCAAGCAGGGACTGACCCCCCCAATCCAACCCATTGATGCTGAGTGCCAAGCAGGGACTGACCCCCCCAATTCAACCCATTGATGCTGTGTGCCAAGCAGGGACTGACCCCCCCCAATCCAACCCATTGATGCTGAGTGCCAAGCAGGGACTGACCCCCCCAATCCAACCCATTGATGCTGAGTGCCAAGCAGGGACTGACCCCCCTTTCCAACCCATTGATGCTGAGTGCCAAGCAGGGACTGACCCCCCTTTCCAACCCATAGATGCTGAGTGCCAAGCAGGGACTGACCCCCCTTTCCAACCCATTGATGCTGAGTGCCAAGCAGGGAGGCATTGGGTCACATTTTTACAGTCTTTGGTATGACGCGGTCGGGGATCTAACCCTGACCTCCCAGTTTCAGGGCGGACCCTACCACTGTCTGGTTGTAAGTAATTCCAAAGTAATTGCTTACAGTTTAAGGTTTATTGCAGTTCAATCAATCATGAGAATTGATTTATAATGTTAAACTGTTTGAGGTGTATCCAGTAACAGCCAAGAAATATGAATAGATTATCCGCCACCCCTAATTATAAGAACATAATATCAGACAATGTAACTGTAACATATTTATATGCTATTATAAACTAGATCCTGTCATCTCGCCAGTAGCAGATCTAGCTGTGTACATAATTTTGTCATGACTTGCTGGAATCCTTTCATGCAGAGTGACATCTCATCTCCCAGGGCATGTCCTTCTGGAGTTACGAAACAAATTTGGTCTCCCACTTAAAACAAATTAAAAATAGGGAAAATAATGGTGTCCTGCACCCCTGTCTGTCTGGCTCCTGCTACATTCTACGTGGGAGACCAAACATGTACCTCGAGGCAGTAGCCTACTGCTTGTGACTGACGGTCTAAATAGTTTGTTTTCTCCACCGGGCCAGAACGGCTGGGAGGCAAAGATGATATTCTTTTGCCCCTGTCCGTGTGTGTGTCCGTGTGTGTTGTAATGGGAATTATAGAATGCCGACTACAGTGCCAAATATAATGCATTATTGTGTGTTTATCTTCCTTCCATTAAGTCTCTTTGCTCACCAATGTGCTCAGTCTAATTCATGCAGCTGTCAATCTAACAGCTGACTTGACTCCTCCACGCTGTCAGCAAAAGGTATACTTATTTGTGTGTCGCCCTTATGTTTAGCACAGATCCATATATGGACATTACAAGACTATAAGGACTGTCTGAGAATGGGGTTGGGGAGGCTTGCGCCCAGAGGGGCTGATGGAACAGGCAAGGAGGCCTGTTCCTCACTCTCTGTATGTTGTTTCTCTGCTGAATCTTCTTAATAAATTCTCAATACTTCACCCTGAAGAACTTTGTCATTCCTTCATCTTTGGAAGATCATTTAACCGACAACAGTGTGTTGTCGACTACATTCAGCGTCAGACTCACCCGTGACGGGCATCGCCATCCTGCCTCCAGCGTGGTCGAATCCCTCCCCGCTTGTTTTGTGGTGAGGCGCCGTGAAGGGGTCCGCGGAGGAGGAGGAGACCTGGGGGGTGAAGACACTCTTCTCTCTTCTGCCCAGCGTGGCATCCACGCCCGTTCTGTTATAGTCTGGAGCCAGGGTGGCATCTATGTCCATTCTGTTATAGTCTGGAGCCAGGGTGGCATCTATGCCCATTCTGTTATAGTCTGGAGCCAGGGTGGCATCTATGCCCATTCTGTTATAGTCTGGAGCCAGGGTGGCATCTATGCCCATTCTGTTATAGTCTGGAGCCAGGGTGGCATCTATGCCCATTCTGTTATAGTCTGGTGCCAGGGTGGCATCCACCCCCATAGTGTTGTAATCTGGTGCCAGGGTGGCATCCACCCCCATTCTGTTATAGTCTGGTGTGAGGGTGGCATCCACCCCCATGGAGCTGTAGTCTGGTGCCAGGTGTCGGGGGAAGGTTTGGGAGTGGTGGTGGTACTCTGCCCTCTCTGCCAGAGAGCCCATGAAGCAACCCTGGCCTGCTTGTAAAGAAATATACAAACATTCACATCATAACATTAGAAATAGCCTAGACCTACTCTGACACACGGTATCCAGGTTTTAAAGGAACTACAGCATTCATTTTAGAACTGTTTTTTAATATTTAATATCATATTGTTTATGTTCCTCAAACTTATTTATAATGGTTTGAACCTCAATACACTCTGATATAACCATGCTATAACCATATATATCTGATATAACCAGTCCATGGCATTTCTTTCTGGCTTCTTAAGTAGTTTTAGCTGTAGTACCACAATGTCCTGAGGTGGTGGGGGCGCTGGTATGCAAATTATTTTGTCTTTTGAGTCATTATAATACTGATGCTAGATAAACATAGACTTGTTTCCATTCCATGCCAGCATGGAAAATCAACAATGGCGGACTACATTGTAAACAAAGTGGAAATGCAAATTTGGAACTGAAGACTGAAGAGGAGGAATTATACAAAGTAGGGTGATACTGAATACTGATGACATCACGCGTACGACCAAATCAGTAGAGCTGTTCCTGAGAGCAATTTACATAAAAGCTCCTATATGAGAAAAAAAGAAAGAAAAGCCTGATTGTTCAAAATTGCGTATTTGTGGGGATAGAAAAATACATTGAGGAACGCACAACATTTGAAAAGTTGAATTTCATGTTGTAGGACAGGGTTCCCCAATACATTTTCCTCAAGGGCCATATTTTGACTAGGGTACCAGGCTGGGGGCCGAGTCGGCACGCGCGAGGTCGAGGTCTTGCCCTGAAATTAATGTTCAGGGCAAGACCCCATTTGAAAAGGACCCCCAGTTTGACATGCAGAGGCTACTGACCCCAATTTAATGCCATTTATATCTGGGACCCCCCAATTCCCCAATTAGCGGGCCGCGGACCTTTAAGGGGTCTTGTCTATTCTACTGCCTGATATTATTTCCTCACTCTTCTATCCTCAGTTGAACCATAATTTCAGGTGGTTCGATGCCAGGTCTTTCTCTTCCTGCTCCAAAGTGCTAGGAGAAAGGATTAGGAGCTTGGCATCTCTGAGGAGCTGTGAGCGTCTAGGAAACATGAGTGCTTCCTTCGTCCAGGAAGACTTTCCAAGGAAACATGAGTGCATCCTTCGTCCAGGAAGACTTTCCAAGGAAACATGAGTGCATCCTTCGTCCAGGGAGACTTTCCAAGGAAACATGAGTGCATCCTGTATAGCAGATCTGCTATTTTTGAAAAATCGTGAAAATGTGGCGCAAATCTTTGAATATATCTAGGCCTGACGTCGAAATTTAGACAGACCTACAAGTTGCTATGAGCTTGTAGATCTGTTATTTTTCAATGGCTAAAGCATAAAATGGGTCAAATACGTGGCCTAAATACCGCTAGGTCGAACTCTGATAATAAACAAACCGCATTTGGACACCGACATTATGTGATTGTACACGATTCTCATTTGTCACATATTTCAGTAGGTCACCAATTTCACAGTAACACCACCATGCAGGAGTGAGCGATTGGCCGCGATTTTGGGGGTATTGGAGAATTTGGCCAATTAGGAAAAGACGCACGTGGAGAGGGAAGTATAAAGGATCTGTTCCTGCTCACCTTTGACCTTGAGGTCAGGCAAGGGGTCAAGGAGTGAGCGCTCGGCCATCAGGGCCTTCTCCATGGAGTCCTGGAAGCACATGGAGCTGGTGTAGGTCGTAGAGGCCGTCAGGAGGTCAGGATGCATGGACGAGCTGATCAGCAGAGGATTCCCTGAAGGACACACAGTGAAGATACAGTTAGCCCATTTTAGGCCTGACCTCAAAATTAAAAAGAAAAAAATCTCCTAAATCCTCCAGTTTTCTGAAATAAATATTTTCACGATGTTTGAGTCGTGCAACCACTCCAAGGAACAGCAATGTCCGTGTTCACCTATGTGTGTGCCTACGTATGTGTTGGTTCATGAGCACCAGTATGACTACCGTACTAGTAGGGGCGCTGTTGTGCCAGAAACAGAGAGAGAGAGAGAGAGAGAGAGAGAGAGAGAGAGAGAGAAAGGAGGGGGGGCGCGCGCTATGAGCTTGTAGATCTGCTATTTTTCAATAGCTAAATTATAACAATGTTTAAAACACCAAAATGGGTTCCCGCACAAAATTGGCTCTATACCAATATACCATATCTTATATCAATGTACCATATCTTATTAGCAATATGTGTGTGTGTGTGTGTGTGTGTGTGCGAGCGAGCAAGCGCCGAGCTCACCTTGACTAGAAGACTTGAAGGTGAAGGACTGGAACTCTCCGGCCAGAGCCGAGGAGTGGATGACGTCGACACCGTACTGACTCCGGCTCCTCCTGTACAGAGTGACGCCCACGATGAGCACCACCACCGTGACCAGGCCTGCTGCTACGCCCGAGTACAGCGCTACGTCACTGCTGCCGTCTACACCACCTAAACACACAGAGAGAGTAGAGCTACGTCACTGCTGCTGTCTACACCACCTAAACACACACAGAGAGAGAGTAGAGCTACGTCACTGCTACCGTCTACACCACCTAAACACACAGAGAGAGAGAGAGTAGAGCTACGTCACTGCTGTCTACACCACCTAAACACACACAGAGAGAGAGTAGAGCTACGTCACTGCTACCGTCTACACCACCTAAACACACAGAGAGAGAGAGAGTAGAGCTACGTCACTGCTGTCTACACCACCTAAACACACACAGAGAGAGAGTAGAGCTACGTCACTGCTGCCGTCTACACCACCTAAACACACAGAGAGAGTAGAGCTACGTCACTGCTGCTGTCTACACCACCTAAACACACACAGAGAGAGAGTAGAGCTACGTCACTGCTACCGTCTACACCACCTAAACACACAGAGAGAGAGAGAGTAGAGCTACGTCACTGCTGTCTACACCACCTAAACACACACAGAGAGAGAGTAGAGCTACGTCACTGCTACCGTCTACACCACCTAAACACACAGAGAGAGAGTAGAGCTACGTCACTGCTGCTGTCTACACCACCTAAACACACAGAGAGAGAGTAGAGCTACGTCACTGCTGCTGTCTACACCACCTAAACACACACAGAGAGAGTAGAGCTACGTCACTGCTGCTGTCTACACCACCTAAACACACAGAGAGAGAGAGTAGAGCTACGTCACTGCTGCCGTCTACACCACCTAAACACACAGAGAGAGAGTAGAGCTACGTCACTGCTGCTGTCTACACCACCTAAACACACAGAGAGAGAGAGAGAGAGAGAGAGAGAGAGAGAGAGAGAGAGAGAGAGAGAGAGAGAGAGAGAGTAGAGCTCCGTCACTGCTGCTGTCTACCAGTGGTTCCCAAACCAGGAGGCCCAAATTGACACTAATTAGCCCCGCGGATCCCCATTTGAAAAGATATGCCAGGGACCTAACCTGACGCTGCCAGATCCAAGAAGCTTGCTACACAAATTTGTTTCACAGCTTATTGGGATCTGGGATCGCGGAAGCAAATTCGATGACGGGGCTGTTCCTTTTTTTCAAGATACTTAGTAGATGATTCGATGGGACCGTCTGTCTATCACCGTGTGGGCGTGCAAACACAACCAATCATATTGACGTGTCTATATAGCTTCACGTCCGGTTTCGCACATATCCCGCCCTTAGCTCACGCTGATTGGTCCGGTACGGAACGGATTTTTGTCAGCTCAACTGCCTGAGAGATCCCAGATGATTGCTGTGTTGGGAAACATGGTTACCCAATACCGCCCTCATCTGGCAGCGTCAGGTTACCAGGGACCCCCATAAGAGAAGATGTTTAAGGCTCTAGCAGTGATTCTCAACCAGTTTAATTTCAAGGACCCCCAGTTTGAAATGCATTAGTCTACGGACCCCCCATTTAATGACATTTCTATCTCTGAGACCCCCAATTTATATTGTAAAAGCAATGTTAATCTAACTCTGAGAGTGTACAAATGGACCCGTCAGGCTCCATTTGTACACTCTCTGAGTTGCAGACCCATAAGAGTCCATTTGGTTACAAACTATCATTTAGCTGGGGACCCCCTGGAACTCCCTCAGGTAATAATACAACTTTATTTGTATAGCACCTTTCATGACATGAAATGCAGCTCAAAGTGCTTTACAGAGCAATGGAGAAAAAAAAAAGAAAAGCAAAGCAACGACATTAAAAAACAAGCAGTAATGCAATACAGTTGGAGGACATGAATAACAAAAAATTAAAGAATTAAAAGCAATGTTGTAGAAGTGGGTCTTGAGCTGAGCTTTAAAAATGTCTACAGAGGCTGCCTGACGAAGGTACAGTGGGAGCTTGTTCCATGCCGACGGCCCGTAGAAGCAAAAAGCTGCTTCCCCGTATTTTTTTTTTGCCATTTTTTTAGGCAAAGCGAGCAGGCCAGCAGTGGAAGACCTTAGGGGGCGGTTTGGGACATATTTAGGCAGGCAGTCATGTAGGTAGGAAGGTGCGAGACCATTGAGAGCTTAGTTTATACACAAGTAAAATAATTTAAAATCAATCCTAAAAACAACCGGAAGCCAGTGCAGTGACCCCACTTTGGGAACCACTGGCCGACACCACGTGACCCCAGAGAGAGAGACAGAGTACAGAGCTACGTCACTGTTTACCAGTGCTGATACCACTGTTTAGTCATACATACTAAGTCTCTTGAATAGTTTTTTCATTTAGTTTTAGTCACATTTTAGTCACCTGGAATGTTTCAGAGTTAGTCTATCATGAGATTTTAGTCGACTAAAATGTATTTTGGCGGGCCTTGATGCCGGCTCATTGACTGTTTTAACACTTGCTTAAAATAGCCGATCTACAAGCTCTCAACACAGTTGATCACTGTGATTGATATTAAAATAGGCGTGAAGAGGCGATCTCGGCGCCGAGCGCCATTAGAAGACAGGCGTGAAACAAGATTTAGCTGCCAAATGAGTTAACAAATAAATAAATTGACCCAAAAGTAAAAAAAAAAAAAAAGTAGTTTCTTGCTTACGGCAATGACAGTATTCCATAAGTGTTGCGCTTGCGCTGGCCGTCCGCCACGCGCAAACACAGTCGCCTCGGAAAACATCAAGTCTTGGATCAATTATAATCAATTCTCTGTTACTGCATCTCGTCTATGTTTCGCTTCAAATGTTTTCAAAAACACGAGATCTTGAGAGAAACGTTTAGTTAACCCATTTTGGGCCGGGAACCCCTTTTGGTGTTAGCATTATGTTATGCTTTAGCTATTGAAAAATAGCAGATCTACAAGCTCGTAGGTCTGCTATTTTTGAAAAATCGAAGAACGACTGACATAAAAAAACATATTCGCTTTTTCATAACACTGTCAGGATGTAGAAGACATTTTTAGAATCTGATCTGATCTCAGGTGACAATGAGTTAAATGACATGGTGCGTTTGTTTACATGGCTGTCATGTTGGATACACAGCATCGCAGCCAGGTGCTCTGAGGCTTTGATTAGACAGCGGTCCGTTATACAGAAATAAACACACAGCTGAATTCAGCGACTGATCAATCAGAATGAAGCGAGATAAAGCGAGGCTGAATCAGTGTCCCGTTTTAAATCTCTTATGAAAACGCACATTTATAGATTAGCCTTCACTGCCAATCTCCTGCTCCATATTATATTTTTGTTGTTAATTGAAATGTTTTCTGCTGCTTACTTTGCAGGTTTTTTTTTATGTAAAGCACTTTGTAATGCAGTTTTGAAAGGTGCTACGGTATGTAAATAAAGTTTTTATTAACATACAGCAGCAATAACAGATCTATAGAATGCATGATGACTTTAAACACATGATGCCGTTGGTTAAATACTTAGTGACGGAGACAGAACTCACCCTGTGGAGTCACATCGTGCAACAGCTTTCCATCTGCAAATAAAAATACACAGTTTCATACTCAATACCCCAGCCTCCGTATGGTGGGGATTGCTATTGCAGAACATAGCAGATCGGCAACAAAAAACACGTTAAAACTCCATATTATGATAGTAATCACGGCTAGAAGCATGTATCGAAGCTTTTTAATCAACAGGAAACTCATTTTCAGGTGGGTAGCCTTACCAGTGTCATCCAAAGCAGGAGAGAGAACCCACTTATTGGCTTGGATCTCTACAGAGAGACCCCCGGTGCAGCTGTCATGGTCTTAACCCATTCTGACCTGAGATCAGATTCATACGAGGTTTCCACTGGACACACACTGGTCTGATTAACCCATTCTGACCTGAGATCAGATTCTAAAAATGTCAGTCGTTCTTCGATTTTTCAAAAATAGCAGACCTACAAGCTCATAGCGCGCCACTCGGTGGCGCGCTATGAGCTTGTAGATCTGCTATTTTTAAATAGCTAAAGCACGACATGATGCTGACACCAAAATGGATTCCCGTTCAGAATGGGTTAATGGTTAAACCATTCAAATCTGGAAAGCATCTGTGTCGTTTTAGAGTATATAGCAACAAACAAAAAGGTAGGAGCGCACACCGGTAGTGGGGATGGTGCTGACCGCAGGAGGTAAAACTTTGACTAAGAGAGGAAAGAGGCTGCACAGCTCGTAGTCACGATGCCATAAAATAGAAGAAGTTGCCTTCTTCAGGGTATGATTTTAGAGTATAGCGACATACATTCTTTATAAAACTCTTAGGATTTAAAATAGTGGTTTAGAATATTGGTTCTAAGAAATAACACATAATTATACAAGCTCGCAGCACGTCACTTCATGATTTTACTTTGAAAAATAATTTGTAATATTATTATTTTCTTTACTAAACTCTTCTGGGGGTCCCTGCCACAAAACATTTTCAGATAGGGGTCCTTCCTGGGCACGATAAAAGATTGAGAAGTACTGATTTAGAAGACATTTGTAGAATTGGCATCAGGTTGTGGCAAATCTGCAAAATAAAAAGTGCTTACCACTAGCTTTCTTTACACAGATGTGTTCATAAAGGTGTCTACTATCACATATCAATTTGTTCCAAACCAACTCCCTAGGGAAACTTTGTGGGAGCCAATCAAAGTGGGGGTACCCGGAGGGCCGAGGCTAAAAGCAGGACATTTTAAAGTTGGCCAATATGAACGAGCGTGTAAATAGGTTTTTTTAATGGGGTGCTGAATCCGTTCCAACCCTTCGTTTTCAGTAAAAATGGCTCCCTGGGCATAAAATCGACTTCCTACCTTCAAACCCACCTGTTCAGAATCGCATTTCCAAGCTGATGTGTTTTTAAACTTGTTATATTCAATGTTTTATTGGTTTTACTCTTGTAATTGTTTTTCCTAATAAAGTTGTTTGTAGCGCGGCTGCTATTTTTCAACAGGTAGTACAACATAATGCTTAAAACACCAAAAAGTGGTTCCC
Organism: Protomyctophum parallelum; assembly: GCF_964188405.1. Taxonomy (NCBI): domain Eukaryota; kingdom Metazoa; phylum Chordata; class Actinopteri; order Myctophiformes; family Myctophidae; genus Protomyctophum; species Protomyctophum parallelum. The sequence continues at coordinate 13,682,389 of NC_139716.1, read as the reverse complement.
GCCCCAAAATGGGTTAAACTCACTGTGTGTGCAGAGACCCCTGGTGCAGTTGTTTGGGTTAAACTCACCGTGTGTGCAGAGCCCCCCGGTACAGTTGTTTGGGTTAAACTCACTGTGTGTGCAGAGACCCCCGGTACAGTTGTTTGGGTTAAACTCACCGTGTGTGCAGAGCCCCCCGGTACAGTTGTTTGGGTTAAACTCACTGTGTGTGCAGAGACCCCCGGTACAGTTGTTTGGGTTAAACTCACCGTGTGTGCAGAGCCCCCCGGTACAGTTGTTTGGGTTAAACTCACTGTGTGTGCAGAGACCCCCGGTACAGTTGTTTGGGTTAAACTCACTGTGTGTGCAGAGACCCCCGGTACAGTTGTTTGGGTTAAACTCACCGTGTGTGCAGAGCCCCCCGGTACAGTTGTTTGGGTTAAACTCACTGTGTGTGCAGAGACCCCCGGTACAGTTGTTTGGGTTAAACTCACTGTGTGTGCAGAGTCCCCCGGTGCAGTTGTTTGGGTTAAACTCACTGTGTGTGCAGAGACCCCCGGTGCAGTTGTTTGGGTTAAACTCACTGTGTGTGCAGAGTCCCCCGGTGCAGTTGTTGGTTAAACTCACTGTGCGTGCAGAGCCCCCCGGTGCAGTTGTTGGTTAAACTCACTGTGCGTGCAGAGCCCCCCGGTGCAGTTGTTGGTTAAACTCACTGTGTGTGCAGAGCCCCCCGGTGCAGTTGTTGGTTAAACTCACTGTGTGCAGAGCCCCCCGGTGCAGTTGTTGGTTAAACTCACTGTGCGTGCAGAGCCCCCCGGTGCAGTTGTTGGTTAAACTCACTGTGCGTGCAGAGCCCCCCGGTGCAGTTGTTGGTTAAACTCACTGTGTGTGCAGAGCCCCCCGGTGCAGTTGTTGGCGCGGTCCTGTGCCGCGCCGTCACACGGAAGCCCTCCGTGTTTGGGCGTCGGAGACGAGCACTCTCTGCCGCGCTGCTTCTGACACGCCGCGTCGCACGCTGTCCACCCGCTCCACGGACCCCACGCTCCGTCCACTGGGAGAGGAGACCACAGACAACCATGCATTATAAGAATCTGTTGGTGTTTCAAGCATTACGTTATGCTTTAGGGCGACTGTGGCTCAAGAGGTAGAGCAGGTCGTCCAATGATCCACGGTTCGGCGGTTCGAATCCCGGCTCCTCCTCCTGTCTACATGTCGAAGTGTCCTTGGGCATGAACCCAACATTGCTCCCGATGTGCTGGTTGGTACCTTGCATGGCTTCTGCCGCAATCGGTGTATGAATGGGTGAATGTAATGCACAATCTATGTAAATCTATGTATATAGCGCCTTGGATAAAGGCGCTATATAAATGCACCATTTACTTTAGCTATAGAAAAATCTACAAGCTTGTAGATCTGCAACTCTTTTTTTTATTGTGGAAAATGTGGTGCAAATTTTTCAATATATATTCTTTCAGAGCGAACGTTTTTAACTCAAATCTTTGCTCCTGGGGTAGGGCCCCTGGAACAACATATTTTGAGATGGGGGTCGGCGGCCAAATACATAATAATTCTGGGGGTCCTTGACATGAAAATGTAGTTGTTACGTCCCCACCAAAGAGGTCCAGGTGTTATTTTGTGCAAAAGCGCATTATTGGCTATTTCCCCTAATATAAGCCCTCAATGAATTTAATTGAATTGCATTTAATTGCATTGAATTGAATGGGGCATTGTGCTAATTCACTTATTTCCATCGCTCAAAAATCCTTTCCTTTTTGTATATATCCTCTCTTCATAATGTAAATAGTATCCCAAGCGGCACACTTCACTACTTATTTAGATGAAAATAAGCGAATTAGCACAAAAACCCAACCCACATTGAGGGCTTATATTAGGGGAAATAGCCAATAATGCACTTTTGCACAAAATAACACCTGGACCTCTTTGGTGGGGACGTAACTACTACAAATAACACCTGGACCTCTTTGGTGGGGACGTAACAACTACAAATAACACCTGGACCTCTTTGGTGGGGACGTAACAACTACAAATAACACCTGGACCTCTTTGGTGGGGACGTAACAACTACAAATAACACCTGGACCTCTTTGGTGGGGACGTAACAACTACAAATAACACCTGGACCTCTTTGGTGGGGACGTAACAACTACAAATAACACCTGGACCTCTTTGGTGGGGACGTAACAACTACAAATAAAGGTAAGATAGCCTTCTATCATGGAATTCTCCTTTAATGAGTTATTTAACCATGGTTAAATGCGTATACCTGGACACAGCGTGCTGCAGGTGCTCTTCTGCGTGGACACGCCCTCACAGAACAGCCCCCCGTTGAGGGGGGCGGGGTTGGTGCACGTGCGCGAACGCCTCTGCATGCCCCGCCCACAGCGCACGCTGCAGGACGACCAGTCTGTCCAGGAGGACCAGCCTCCGTTTACTGCAGGAGAAGAAGAAGAAGGAACGACAACAGGAAGTGAGCCACATCACACATCAATGGTGTACTTAATGATTGTACTGCAGCATTTTCTTACAAAATAAACTATAGCCTACTAATTAGCCTTGCTTTTGTGCCCAACCCAACTTCCCAAGACCATCTGTAAACAATTCCCCCCCTATCAGTAATGTGATCTATTACATCACATTACCTACACTGAACATCATTTGCTGTTCATATATTCAGAACGGGTAAAAGGACTAGTACTTATAATCGGTATGACCATGATGGACCACAGATACATTAACCCATTTTGACCTAGGAACGATTCTACAAATGTGACTAAATTTGACTGAGGGATTGCCATTGGATTTTTTTCTTCTTTTCGTTTTTTTTATGTCATATGAAAGCAGGGAATCATAGCTTCAAATTGACATATTGGTTGTTAAGTTTGACCCACCAGTTCTGGAGATATGGCTTATAGAGTAATGTCTTGCAGAAAACAGCGAGTTGAGAAAACAGGCTTGTTTAAGCATTTATTTCATATTGACATGTCTTCTGTGGTCTCTAACATTACACCTAGCTACATGTTTAAGCATTTATTACATATTGACATGTCTTTTGTGGTCTCTAACATTACACCTAGCTACATGTTTAAGCATTTATTTCATATTGACATGTCTTCTGTGGTCTCTAACATTACACCTAGCTACATGTTTGGGCATTTATTTCATATTTACAGGTCGATTCCAGCTCAGACATGCTCTAGTATGTGAAGAGTCTGCCTGTGCTATAAACTCATTTAAAAAAAAAAAAAAAGCTGGAATTTGCGCGATGGCAGTATCTCAGTCAAATATGGTCACAAATGTCTTCTAAATCCTGACAGTTTTCTGAAAAACCTCATGTTTCTATGTGAGTGGTGCTAAACCTTTTTCATGTCGAGGACCCCGAGAATTATCTGCAGTTGGCATTGCCATGAAGCAAAGATTCGAGTTAAACACAAGAATATTCAAAGATTTGCACCACATTTTCAGGATTTTTCAAAAATAGCAGACCTATACAAGCTCGTAGCTGAGCTTGTAGATCTGCTATTTTTCAATAGCTAAAGTAAAAACCAAAAGGGGTTCCCGCCGCAAAATGGGTTAACCCATAACCCATTACGTTATGCTTTAGCTATTGAAAAATAGCAGATCTACAAGCTCATAGCGCGCCACCGAGTGGCGCGCTACGAGCTTGTAGGTCTGCTATTTTATTTAAATCTAAGAACGACGGACATAGAAACATGGCTTTTTCAGAAAACTCTCAGGATGTAGAAGACATTTTTAGAATCTGATCTCAGGTCAGAATGGGTTAAGCAGGGGCCGGATAAGTAGCACTGGGTTACATACAGTACATACATACGTACTGTGTCTCCACACATCAAAACTACAGGCATGGACCCCCCCCCCCCCCCCCGCCTCTGCCCGACCAATATGTACTGTATATGATATCTCTGTGGGCTGTAATCCATCCATCACTGTCCAGCTGCCACCGTGAACCGCTGACTCAGTGTAATAACATCACTATCATTATTTGTCATGTTGGGAAAATAAAGATTTGCTCCTTCTTGTTGATACGGCGTGTCTCAGGCTATCATTAGCGTGACAGCGGGTTGATGCAGCGGGGCCTCCGCGGGGGTGGTGGGGGGTTCTTTTGGTCTGCATAACAGCCCAGATACAAAAGGCGCGTATATGCGGGGGCGCTTAAGCGCACGCGAAAAGCCTCGTGTATATCGGCCGTGAGACCAAAAAGGTGGCTGACATTCAGTGTTGTTTTCGTCGACTAAAACTAAAGACGAAAAACGTTCGTCGACTACCTTTTTCCACTGAAGAAAACTAAATGGAAACTAAATGAAAACTGTACTATGATGACTAAAACTAAGACTAAATATACTAACAATTTCGTCAATAAATGAAAAACTAGACTAAATGTTAGGAAGGGACTATAGTGGACAAGAGATCCAGTAAAAGTAATTTTACACTTGGTTGCGTGCTGAAAATCATTGGCAAATCAAATGATACAGTAGAGGCAATGAGCAGCGGGGTAACAGAAGCCATCGTAAACGACATATAGGCACGCAGCGGTATAAACACTGATTGGATATAATATTCCCCATGTGTTTCATATTCACTAATTTCCCTATTTCTTTAACATATTGTTCTCAAACTGTTCTCAAACTCCATATATGGTCTCAGACTCCAATGCTGACGACTAATAGGTCTCCAGGGAACACCTTTGTCAAGAAGGCACTGCCAGAGACCTTTTAGGGAGGCGCGGGCAGTAGATGCTGCGTGTAATAATTCTCCCACGGCACACACTCCCCCCTGCCTTCTCCAAGGTCGCGACACCGTTGCTACATTTAGCTACATCTATCAAAGGGCTTTGTACGGCCTTTTCTGACGATGTGCACTCATATACTCAACGCAATGTCCATTTATTTCATGTTGCCTCGATCGTTCAATCTGAACAGTCGTGGCCTCATCATTTTGTACTGTACATCATGCTGGGTAATAAATCTATACCTCAGACCGGACTACTTTCTTAGCTCTTTTTCATTCTCTCATCGTGTGCATTAAAACTTCCAAACAACACCAATCACACACGACAAATGGCTATTAAGTATTAACGCATTTAGGCCTGAAAAAAAAGTATTATAAATCATGACAGTTTTCTGAAAAAAACGTATGTTTCTGTATCAGTGGTGCTCAATATTTCATGTCAAGGACCCCAGAAATTATATGTAATATGCCTCCGCCTCCCCCCCCCCCCCCCCCCCCATCTGAAAATAATCCAGGGACCTCCCCAGAAGCAAAGATTTGAGTTAAAATGTTCACTCTGTAATAATATATATTCAAAGATTTGAGGCAACATTTTCACGATTTAAAAAAAAATAGCAGACCTACAAGTTCATAGTGCGGCACTCGGTGCCGCGCTATGAGCTTGTAGATCTGCTATTTTTCAATAGCAAAAGTACAACATAATGCTTTAAAACACGAACAGGGGTTCCCGCCCAACATGGGTTAAAACACGTATACATCAATAGCAGACGATGTGTTAATGGTTGGTGCTCAAAGTAATTGTAATTTGTTCATTTTCTTGTCGGTGCGAATGCAATCCTGTTTCCACAACATGACAGTTAGGCTATATGTGTGTTGTTTGTTCTGTATAGCCTACTTATAATCGTATTATTTGTTCTCTTGCTTGTATAATTGGAGCCTATTCTTGTAGCCTTTTTTTTTTCTCCCAAGCCTTTTGCGTTGTCGTTTATTGTTTACGTGAGCGTTTGCTCACTTATCCCATTCTGGGCGGGAACCCCTTTTGGTGTTAGCATTATGTTATGCTTTAGCTATTGAAAAATAGCAGATCTACAAGCTCATAGCGCGCCACCGAGTGGCGCGCTACGAGCTTGTAGGTCTGCTATTTAAAAAAAATCAAAGAACGACTGACATAGAAACATGGCTTTTTCAGAAAACTGTCAGGATGTAGAAGACATCGTTAGAATCTGATCTCAGGTCAGAAGGGGTTATATATCGGTGGTGAACTTGAAAAACAACATGGGGCCCCCTTTGGAGAAATGATGAAGGGCCCCCCCCCTGCTGAGAAGTCCCTGGAGCTGCCGCTGGGCTGATGACGATGAGTGACGGGTCTCGACTGCTGCTTTGATGAAGAGCAGCAGGAGGAAGAAACGTCGTTCGTTTCGCTGCTTTCGGTGGAAACTAAAAAAAAGGAGACTCTCTGGATGATTTTTGATAGACGTCGAGGAAAGTAGATGTGGAAACATTGCGCTTAGCCCATCTTGGGCGGGATTCCCTTTTGGTGTTTTAACCCATTCTGACCTGAGATCAGATTCATACGAGGTTTCCACATGGACACACACTGGTCTGATTAACCCATTCTGACCTGAGATCAGATTCTAAAAATGTCAGTCGTTCTTCGATTTCTTTCAAAAATAGCAGACCTACAAGCTCGTATCGCGCCACTCGGTGGCTTACAAAATGAATAAATGAAGGATTTACAAAAAGCATTGTTTTGCATTTGCATGGTTCTTAAACTGGGGGTCGGGATCCCCAAATCATTTTGGGGGGTCCTCAGATGATTCGCTTAACAGGTTCCGTCCATACGATGTGTCCACACATCATAGGGAATCCAATCGACGGATGCGCTAGGACGTGTACACACGTCCTGTGAATAATATTCTGAATTTTTAATTATTTTGGAGTGAGACTCTAACAGTACGTCTTAACAGCGGGCGACAGCCAGACGAATTCTCCGGAGGTCCATTGTTTGTCAATGGGAACCTGCTGGCAACTACTGCCGATAGTTGGCCATAGCAGGCGATGGTCGAAAAGCGGGCGGTGGAACGTCGGCCGAAAAGATAAAAATAATTCATCTTTTGGGCGACGTCGCCCGGCGATAGTGGGCGATTGCGCAAGAGCCAATGAAATGCAAGCGACGCTCGCCGTTGGTCTCTAAGGTCTCCCACTGTTAAAACGTACCGTTAGGCCACCGTACGCCAATCACACTAACGAGGTACCTTGATGCCTGTCGACGAGGGTCAGCTGACTGAACTGTGCAGAACTGAAGTGACTACAGTAACTTGAAAATGACTGAAGACATGATGTTTACTGATTAGGGTAAGCTTACATTTCATATCACAAACACCATGTAGTGAAAACTCCTGTAACTGTAACCAAAAAACAAACAAAAAAAAACGATTTTTGGAAATTGTGAATCGATTTTGAATCGTTCTTAACAGGAATCGCGATTCTAATTCTTACCGTAGACCACCACGGTGGCCGTGGAGCTGCGTCTCCTGGCCACGATGTTGCTGGCCACGCACGTGTAGTTCCCGGAGTCTGAGAGACGGGCTTCTGGAATGACCAGGTTCTGATCCACTCTGCTGTCCACCACTCCATCCCAGCTCACAGCCTGCTCGTTCCTCAGCCACTCCACCTGTGCACGCACGCACGCGCGCACGCACACACGCGCGCACACACACACACACACACACACACACACACACACACACACACACACACACACACACACACACACACACACACACACACACACACACACACACACACACACACACACACACACACACACACACACACACACACACACACACACACACACACACACACACACACACACACACACACACACACACACGGGGATGAGATGATGCATCTCAAGGGGCTATCCTTTCAATAAAATTCGGACCAAATTCAGAATATTTTATATTATATTTTAGTATATTTTCTCCTTCACAGTGAATGAAGAATAAAAAAAAACATAAAAGTTAACAGTGGGGCTAAGTTTAACAACAGCAAAACTAGGCTATATAAAAAAATCTGTTTCTAAACTCTCACAGAAGTGTCACACTACTAAATCTGTATCCGTATCACCTAGCCTCACTATTCCACTCAAATGTCACTGTTTAACCCATTCTGGACTGAGGTCGATAAAAAAAGAAAAGGCTTCTAAATCCTAAATATTTTCTGAAAAACCCATGTTTCTATGTTTCTGTGCTCAACCTTTTTCATGTCAAGGACCCCCAGAATTATCTCTATTGGGCCACGGACCCCCATCTCTAAATATGTAGTTCCAGGGACCCCCCAGAAGCCAATATTTTAGTTAAAAATGTTCGCTCTGAAATATATATTCAAAGATTTGCGCCACATTTTCACGACTTTTCAAAAATAGCAGACCTACAAGCTGTAGAGATTGCTATTTTTCAATAGCTAAAGCATAACATAATGCTAACACCAAAAGGGGTTCCCGCGCAGAATGTGTTAAAACACCTCAGGTGCAACAAGGAGCACAAGGAGCAACAAGGAGTGTTCTCAGGGGTGTTCACGTGGGTTTCAAGCAACACAAGCCAAAGTTCTCGCTGGAGTATTTTTGGATATGAAATGTTCCATCCTGTTTTATGCTATTCTTCTCTACATCAGGAAAGAAACATTACTTGTCATTTCACACACTTATAGTGTAATAGTTTTCAACCATGGTTACAAGAGTGCAATCATCCAATCCACTAAGCAACTGAAAACAGGGGTGAATACCAATCATTTACCATCTTGGCAATTGTTGTTCAGATTTATAGTTTGCTACAGTCTCTTTGTTAATTGATAACATAACCGTGCTATCTAGCCCCTCTGAAAGGGGAACAACTTCACATTGGGTCAAAGTATTTACTCAAATCTCGGCCATTCGCAATCTAAAATAACATAACTCTTTGTCTTTTATATATTTTTATTATATGATTTCATAAACATACATTTAACACAACGAGCCTAGCTATTTTAAATCGGGTTAGTTGTTAGCCCTTGTTCAGGCCTTTGATTAGTTAGTTTTAGATTAGTTTAGTAACCGTTTGATTAGACTTTCGATTAGGTAAATAACCTACAAAATACACAATACAATACATTTGTCAATAACAGGTTCACGTCACAACACATAGATCATTATTCATTAGTTATTGCATGAATTCATATTTACCATTGGTCTATGTGAGGCTGTTTAGTTGATGTGCAGTTTGCACAGGGCTTGTTCATCGTGCAGGTACACGAGGCATGGATTCAGCTTGGTTGTTTAATTTGAATCTGACCCAAGGGGACACAGAGGTGATTTAACCCTCTGTACTGCTAGCCCTTCCTCCAGGGTCTGGCCATCAGCTCTTCCTGTGATTGGCTGTTTGTGCCCCAGGAAGTGAAATACATGTGCCGTGTGGCTGTCATGCTCTAAGGGACAGGACAGTGGACTGTGCCCACCCCCCGCTGTGAGTTGAAAGGAGTTCCTTATCAGATTCCCTGCTGTGAGCAGGGTTGGGACAGGACATTCTAACCTCCTCATAGTCTTTGTATGACTATACCCCACTATTATAATCAGTTCAACCCATGACATTACTGCTTTACAATAATTACATTCTACGGATTATTACAACTTGTTAGTAGATTTAGTAACAGTTGGTGTACTGACTTCCCTTTGAGAGAGAGAAGTGTCCCATTTCACACCTCTATGTTAACTCAGCAAGTCAGGGCTCTGGGTCACAGGTCTAAAGTGACAGTTTGCATTGGCACATTTTGCAGTGCACATCTTATCAATAGGAACCCAACGCTGAGCCACCCACTCAGCGCCACAATTGTTTTGGAGGCGCTATACCCACACGTTTAACTATGTCCCTTACACGCTATATAGCCTACCTCGTTGTAAAGGTGATAAATAAACAATAAAAATGATATAAAACAATTCATTATTAACAGATGCACCGCCATTGGCCGAGATCTACGCTATAATTAAGCGCATTATTTAATAAAACCCTCAGTGCCATTGCAGTAGATCAATTGGAAATTGCGCTTTTATAGCGCTTTCGATCGATCAAGCCATAATGCTACTTACGTTAGCATCGGGTAGCTACCTATCTGTTTCTTTCAATCGTCTGCATCTCCAATTTCTTGTCCCAGATGGCATTTTTGGTCAAAAGAAGGGTTGATGGCTAAAGCAGGTCAAACAGAACCTCCCTCAGTGAGACCTAAAGCAGGTCAAACAGAACCTCAGTCAGTCAGTCAGTCAGTCAGTCAGTCCTGCCTGCCTGCCTATCAAATAATTAAATATGTATTAATTCAATACGGCTATTTTTTTTTAAATATAATATATATTAATGATACAGTCTAAAATTTAGCTATTGTGTCCATACACAATAAAGGCTACGAAAGAACATTATAAAATAAAAGTTTTTAAGTTTGCCATGAGAGGGATCCGAACCGGGTGCCACAGAGCAATAAATCGAGAGGCATTTGCACAGACCCCTAGACTATTAGAAAGCCAGGACTTACCTTAAAGAAACGTTCCACAAGGGTGGCGGTCTTTTGCAACGAAGGGTCGTTAATAATAATAATATGAAGAAAGATAACGATATGATTGGGTGTTTTACAGCAGGAACTATTAAGTTAGCTATAATAATAATAATTCATATTCGTAGCACAGCCAGTGGTCACGTGACTTGACACATTTACCCCCGCACGCACGCACCTCCCCTCCCGTACCGTCTAACCTCCTGGGGTGGACCGCCTCCCAATCACGGACCGGCCGACGTAATCACGGACCGGCCGACGTAATCACGGACCGGCCGACGTAATCACGGACCGGCCGACGTACTCACGGACCGGCCGACCTAATCACGGACCGGCCGACCTAATCACGGACCGGCCGACCTAATCACGGACCGGCCGACGTAATCACGGACCGGCCGACCTAATCACGGACCGGCCGACGTAATCACGGACCGGCCGACGTAATCACGGACCGGCCGACCTAATCACGGACCGGCCGACGTAATCACGGACCGGCCGACGTAATCACGGACCGGCCGACCTAATCACGGACCGGCCGACCTAATCACGGACCGGCCGACGCACCTACGGACCGGCCGACCTAATCACGGACCGGCCGGCGCACCTACGGACCGGCCGACGGTGCTTACCGGCCGGTGCATGGGCCGGAAGAAATTGATTCTGCCCTGCGTCTACCAGTGAGTCATTCTGAGGCTATAGATGTGCAGTGAGTGAAAGTAATTAGTAATGATGAACTTCAAAAGGAGGGTGGTGTGTGTTGGCGTACTTTACTCTACAGTACGTCTCTCTCTCTGTCTCCGTCGGCTGCTTGGCTGACTCTGTAAATTGCCATTAACTTGCCATTAGGTTGGAGCTTTTCATTGAGAGAGACTCGCTCAGGCATCAGGGAGTGGGAGGTTTGATTTATGGCAGTGAGTCAGTGCACTGAACACTACGCAACTCCCCAAGCCACAGGGCTCTGTGAGTGCGTGTGTGTGAGTGTGTGTGTGTGTGTGTAACACTGACTTCATATGCCCTCACTGCAATAAACAATGTGTTGCTCGGATTGCACTTCACAGTCACCTCAAAACTCACCAGTAGAAGTAGAAGTCATCATCGGATACGATGGACTACCATAAGAAGAAGTACGGTAAGTGTGTGTGTGTGTGTGTGTGTGTGTGTGTGTGTGTGTGTGCGCGTGTGTGCACGCAGTGGTGGAAAGTAACCAAGTACATTTACTTAAAGATGGAGTGCCACAATTTTTGTATTTTTCCAGTTTTTCATGTGTCTATGAGGTGACCGTACTTCATTAGACACCCCGGAGTCGTTTTTATGTGAAATGGTGTATTAACTTTGTATTTAGGGTTTCTTCCTGGAGGCTGAACCCTTGACAGTCAAACGGGCCAATGAAATAAACAGTATTATAGTGACATCACACTATCAGCCCCTCCCCTAACCCCTCCCCCTTTATCATACAACTACAGCTGTGGGTGCGGCTCCAGTTCAGGTGGATAACCACCCATCACCACCCACCAGGCAAACCAGGCATACTTAATGAACTGGTGGGCGTGCCCACATAAAAACATGACTTTAAGCAACACTACACTACACTTGTTATTAGAGAAATTAGCTGCTTTCTTTAGTTTTAGCGATTTCAGACTAAACAATGAACATCAATGATGAATGATGAAACATTTGAGTACCTTTTCCACCACACCACCTATATGTACAGTATACTGTATCCTGGTGAGACTATTATAGTGCACAACATTACTCCACATTCTCCAAGGCAATAATATCCCATTTCGGGCGGGAACCCCTTTTGGTGTTTTAAGCATTATGTTATACTTTAGCCATTGAAAAATAGCAGATCTACAAGCTCATAGCGCGGCACCGAGTGCCGCGCTACGAGCTTGTAGGTCTGCTATTTTTTTATTTTTTTATCGTGAAAATGTGGCGCAAATCTTTGAATATATATTCTTTCAGCGAATATTTGCTTCTAATTTAGCAATTGAAAAATAGCAGATCTACAAGCTCATAGCTTGGCACCGAGTGCCGCGCTACGAGCTTGTAGGTCTGCTATTTTAGAAAAATCGTGAAAATGTGGCGCAAATCTTTGAATATATATTCTTTCAGAGCGAACGTTTTTAACTCAAATCTCCAGGAACAACAGATTTTAAGATGGGGGGTCAAATACATATAATTTCTGGGGGTCCTTGACATGAAACACTGAGCACCACTGATACAGAAACACGAGGTACATTTCAGAAAACTGTCAAGGATTTAGAGGACATGTTATCGATGTCAGGTCCAAATGGGATATATTACAGGGCTGTGCAGTCGGTAGTGGTGGCAGAGATTGCTTTGCTCTTTCAACATCACGCCCTGCCTGGGAAAACAATAAATGGGAGCTGGGAAAATCAATAAAGAAGTTATTATGATGTCATCTGTCATTTTTTTGTACCCCTTTGATGTCCCAATAAATATCTCATCATGTGCCTTTAACCACAGAAGCACCCTGTATAGGCCGTGCATCACCGTGCGGCGTACAGCGGAAAGTATCAGATATCTACAAGCGCACAACACGTTGCGAGTTTGTACATTAAATTTTTGCTATAGATATATATTTTTTTTATTTTTCATTTAAATGGTATATCGTGAGCTGTGTCAATATAACGGGTGTAAAACCTAGATTTGATATGATTAACAGGGATGACCTGAGCAACAAAGAACAGGGCCAAGCCTTTCCTTCTCTCTCTCCACATGCAGACTAGAAGAACACGGCCAAGCCTTTCCTGTGCCAACGGTAGCGCGGCACAGTGTGCCAGCGAGGCGCTCCGCGGAGTTAATTAACATGGACAGCACTCTGTCCACGAGTGATGCCGTGCCAGTTTGGCCGGTGGAAGTGACCACCGTCCGTGTGTCCACTGGGGCTGTGTGTCTGCCTGAGGCCAGTGTTGTTTTATAGGCAGCACATTTTGACTTTAGTTTTACTCATAGTCTCTTGAATAGTTTTCATTTTAGTCACCTGGTATGTTTTAGTGTTGGTCGACTAAATATCATAAGTAGTAGACAGTGAAGTGACAATAATTGTGGGGCGGCAGTGGCTCAGGTGGTAGAGCAGAACGGGAATGTTCCCGGTTCGAACCCAGAGAGTTAGCGTCGAAGTGTCCTTGAGCAAGACTCTGAACCCCTGATTGCTCCTGATGTGCTGGTTGGTGCCTTGCATGGTGTGTGTGTGTGTGTGTGTGAATGGGTGGGTAAAGGGTAATGCACAATCTATGTAAAGCGCATTGGATAATAAAGACGCTATATAATTGTAAATGCACGATTTACAAGTTTATCAACAAATCAACCAACTATACTATAAAACTGTTCAAACAGGATTATTTTAGGGGGTCACAGCCCGGCAAGGCTGCGAACGACTGCTTTAGGGCATTCTACACACTGTAGTTTCCATGGTGTCGTTTTATTTGAGAGATTTTGCAGTCCGCATTACGCTTTCCTTGTATAAAACAGGAAACATGTGTGACTAAATTTGACTGAGGGACTGCCATTGGATTTCTTTGAATTTTCATGTTTGTTTTTTTTACAATTTGACCCACCAGTTTTGGAGATATGGCTTATAGAGTGATGTCTTGAAGAAAACAGTGAGTTGAGAAAACAGGCTTGAAAAGGTTCACTTCTGTGGTCTCTAACATTAGACCTAGCTACATGTTTAATCATTTATTTCATATTTACATGTCTTCTGTGGTCTCTAACATTACACCTAGCTACATGTTTAAGCATTTATTTCATATTGACATGTCTTCTGTGGTCTCTAACATTACACCTAGCTACATGTTTAAGCATTTGTTTCATATTGACATGTCTTCTGTGGTCTCTAACATTACACCTATAGCTACATGGTTAAGCATTTATTTCATATTTACATGTCTTCTGTGGTCTCTAACATTACACCTAGCTACATGTTTAAGCATTTATTTCATATTTACATGTCTTCTGTGGTCTAACATTACACCTAGCTACATGTTTAAGCATTTATTTCATATTTACATGTCAATTTCATGCAGCTCTGACACTTATTTCATGCTCTAGTATGTGAAGAGTCTGCCTGTGCTACTAAGTCATTTTGGGGAAAAGAATATAATAAATTGGGCGATGGCAGGCTCTCAGTCAAATCTGGTCACATATTGTAATCTCTTTTAATGCCCAGTAAAATCCCCAGTGTTGTTTTAACTATGATATACATAGATGTTGCCATATGGAGCCGAAAGGGCTAGCAATTGATACATTTGTCTTAATTAAGCCATTCTTGTTGAGCCTTTATAGTAAATTAGAATAGTTTTGTGGTTGTGTTATTGGTTTTCTCTGTCCTTCCCGCTCTCTTCAGCGCGTCCATATAAACTTGTTAATTATTGACTTTGTGAGATGGTATAATCTCCTTGTCTGGAGGGAAATGATAATGCATAAAGCTGATAAGCCACCGACTGAGGAGGCAGGGAAAGATTTGCTTAATTAGCATAACTTTTTTCTTTTTTTTTTGCTTAACCCATTTTGGGCGGGAACCCATGTTGGTGTTAGCATCATGTCATGCTTTAGCTATTGAAAAATAGCAGATCTACAAGCTCGTAGGTCTGCTATTTTAGAAAAATCGAAGAGCGACTGACATAGAAGACATTTTTAGAATCTGATCTCGGGTCAGAATGGGTTAATTGGCAGTGAGCAGAACAGCAGCAAAGGCACACCTAATCCTATGATCCAATAATACATGCCGAACAGATCGGTCAACCAATAGGATACACCGCCTGTTTTGTCCCACTGGGAGGAGACCCCGGGGCAGACCAAGGATCACGTCCCACTGGGAGGAGACCCCGGGGCAGACCAAGGATCACGTCCCACTGGGAGGAGACCCCGGGGCAGACCAAGGATCACGTCCCACTGGGAGGAGACCCCGGGGCAGACCAAGGATCACGTCCCACTGGGAGGAGACCCCGGGGCAGACCAAGGATCACGTCCCACTGGGAGGAGACCCCGGGGCAGACCAAGGATCACGTCCCACTGGGAGGAGACACCGGGGCAGACCAAGGCGCAGTTGGAGGAAACACATCGACTCACTGGCCTTGGAACGTCTCGGGAATCCCCCAGGAGGAAGTCACTAATGTTGCTCTGGAGAGGGAAGTCTGGAGCTCTCTGGTGGAGCAGTTGCCCCCGCGACCAGACTACGGATAAGCGGTTGAAGATGGATGGATGATTATCACTGAACCAATTCCATTACAACCAGAAAGGCATCTGAGTAAAAACAATTTAACCATCATTTCATACTTCGGTCATTCCCTTGAAAATGTGTGCACATTTCTTTTATATATATATATATATTTTAAACCGAACATTAAGCCCTCCCCATCAGGCGTAAAGATAAGTGATACATCCATCGTTGTGGGAACAGCTGTAACGACTTAAGAGTCACATTCATTTAAAAGAGAATCGAAAAACCACATGAAGGCAATTACAGAATATATTATTGCAACCAGATCAGCTTCCATTCCATCTAATTCAATTAACTTTAGAGTGTCATTAGTGACGCCGTTCCTCTTACGTCTTGTAGGGCTACACTTTTCCTTTGACCGAGATGTGTTTAATGATTCTTTTTTTATCACACTGATAAGGAATGATATTATCTTCTCTTTAACATAAAACTACATAATATACGTTTGAGTCGGATGCTCCTCTGAAGTCACTCTGATCATCGTTCCCAATCATAGTTGTTTTTGTCGACTAAAACTACGACGAAAAATGTGTGTCGTCGACTACCTATTTTCAGTGACGAAAACTAAATGGAAACTAAATGAAAACTAAGCTATGATGACTAAAACTAAGACTAAATATACTGACAATTTCGTCAACAGATAAAAACTAGACTAAAATGTTATGAAGGGACTAGTGCAGACGTAGAATACGCACATCGACGGGCTGGGTGCTGGGCTAAAAGAAACTTAAGTGAATTGGATGGAGCCCGCACACCAAAGGTACTAGCAAGACGTTCTTTATTTAAATACTGACAACGTTTCGATCTGTTAGATCTTCATCAGGTCATGTGAACATACACACAAGTTTGTACATTTGTAATAAGGAAGTGCCCCCATTACCCTATCAAAAACACCACATTTTGGTGCCCCTCCCATCACTACAGGTGTGACTCGTCAACCCTGAGTGAGTGGGTGGGGACCCAGACATATTGATGTGAATATAGTCTGTTCAGAAGCTTTAGTGCACTAGTTAAAAACATTTTTAATATAAAAAAATATGGTTCAAAATTATACTGTCCTAAGCTTTTTTTAAAAGTGGCCTCCTGCGTTGAATAAATCCAACCTGGTGCATATGTTGTTGTTTTCATGCATTTTTTTGGTGTGTACTTTATATATATAGTTTTGGTGTCTTTATGTAGTTCATTTGGTAGTGTTCTTGATTGTTCTTTATGTATCTGCATCAGTATTTTCCTGTTTTTCAGTTTTACCCTACAAAAGGAGAACAATGCAACAAATAGAAATAACATTGGAAATGAAATTTAAGCCCACAGACCTAGTACAGGACATGTGGCATTTTTAGTTGATGTACCGATAATTTGAATATAGACATACATGTATGTTTTTTAAAAATTGGTTTTAAAATGTTTTTAACTAGTGCACTAAAGCTTCTGAACAGACTATATTCACATCAATATGTCTGGGTCCCCACCCACTCACTCAGGGTTGACGAGTCACACCTGTAGTGATGGGAGGGGCACCAAAATGTGGTGTTTTTGATAGGGTAATGGGGGCACTTCCTTATTACAAATGTACAAACTTGTGTGTATGTTCACATGACCTGATGAAGATCTAACAGATCGAAACGTTGTCAGTATTTAAATAAAGAACGTCTTGCTAGTACCTTTGGTGTGCGGGCTCCATCCAATTCAATGAAGGGACTAGTGGACAAGAGATCCAGTATAAGTCATTTTACACTTGGTCGCACGCTGAAAATAGCAGATCTAGAAGCTCACAACACGTCGCAGTGCGACGCGTTGTGAGCTTGTAGATCTGCTATTTTCAGCGTGCGATTTTCAGCATGTCATGTTATGTTTGAGCAGCATGCAGCGTCACACACTACTATTCCACATGCATAGATACACATTCTCTACACGCGGTACAGTCACACTATTTAATATGCATAGATAGATAATTCTACAGTCCACACTATATTTCATACAGTATGTATGGACACATCTCTGCACAGCAGTCCACTGTACACTCCACTGTACCGTCATGTGTTCTGTTTACATTAGTTCAGCATCAGATGCGTTGGCACGCCGTGACGTTATGCAAATCGTTAAGAAAAGATGGAAAATAAACAGCCACGACGGAGAATACGTGTCGTCTCGGAAAATCCAAATCCATTTCAGACGAGACACTGTTATCACATGATGAGATGCTCACCGCTCATTTGGCCAATACATGTACACGTTTGTATGACGCACAGATACACGAATACACAGCAACTACTGATTGAAATGCAATGCATTTCTACTAGGGCTGGGACTCCATTAAAACAAATGATCGGATTAATTTCAGGCATTCTAAAGGAATTAATTATTCGAAATTAATCACATTTTAATCGCATGTCAATATTTTATCTGAGAAGCACATTTTATCCGAGAAGCAGAAACAGATTTTGGTAATGGTATACGACTCTATACGAGTGAATCCATGAGTGAGTTTAGTTAAATATAGCCTACATTTCCCATCATCCACTGGGCAAAGCATAGCACTCTGGTGGGCCTCTTGTCCTGTTGCGTGCACCGGTATGATCGGTACGCCTGAAACTCGTCCAGTGAGAAAGGTTCCGTAGTGAAGAAACTACAGTATGTGCGACTATTTTTTATTTTTTTAAAATCACGTTATTAACTGTAACAGTTAATGAATCAGTTAAAGTCCCAGCCCTATTTCTACTGATCATCTTGTGCCATGTGCTATTATTAATGTATTCGACAACCTGTAGTTTGAACTTCACATCAGTGGAATCATTTCAAATGTGGAATAATAAAATATACAACCTGGATCTCAGCCTTTAACCTTCATGCAGAAACACACAGCTCTGCATTATGTACTAAAGCATGTCTTTGTTGGATGTGACTGCATGAGCAGTTGTCTGTATTGGTGAGCGGGACAACGCTACAGAGAAGCTCCATTTGTGTCAGGTGAATCATTTATGACACACTTACTGTACCCCCACACAGATATGTGTGTGCGCGTGTGTGCGTGCGTGCGTGCGTGCATACACACATATTTGTACATCCCCCCTCCTATCTAAGGTGGCATTGTGAAGGAATACAAAGCAAATCCTAAGCTACAGATGCCCGGATACTTGCATATACCTTGATATTAGCCTGGCCCAGCCAGCGTGCTTTCTGGTCTAGAGGGGCGGATAGCCTGGCCCAGCCAGCGTGCTTTCTGGTCTAGAGGGGCGGGTAGCCTGGCCCAGCCAGCGTGCTTTCTGGTCTAGAGGGGCGGGTAGCCTGGCCCAGCCAGCGTGCTTTCTGGTCTAGAGGGGCGGGTAGCCTGGCCCAGCCAGCATGCTTCCTGGTCTAGAGGGGCGGGTAGCCTGGCCCAGCCAGCGTGCTTTCTGGTCTAGAGGGGCGGGTAGCCTGGCCCAGCCAGCGTGCTTTCTGGTCTAGAGGGGCGGGTAGCCTGGCCCAGCCAGCGTGCTTTCTGGTCTAGAGGGGCGGGTAGCCTGGCTCAGCCAGCGTGCTTTCTGGTCTAGAGGGGCGGGTAGCCTGGCCCAGCCAGCGTGCTTTCTGGTCTAGAGGGGCAGGTCGTGCATGGAGCAATGCGCTGGAGAAATATTGGTTCACCGATCCGAGCATCCTATATATTCCCGGTCTATATACCCTATATATTATTTCAGAGCGAACATTTTTAAGTCAAATCTTTGCTTCTGGTGGGGTCCCTGGAACTACATATTTTGAGATGGGGGAGACAGAGCGAGAGAGAGGGAGACAGATCGAGGGAGAGAGAGAGAGAGAGAGAGAGAGAGAGAGAGAGAGAGAGAGAGAGAGAGAGAGAGAGAGAGAGAGAGAGGGAGGGAGAGCGAGAGAGAGGGAGAGAGGGAGCGAGAGAGAGGGAGACAGAGAGAGGGAGAGGGAGAGAGAGGGAGCGAGAGCGAGAGGGAGAGAGAGGGAGCGAGAGGGAGAGAGAGGTAGACAGAGCGAGAGAGAGCGAGAGGGAGCGAGAGGGAGCGAGAGAGAGGGAGAGGGAGACAGAGCGAGGGGTGAGAGAAGCTATAAATTCCAACAATACGCCCACATCTCTCGCTCACTTCCGCACTCCATCCATCCTCCTCTGGCAACAGTTTTGTCCCCAAAAAAAAGATCATTTGTTTTCGGAGAGCGAGCGAGAGTGAGGTCCCCGTGCTGCTCGGAGCGCCAAACAGCGAGCGTACATCGAGTAGAGCGAGAGAGAGAGAGAGAGAGAGAGAGAGAGAGAGACATGTCCTCGTTACCTGGGCCTCAGGCACGCCCTCTGGTGGCCGACAGTGTAAGACGATCATTCCTTTGAGAGGCACCTCTCGGCCCTGGGGGTCCTGCTCAAAGTTCTTCCTCAGATCTAACACGCCGTGGAAAAAGAAACAATGGATTAAACCCATTCTGACCTGAGATCAGATTCATACGAGGTTTCCACTGGACACACACACACTGGTCTGATTAACCCATTCTGACATGAGATCAGATTCTAAAAAATGTCAGTCGTTCTTCGATTTTTTTCAAAAATAGCAGACCTACAAGCTCGTAGCGCGCCACTCGGTGGCGCGCTATGAGCTTGTAGATCTGCTATTTTTCGATAGCTAAAGCATAACATGATGCTAACTCCAAAATGGGTTCCCGTTCAGAATGGGTTAAACACACACACAAATGGTAAATGGTGCATTTATATAGCGCCTTTATCCAAGGCGCTTTACATAGATCGTGCATTACATTCACCCATTCATACACACAAACACATTCATACACCGATTGTGGCAGAAGCCATGCAAGGTACCAACCAGCACATCGGGAGCAATTTGGGGTTCAGTGTCTTGCCCAAGGACACTTCGACATGTAGACAGGAGACAGGAGGAGCCGGGATTCGAACCGCCGACCCATGGATCATTGGACGACCTGCTCTACCTCTTGAGCCACAGTCACACACACACACACACACACACACACAGCGGGGGGACTCACAGGCGATGCGGACGCTGGCCTTGCGGCTCTTGGAGGTCCCCAGGTGGCTCCAGGCCACACACAGACACCAGTAGTCCTCTGGGCCGTGGAAGTCCTCCACCTGCTGACGGGTCACGTTGATCAGAACCTCACGCACCTTCAGCCCTGGAGAGAAGAGACAGATACACCTTTAATGACCCTCAGACCCTGGAGAGAAGATATAGATACACCTTTAATGACCCTCAGACCCTGGAGAGAAGATATAGATACACCTTTAATGACCCTCAGACCCTGGAGAGAAGATATAGATACACCTTTAATGACCCTCAGACCCTGGAGAGAAGATATAGATACACCTTTAATGACCCTCAGACCCTGGAGAGAAGATATAGATACACCTTTAATGATCCTCAGCCCTGGAGAGAAGAGACAGATACACCTTTAATGATCCTTCAGCCCTGGTCTAGAGGGGCGGGTAGCCTGGCCCAGCCAGCGTGCTTTCTGGTCTAGAGGGGCGGGTAGCCTGGCCCAGCCAGCGTGCTTTCTGGTCTAGAGGGGCGGGTAGCCTGGCCCAGCCAGCGTGCTTTCTGGTCTAGAGGGGCGGGTAGCCTGGCCCAGCCAGCGTGCTTTCTGGTCTAGAGGGGCGGGTAGCCTGGCCCAGCCAGCGTGCTTTCTGGTCTAGAGGGGCGGGTAGCCTGGCCCAGCCAGCGTGCTTTCTGGTCTAGAGGGGCGGGTAGCCTGGCCCAGCCAGCGTGCTTTCTGGTCTAGAGGGGCGGGTAGCCTGGCCCAGCCAGCGTGCTAACTGGTCTAGAGGGGCGGGTAGCCTGGCCCAGCCAGCGTGCTAACTGGTCTAGAGGGGCGGGTAGCCTGGCCCAGCCAGCATGCTTTCTGGTCTAGAGGGGCGGGTAGCCTGGCCCAGCCAGCGTGCTTTCTGGTCTAGAGGGGCGGGTAGCCTGGCCCAGCCAGCATGCTTTCTGGTCTAGAGGGGCGGGTAGCCTGGCCCAGCCAGCGTGCTTTCTGGTCTAGAGGGGCGGGTAGCCTGGCCCAGCCAGCGTGCTTTCTGGTCTAGAGGGGCGGGCCGCGCATGGAGCAATGCGCTGGAGAGATATTGGTTCACCGATCTGAGGGGCGATCGGTGAGCCTTAGATTCACAGCATAAGGCTCAACTTAATATGTACCTTAGATAGCATGCATAGTTTCGTTATCAGAGTTTTAAATATAGGCTATATATATACACACACACACCTACAAACATCACTACACACATATTATGTGTGTAGTGATGTTTGTTGGCGTGGACGCACAGCTCAAGTCATCATTATCAGACACATTAACATGAAGGTCATGCTCCGGCCAGATTAGAGGGGCTTTATTCATTTTCCAATAATGACGAGCTCAGTGGACATTATCCCTCTGATTACGTCTCAGTGGACATTATCCCTCTGATTACGTCTCAGTGGACATTATCCCTCTGATTACGTCTCAGTGGACATTATCCCTCTGATTACGTCTCAGTGGACATTATCCCTCTGATTACGTCTCAGTGGACATTATCCCTCTGATTACGTCTCAGTGGACATTATCCCTCTGATTACGTCTCAGTGGACATTATCCCTCTGATTACGTCTCAGTGGACATTATCCCTCTGATTACGTCTCAGTGGACATTATCCCTCTGATTACGTCTCAGTGGACATTATCCCTCTGATTACGTCTCAGTGGACATTATCCCTCTGATTACGTCTCAGTGGACATTATCCCTCTGATTACGTCTCAGTGGACATTATCCCTCTGATTACGTCTCAGTGGACATTATCCCTCTGATTACGTCTCAGTGGACATTATCCCTCTGATTACGCGGCCGCTTTACACATTGAATCGATCATTTGCCACGCGAGCGAGAGGTTGATTTAGAACCGAGTGCTTCGTTTATACAAGCTTCTGTTGCCGTAGCAACACAGTTACCCAGAGAGGCTCTGTGACTGAGGACATAGGAAATGACACGGAATGACTCATTGATTGATTGATTGATTGACCAATGGGCATCAAATATAAAGGGTAATGATTGATGTACTGGTTAACCCATTTTGACCCGAGATCAGATTCTAAAAATGTCTTCTACATCCTGACACTTTTCTGAAAAAGCCATGTTTCTATGTCAGTCGTTCTTCGATTTTTCAAAAATAGCAGACCTACAAGCTTGTAGCGCACCACTCGGTGGCGTGCTACGAGCTTGTAGATCTGCTATTTTTCAATAGCTAAAGCATAACACAATGCTAACACCAAAAGGGGTTCCCGATGTACGAAGCACCCCGACTACTTTTCTCAAACGGGGGTTCGTTTGGGAAACGGTTGCACACCGGGAGCGCACTCGCCTATTAGTCTGTATTGGCAGGGCGGTCAGCGTGCCTACATCTAACACACCGCGTGCCACCCTCCTCCCGGCCGATAGGGGCGCGTAGTTGAAAGCCAATGGCAAAAAAAAACAGCTCGGATAAAAATGCCTTTTTATTAAACAACGTGGGATGCAGCGATGCTAATCGCTCTATACCAGCAGATTTCTAACACCCGTGGCACATGTGTGTTGAGTACGTTATATTTGAAATCTGAATGTTTATGTACACGTTTACAATGTAAATGTAGCGATCGCATAAAACAGGCGGAAGTTAAGCCACGACGCTCGTGATGTGCGAGCGTCATGTGAACCATGCAAGGCACCAACCAGCACATCAGGAGCAATTAGGGGTTCAGTCAGTGTCTTGCTCAAGGACACCTCGACACTGACTCTGTGTTTCCTAGAACTGGATGTCTGGGGGAAAAACAATCATTTCATGGTTTCACCATATTAACCCATTCTGAACGGGAACCCATTTTGGTGTTGGCATCATGTTATGCTTTAGCTATTGAAAAATAGCAGATCTACAAGCTCATAGCGCGCCACCGAGTGGCGCGCTACGAGCTTGTAGGTCTGCTATTTTTTTTGAAAAATCGAAGAACGACTGACATTTTCTGAATCTGATCTCAGGTCAGAATGGGTTAATCAGACCAGTGTGTCTCCAGTGGAAACCTCGTATGAATCTGATCTCAGGTCAGAATGCGTTAATGATTTTTCCCCTCCCCTCCCCTCAGACATTATCTCTTCATCTAAAACGCTGCAGGGATGGATATCCTATACTGTATATGTCTCTCTAGCAGTTCCTCTGTGTGGATCCTTTTTCCTGCCTCGCCTCGCCTCTCTCCCCCTCCCCTCCCCTCCCCTATATATATATATATATATATATATATATATATAATAAGTAGCCTTGCCGAGCCATGAGGCCCATAGGGGCAGAAGCCTATCTCCTGTTTCTGTAGCGTGAGGCAGCTTGATGTACAAGTACACCCCCTGGACATGACGCTAGTATATGTCGCAAGGGACTTATACCCCAATCCAACCCTTGGATTGGGGGTATATATATATATATATATATATAGGGTTGAATTGGTTATTTATTGTGTTCTGTAATATTAATCATAACTACAAAGTAACCCGTGACCATGACGTTTTTCATATAAATTAATTGCGGTGGAGTAGCTTCAATATTTGCCTCCGAGGTGTAGCGGGGTAGAACTAACTGAAAATTCTGAATACTGAAGAAAACAATACAGAGTCAGAACTGTACTTTGGTGTACAGTAAGGCCTACTGTATACCAAGGACTAGAGACCTACCTTTTTAATAAGGCCTTCCCCAAAACCCACAGATTTTATTCCCTGACCAATGACTGTTGTTTCTTTTGAATGTTTCTTGATGCTAAACTGTGTGCTTTTAATCGCGTAATGTTCTTTTCTTTCTGCTTTTACCTATCGTTTCATATTTTTGCCTAATGCCTATACTGTAGCACTTTGAGATTCTGAGGAATGTAAAGTGCATTATAAATAAAAATCCATTATTATTATTACCAAAGTACAGTTCTGAGGTATATTGTTTGTACAGTAAGGCCTACTGGAGCGCATGTCCGATATGGTTTCTTTCCACCACTGTCCTCCAGAGGTGTCCTTCCTCTGTCCTCACCGTGCACTGTTCCTCTCCCTCGTATCTCCTCATCTATTCTCTGGGTATCGGTCTCATCAGTGGAAGTCTCCAGGCACAGCTATCATCTCCTATGTCCCAACCTTCCTGTGTGTGTGCGCGCGTGTGCGTGTGTGTGTGTGTGCGTGCATGTGTGACGTGCGTGTAATCCTGTTCATGATCACTGTTGCTGTGTTAATGTGAATGCATTTGATATAGTATTTTAATGCACCCGTGTATTTTTTGTAATGTTTGATTGGTGTGCCAAAGACTAATTTCCAGTTTATGTCAATTGAATGGACAATTACGTTTTCTTTATCTTTATCCCCTCCTCTCCTCTCCTTCCACTGTGTCCTCCGTCCATCCATCTATCCATCCATCTATCTGCATCGTTTTCGATGCAGATAGACTCCGTCACTAAATGACGGAGTTGAATGGACCCTTATCTTTAACTCTTGGGAGGGTAAAATGGACGTTACTGGTCCATTTGGTTTCATTTCACGCTCCCAAGAGATAAATTATTGTTACCCATCTGCACTTAATTTACACAAAGTCTACACAACTAAAGAATTGTTATTTTTGTGAATGTTTGCCTGATTGTCTCTCCTAATGGTACCAACATCAATACAGCACGGGAAATCTTATCCCACGATAACAAAAAAATATATTATAATTTAGTTTCGGGTCTAAGAGGCTAAATCTCATCAAATGGTGGTCGGTGGCTCAAATGCAGAATAACGAATGGGCCCTATTGGTTTGAACAAGGGTAGAAAACCAGGCACTGCTCTATGGCATTTCCAGGAGGAGACTCTTCGTGGACCAAAACGACGTCCTAAGTACAGACTGATCACCCACAGAGGGTTAGCAGAGGACAGCGTGTTCATTGGTTCGTTGTGTGTCTGCTCCGTGTCTGGTGTTCCCGTCAACGACCGTTAGTCACCGAAGGAGCAGAGCAACAACAAGACGATCTCCATGGAATGACTTTTAATGTGGTTTCATTACTCACTACTCAGTGAAGTGAAGAGGCTTTTTCATTCAAGTGATGAAAGAGCGTTCTCCACGGTGGCAACGACGCTCTGTCCTCAGACGCTCGTCCTTCACCAGTTCTCCAGTTGCAACGTTGTTTCTGGCAGTAACATTTTGATTTTAGTTTTAGTCGTTAGCCTTTTGAATAGTTTTAATTGAGTTTTAGTCACCTGGAATGTCTTAGTAGTCGATTTTTAGTCGACTAAATGGCAGGCGGTTGTAGTTGACTAAATCTACGGGTTGATTTAGTCAACTAAAATGTATTTTGGCAGGCCTTGATGCCGTCGTAATGGTAAATTTTATACTTGCTGAAAATAGCCGATCTACAAGCTCACAACGACACGTTGTGAGCTTGTAGATCGGCTATTTTCAGCATGCAACCAACCATGTAAAATTACTTATGGTAAATGGTAAATGGTGCATTTATATAGCGCCTTTATCCAAGGCGCTTTACAGAGATTGTGCATTACATTAACCCATTCACACACACATTCATACACCGATGGCAGCGGAAACCATGCAAGGCACCAACCAGCACATCAGGAGCAATTAGGGGTTCAGAGTCAAGGACACTTCGACACCAACTCTGGGGGAGCCCGGGTTCGAACTGGCAACCACACGATTACCATCCAGGCACTCTACCTCTGAGCCACCGCCGCCGCCGCCCCACTTATAGTGGATCTCTTGTCCACTAGTCCCTTCCTGACATTTTATATAAATATATTGATGTGCTCTGTCACTTTTGTTTTGTATATTTCTATAATATTTGAAGGCAGCATAATCCGTATAATATCGGAGTCGGTCAGAATCGGTGTCGGCAGATATGATCATATGACCCTGCAAATAACCGGAGATCGGATATCGGTCATAACTTCATAACCGTGCACCACACCCATTTCTACAGTGACTTACAAACGAATGAAAAAAGTTAATACAAATAAATAAAAAATAAAAGAAGAAGAAACAAATTAGGCAGAGATGCGCAAGTGAGGAAAAAGTAAAATCATCGACTGAGAAATTGGAGACGGTACAAAAAAAAAACATGCTTTTTTGTTGTTGGAGAATGGAGATCGATGCCAACTTCCCGGCATGTGCAGTAGAACAATAATTTATCACTTCGTCTGTACTTCAGGGAGTTATGAGAGCTCAGTCCTACAGTCAGCAGAACACTGGGTGTACAGTATGAGCCGTTGTCGTCATCTGTGGCTGGGCTCACAGAGAACTGTACTACAGTACCTAACACCCTGATGGACTCTGTTGTCGTCATCTGTGGCTGGGCTCACAGAGAACTGCACTGCCCGGATGGACTCTGTTGTGTTTGCTCATGTTTATCCCATTCTGACCTGAGATCAGATTCTAAAAATGTTCTTCTACATCCTGACAGTTTTCCGAAAAAGCCGTGTTTCTATGTCAGTCGTTCTCTTCGATTTTTCAAAAATAGCAGACCTACAAGCTCATAGCGCGCCACTCGGTGGCGCGCTATGAGCTTGTAGATCTGCTATTTTTCAATAGCTAAAGCATAAGATAATGCTAACACCAAAAGCAGCACTCCCCTATGTGTGCTTTGGTACAGACCCAACAGGAAAGGCTGCAATACTGCATTAAAAATAACACATTGTTTCATATCTTATTCAGTGTCTGTGGAGACTTTGATACATCCTCTTCCCAAAATCTACAGTGCGGCCTACAGTCATACAGTACAGTGGGTACACTGCTTCCGTACAGGGACGATGCAGAATGTGAATATACTGTACATAACCGATACCCGGACATCAAGCCTGTTATGGAGCATATATAGCGGCCCAGGACGTCATGTTTAACCCATTCTGAACGGGCACCCATTTTGGTGTCAGCATCATGTTATGCTTTAGCTATTTAAAAATAGCAGATCTAGAAGCTCATATCGCGCCACCGAGTGGCACGATACGAGCTTGTAGGTCTGATAAAAAAAAATTAAATCGAAGAACGACTGACATTTTTAGAATCTGATCTCAGGTCAGAATGGGTTCATCAGACCAGTGTGTGTCCAGTGGAAACCTCGTATGAATCTGATCTCAGGTCAGAATGGGTTAAACAATCAAGACAAGAGGCGATCAAGAAATAAATGTAAAAATCATCCATGCTGGCACAAAACATGTCGTTCTAAAAGTATCGATACCTGCCAGCCAGAGCTGTCCGGGGAGAGAAAAATCACGCTTTTAAAGTGGCGGTATACTGTGTATGATAACAGTTTAAACCATTTTTAGGCCTGACGTGGAAATACATAAAAAGTCTTCTGAAAGAATATATATTCAAAGATTTGTGCCACACTTTCACGATAAAAAGACCTACAAGCTCGTGGCGCGCCACTCTGTGGCACTTTGAGCACAGAGCACTTTATGAGCATGATGAAATAAAGGAGTTTCTATACGGTGAGCGAGTCTTTTCCTGTCAAAGTTTCCCTCATGTTTTTGAGACCACCGCTACCGTAAAAAAAGGACAAAGAAAGTATTCTCAGTGCTTCAGTGATTTCATAGCAGCCTTATTATTTTATCCATGTAGTTCACACATGGTCATCTGAGCTAAGCTGTACAAGCCATGCATCGACCAGAAAATACTCCTTCCTTACTTTTATCTTTCTTTCTGTCTCATTTGCCACTATACCCCTCTCTCTCTCCCTCTCTCCCTCTCTCCTCTCTCTCCCTCTCTCTCTCTCTCTCTCTCCCTCTCTCCCTCTCTCCCTCTCTCTCTCCTCTCTCTCCCTCTCTCTCTCTCTATCTCTCTCTCGTTTCTCTGGAGTGCTGTTCGCTCTACCCCCCCCCTCTCTCCCAGTAGTGTAGAGTGAGAGAGACATATAAAGTGTGATGGTGTAGAGAGAGAGAGAGAGAGAGACATACATATAAAGTGTGATGGTGTAGAGAGAGAGAGAGACATACATATAAAGTGTGATGGTGTAGAGAAAGAGAGAGAGAGAGAGAGAGAGAGAGAGAGAGAGAGAGAGAGAGACATATAAAGTGTGATGTGTAGACAGAGAGAGAGAGAGAGAGAGAGAGAGAGAGAGAGAGAGAGAGAGAGAGAGAGAGAGAGAGAGACATACATATAAAGTGTGATGTGTAGACAGAGAGAGAGAGAGAGAGAGAGAGAGAGAGAGAGAGAGAGAGACATATAAAGTGTGATGCGGATCCAGATGGGAGCCGGGCAGTGAAATCCTGAGTGCAGCTTGTAAAGTTTACAGGGCAGAATACGGCGGTGACGGCGGTGTGAGAGAGATAATGACCAGAGAGAAGTCACAGAGCATCAGCAGCACCATATCACAGCAGCAGACAGCCAGCGCTTATTAAAGTCCCTGCATAACCTTCGTTGTGCTTGGCCTTCTGATCGCCATGATTGAATCAAGCGATAAGCGATCACTTAAATTAATGTTGGACGAAGGATAGCATTCGCTAAAAGTTAGTTTGGTTCGTTTCTCACGCAGTGAAATTGATCTGCCGTGGAGGGCGAACGGAGACATAGAGACTGCTTACTACAGGGCTTGACTTTATCTGCTGCATTCTGATGAGCGGACTGCAGGGGGAAGCAGTGAGGGGTTTGACATCATGCAGTGTCCATTTTGACAGAACATTTAGATTCTAGTTTTGGGTCTTTGGAATAAAACTTAATTTAGTTTTAGTCACATTTTAGTCATCCGAGATGTTTTAGTGTTGTAGTGTGTAAAAAGCAAGTGTAGCGCCCAGGATTACATTAGATAATTGACACTGCAGGGGTGAAAACATGGGTTGAAACATTGTGTGATAAAACGTAAGATATCATCCTGATGACTACAAAACAAACCAGTGACTACAACATGACGTAAGGTATCATCCTGATGACTACAAAACAAACCAGTGACTACAACATGACGTAAGATATCATCCTGATGACTACAAACCAGTGACTACAACATGACGTAAGATATCACCCTGATGACTACAAAACAAACCAGTGACTACAACATGACGTAAGGTATCATCCTGATGACTACAAAACAAACCAGTGACTACAACATGACGTAACGATATCATCCTGATGACTACAAAACAAACCAGTGACTACAACATGACGTAAGATATCACCCTGATGACTACAAAACAAACCAGTGACTACAACATGACGTAACGATATCATCCTGATGACTACAAAACAAACCAGTGACTACAACATGACGTAAGATATCATCCTGATGACTACAAAACAAACCAGTGACTACAACATGACGTAAGATATCACCCTGATGACTACAAAACAAACCAGTGACTACAACATGACGTAAGATATCATCCTGATGACTACAAACCAGTGACTACAACATGACGTAAGATATCATCCTGATGACTACAAACCAGTGACTACAACATGACGTAACGATATCACCCTGATGACTACAAAACAAACCAGAGACTACATCATGACGTAAGATATCACCCTGATGACTACAAACCAGTGACTACAACATGACGTAAGATATCATCCTGATGACTACAAACCAGTGACTACAACATGACGTAAGATATCACCCTGATGACTACAAACCAGTGACTACAACATGACGTAAGATATCACCCTGATGACTACAAACCAGTGACTACAACATGACGTAAGATATCACCCTGATGACTACAAACCAGTGACTACATCATGACGTAAGATATCACCCTGATGACTACAAACCAGTGACTACAACATGACGTAAGATATCACCCTGATGACTACAAACCAGTGACTACAACATGACGTAACGATATCATCCTGATGACTACAAAACAAACCAGTGACTACAACATGACGTAACGATATCATCCTGATGACTACAAAACAAACCAGTGACTACAACATGACGTAACGATATCATCCTGATGACTACAAAACAAACCAGTGACTACAACATGACGTAACGATATCACCCTGATGACTACAAACCAGTGACTACAACATGACGTAAGATATCATCCTGATGACTACAAACCAGTGACTACAACATGACGTAAGATATCACCCTGATGACTACAAACCAGTGACTACAACATGACGTAAGATATCATCCTGATGACTACAAACCAGTGACTACAACATGACGTAAGATATCACCCTGATGACTACAAACCAGTGACTACAACATGACGTAAGATATCATACTGATGACTACAAACCAGTGACTACAACATGACGTAAGATATCATCCTGATGACTACAAACCAGTGACTACATCATGACGTAAGATATCACCCTGATGACTACAAACCAGTGACTACATCATGACGTAAGATATCATCCACTCCCGACCGGATCATAAACCCGAAATGGTTTGCCTTCCAGGCTACATTAACCCTAATTCCTGACTCCTAACTCCTAACTCCTAACCCTATGCCTCCTAACCCGACACACGGCCTCAAGCATCATCTGCATAATTAACGTGACTCCACGGGAACACGTCTTCATTAAGCATCCGCTTTTTAAACGTCAAACCCGTGACCTCAATCTCTTTCGAGCTCCAGTAGAACGGACAGGAAAAAGCTGAGGTGACATTTGGGTGTCAATTTAACCCATTCTGACCTGAGATCAGATTCTAAAAATGTCTCATACGTCAGTCGCTCTTCGACTTTTCAAAAATAGCAGACCTACAAGCTCATAGCGCGCCACTCGGTGGCGCGCTATGAGCTTGTAGATCTGCTATTTTTCAATAGCTAAAGCACGACATGATGCCAACACCAAAATGGGTTCCCGCCCAAAATGGGTTAAAACAGTGGTTTTCAACCAGTGGTATGGGGACCACCAGCGGTCCTTGAGGGAGTCCCAGCATGGTTCCCCGGTAAATGATAGAGAGAGTCGGTAACCAAATGGACCCTTATATAGATCTTTAACTCTTGAGAGAGTGTAAAATAACAACAGAGTTAGATTATTGTTAAAAATCTGCATTAGGCCTGGGCCGTGGCTCAGCGGTCCAGGCACCTTGGCCGGTAGTCCGAGTCTGGCAGTGTGCCGCGGGTTCGACTCCCGATCCCGACGGCCTTTACTGCATGTCACCCACCCCCCCCCATCTCTGTCCCCCATTTCCTGTCAGCCTACTGTCTGTCCCTCTATAAAAAATATAAAATAAAAGGCGAACTCCACAGAAAAACAAATCTTGTAAATTCTAAAGTTAGATTATTGTTACAAATCTGCATTACTCAATTTACAAGAAGTCTACACAATTACATAATGCATAAAAATGATATTTTGATCAATATATATTTTGCCTGTGGTATATACCGTATCAATACAGGATGGAATTGTGGACGAAATCTTATCCATCATCAAATGGTGGTCTGTGTGGCTCAAATGCCTTGGTGTGAAAAAGGTTGAAAACCACTTATTTACACACACACACACACACACACACACACACACACACCCACCTGTGGTGGTGTCGGCGTATTCGTGGGTGCTGTGGTGTTTCTGATGGACCCATTCTCCGTTGCACTTGAAGAAGATCTGGAGGGCGGGCCGGGCCTGGCAGCGCAGGCTGATTGGGTTGCTCTTAACGATGTAGGCGTCGCTGGGCTCCAGCAGGAAGTGAGGTAACGTCCCGGACTGACCAATGGCGTGCTGCGTCGCGCCCCCTCCTCGGGAACCTGGAGACAGACACACACACACACACACTCTGTTGATTCTGTACAATAATTAGATTTTTAATTTGATTATTAACTCCTTTATTGCACGCTAATTGTAGCATTAACCACAGCTCCGGGTGCCATCACTTTTCTTCACTCTAACTACACTGTGTTTGCCCGCCCATCCCCCCCCCCCCCCCCCCCCCCCCCCCCCCATACAAACGCACAGGGCAGGGGAAACAAACACAGTTTTAGAACACAAACCAGCCCCTCACCTCTCGTCAGAAGCTTTAACATGGCGCTAGCATCGCGGGAAAAAGGATCAAATTAAATCCGGATGGCAGAAAATCCACCAAAGGACAAGAGTTATGAGAATTGAAAAAGTTTGAAAATCCACCTCTCTCAACTGAAGATATATATAATAATAATAATAATAATAATAATAATAATAAAAAACTTTATTTGTATAGCACTTTTCATACATAAATGCAGCTCAAAGTGCTTCACAGGGCAGGACACAAAAATAAAATACAATAAAACACAAGTAGTTAAAATGATAGAACAATAGCAGAGAACAAAACCGAATATAAGAACATAAAATAAATAAAAACACATAAAAAAATAAAAATAAAAATAAAACCCAACTAAAAGCAAGGGTGAAGAATGTCTACAGAGGGTGCGTGTCTGAGCTCGAATGGAAGTTTATTCCAGGCTGTTGGGCCATAGAAGCAAAAAGCAGCCTCACCATACTTTTTTGTGCACATTATTTTAGGCACTTCAAGTAGGCCAGCATTGGAGGACCTAAGGGGGCGGCTAGGGACATATCTAGGTAGGCAGTCACGGAGGTACGGAGGTGCGAGACCATTGAGAGCTTTATAGACAAGTAACAGAATTTTAAAGTCAATCCTAAAAACAACCGGAAGCCAGTGCAGTGATGCCAAAACTGGAGTAATATGTTCTCTCATCTTAGTTCTAGTTAAAACTCTAGCTGCTGCATTTTGGACAAGTTGTAATCTGTCAGTCGTTTTCTTAGGGAGTCCTGAAAAGAGTTGCAGTAGTCCAGCCGAGAAAAAACAAAGGCGTGGATTAGCGTTTTTGCATCGTCCAAGGACAAATAGGCTCTGATTCGTGCAATATTTCTAAGGTGAAAAAAGGCAATCTTGGTAACATGATTAATGTGTGAATTAAAATTAAATTCAGAATCAATAATAACCCCCAGGTTCTTTACTGTACTGTTACTTTCTACAGTCAGGTTGCCAAGTCTGCTAATTATTGATTATTTTTGCTTGCTAGAACCGATTATGAGAACTTCTGTCTTATCCTCATTTAGCTTGAGAAAGTTCTCACTCATCCAACATTTGATGCTAGACAGACAGGTCAACAGCGGGTCTAAAGCACAGGGATCGTCTGGGGCCACAGAAAGATATAGTTGGGTATCATCAGCATAGAAATGAAAATTGACTCCGTGATTGGTAATGAGTTCACCCAATGGCAGAATGTACAAGGAGAACAGCAGAGGACCAAGAATCGAGCCTTGTGGGACACCAGAACTGATGTTGTGTTTGTCTGAGTCAAACTCGGCTAGATTGACAAAGTAACTTCTGTTTGAAAGGTAGGAGGAGAACCAGGACAGGGCCGTACCAGACAGACCTATCCAGTGCTCCAGACGCTGTATTAAAATGGAATGATCAATCGTGTCAAATGCAGCCGTTAAATCTAGAAGTAAGAGAACGGATACATGTTTCTTGTCAGCAGACACCCTAAGATCATTCATTACTTTTACAAGTGCTGTTTCTGTGCTGTGACTTTTCCTAAAGCCAGATTGGAATTTGTTGTGCACATTATTGTTCTGTAGAAATACATCCAATTGATGAGAGATGCATTTTTCTAAAACCTTGCCCAGAAAGGGTAGATTTGAAATGGGTCGATAGTTACCCAAAACAGAGGGATCCAGATTATGTTTCTTTAGTAGGGGCCTAACTACGGCCGTCTTCAGTGAGTCTGGGAAGACGCCTGACTGTAGAGAGCTGTTTACAATTTTTAGGATATCTCCAATCACACTGTCTAAGACCTCTTTGAGAAAGGTGGTGGGAATTGTATCCAATGAACAGGAGGAAGATGTCATCTGTGATATGGTTTTGCGGAGTTCGTCTTCATCAATTGCGCAAAACGATAATAGGCTCCCCCTGGAGAGATCTATCCTGGGACCGTTAGCTGCTGTTTGAAGGTTTGCACTAGCAACAGCACCATTCAAAATATCAGCTCTAATGTTAAAGATTTTGTTATCAAAAAAGCATGCAAACTCATTACACTTAGCTTTAGAGGCCGGGAATGACTGCTTGTAGGACTGGGGGGGGGGGTTAAAAGTCGATCAATGGTAGAGAATATATATATACATGAATATATGCCTTCCCATAGTTGGAACGGTGGGGCGTTGCCATGGGAACCGGTCCGGACCAATGTTAGGCATCAACCATTATATAGACAGAGCCCACGTTGGGGTATGTATATATACGGACTTGGTATATGACGCTAAATAAGACACTTTTTTACTTCCAGCTATAGAAGCAGACTGTATCAAATATGAGTGACTGGCTATCAAAAACGATACAGAGACACCTCGCCAACAATAGAGACAGTTTGTTTATTTTTGGACGACAAGTGCTTATATGAGACGATTCTTTTTAAGATGACCCGACGTTATTCTCCATAGAAAAAATTACTTGCACAAACCATGAAGGCGATGAGCGAGCAAGTGACGTCAGGACTTCGGTATAGTATAGTCTATATAGACAATAACTTTCTTGTATCATGAATATATCAAATAAATCAAATCAAATAATTGATGTGATTAACCACATGAACACCAGTTGGTTCCCAATGGGAAATGTAATTGTTTATAGGATCAATATAAATAACTGAATATATGATAACCCTTCCACAGTAGTAGGCAGCTTATTTTCCTATATAATGCCTCATTTGCATATAAAAAAATGTGTGATAGAATAAATCATTGTCTTCGTGTATAAGTAATTAACTGGGGAAGTCTCACGGTAATAACAATCTAACATAGGTGTGGTTTTGCTCCACTCAATTCATAATTAACGTTCCAATGTTGGAGCTCTGGCTCATGAAATGACTAAAGAACCAAAAATAAGTGAAAACCGGTTCCCATTGGGAACCAAGTTGTGGAAAAAGGGGTCACAGTGTACCGAGCCATCAACCCAGATCTATCTGTTCACCCACTTTATACCAGCACCAGCAGTACACCTTAACCCATTTTAGGCAGGAAACCCCTTTTGGTGTTAGCATTATGCTATGCTTTAGCTATTGAAAAATAGCAGATCTACAAGCTCATAGCGCGCCACCGAGTGGCGCGCTACGAGCTTGGTCTGCTATTTTTTTGAAAAATCGTGAAAATGTGCCTCAAATTTGGAATATATTTTTTCAGAACGAATTTATTTTAACTCAAATCTTTGCTTCTGGGGAGGGTCCCTGGAACAACATATTTTCAGATGGGCGTCTCGGAGGCCAATTACAGATCATTTGTGGGGTCCTTGACATGAAATATTGAGTGATATAGGCCTAGAAACATAACATAGGTATTTCAGAAAACTGTCAGGATTTAGAAGAATTATTTTTCAGGCCTAAATGGGTTAAACATTGAGGACTATTTGGAGGATGACCTTTACACGGTTTTGGGTTGTCCGCTCATGGACTGCGTGTGGAAAAGGGACGATGGAACCGCATATACCACCTGAACAGCTACAAAACCAACCAGCACGTAACGGTGTGTCCTCTAACCTCACACAAGATATCACAGTGAAATATGGATGGACACGAGGGTATTGATTTGAGCTCCCTCTCTGTGGGCACTAACAGAGAGAGACGTTGCGTATATGCTACATGCCTGCCTGTCACTTGTGGAGCAATAGTAAGCTCCTGTTGTAAGGGGGTTTTGTGTGGTGTATTTGTATGTTTTAATGTATTGTACCTTTTAAAGTTTTTGATTCATGGGTTTTTATACATTTGTGTCAATAAAGTAACTAACTAACTATCCGGAGCAGACAAAGAGTGTTGGTAACGAGGGAATAGAAAAGGAAGGGGGGGCTAGTATGGACTCCTGGGGGACTCCAGTATAAACGACGGAGGGTTTATGTGGTTAACCCATTCTGACCCGAGATCAGATTCTAAAAATGTCTTCTACATCCTGACAGTTTTCTGAAAAAGCTATGTTTCTATATGTCAGTCGTTCTTCGAATTTTCGAAAATAGCAGACCTACAAGCTTGTAGCGCGCCACTCGGTGGCGCGCTACGAGCTTGTAGATCTGCTATTTTTCAAAAGCTAAAGCATAACATGATGCCAACACCAAAAGGGGTTCCCGCGCCCAAAATGGTTTAAGAGGGTGTGTAACGATAAACATGTGTTGCTATTCCTGAAACGCAGCCTGCTGTGTAATTATAATCACAGCGTAACTAACCTGCCTGTGACCCGTAACCGTTGTTAATGTAGATGAGCAGGGTTTTAATCAGCTGCCACTCCCACCCGCGAGGCAATTACATACACACACACATGCCGTCATGCCCATTATAGAACGCAGAGTTCCCCAGGATCCCACTGGATAGGACGATCCAGTGTTCATTTCGTCGACTAAAAACGAAGACGTAAAAGTGTTTGTAAAGACGTTTTTTGCTGAACTTTTCTATTTCTGGGTGTACAGACATTGATATTATGATCTTATTGTGAAACATACCTTTTGAAGTCGTTTTCCTGTTATTTTTGTGTGTTGAGCCAAATACTTTTTATTTTGAAAGGAGTTTTGTATGATTTTACCTGCGCGACCCAGAGAGGAAGTGTGACGTCATAACGTGCGCGACGCAAAAGGTATTACATAATCCGAGAGAAACGTGTGGTTGTGCTGCTCGCCACAAAGCATACCGCGCGTTTTATGACTTGTCTTTTTAGACATTCTGTATAGTTTTAGCCACCCCCCGAAGAGGCATAAGGTTAGTAACCACGGACTGTTTGCGCTATGTAGAATATTAACACGTTTTTGGGGGGGGTTTTGGGAGAAAAGATTGGTACAAATGTATGGCTTGTGTTGTTTACATCCTGTTCCAACTATGGTTATAGTAGATTGAAGGGCGTTAAGAAACGTATTTCTACAACAAAGTACATGGTGTTAAGTGTGGATAATGTACTAAACTACAACTAAGCCAGAGTTTAATTTGCTGCTTTTGTGTTGTGTTTGCAAAGGAATTGGTGATTGTTTGGACTATATTTCATACATTATGGATACTAGTATTTCATGTCATTTACATTTAAAAATGATTTAAAAGAGGCCATTTCATTAATTTAGTTGAGTTAAAAACAGCTGTTAAAAAGGAAAAACGAGTTCATTATAATAAGTGCATGGTGATGTTAAAGTCAATTAATTGTAATGTATTTACAGGAATTCTAATTTCTGAATGATGCTCAAAACCATTTAAAAGGGAATTGTACTGTTTTGTGTAATGCTATAGTTACATTTGGAGCTAATGTGAGCTACGGCAATTTTTATGTGTAATACTAACAGAGTATTTTGTTTTGTGTTCTTTATTTTCTTGTCAGTTCTTACGTTGGTTTATGGACTTAATAAATTCACTACCATCAGTTCAAGTCTTGACCTTCTTTCGGCGGGGACCGCTACAGTGTTCGTCAACTACATTTTTTCACTGACGAAAACTAAATGGAAACTAAATGAAAACTATAAGCTATGATGACTAAAACTGACAATTTTGTCAACAAATAAAAACTAGACTGAAAGGTTAGGAAGGGACTAGTGGACAAGAGATCCAGTATAAATAAAAAGACAAGTCATTTCACGCTTGGTTGCACGCTGGAAATAGCCGATCTACAAGCTCACAACGCGTCGCGCTGTGAGCTTGTAGATCGGCCATTTTCAGCAAGTGCAAAAACAGTCATTACGACGGCCTCAAGGCTAAATCAACTGTAGATTTAGTCTACTAAAATCTCATGATATTCAGTGAGTCGACTAAAACTAGACTAACACGGAGACATTCCGAGTGACTAAAATGTGACTAAATCTAAATGAAAACTATTCAAGAGACTATGACTAAAACTAAAATCAAAACTCGCTGCCAAAAACAACACCGATAGGATCCCACACAAAACTAGAAGGGGGGGAATTAAAAAACTTCAGTGCAAGGAATAAATACATTCACCATGTATCCGAAGGAAGTCTGATCCAATCACTTTTAGATTTCTCCAGTTTAATCCTGAGTTTAAGTTTTGTTGTGTTCAAGATCTGATTTTAGGGCATGTTTAAGCCTCCAGGAAAATCCGTGTTGAGGTTCTTAATAAACTGTTTTTCATTAAAACGTATTTGTCCTACTGTCCAGTTAGGATTGTGTTGAAGTCCAGCGCATTTTAGAGCTTCAATGCCGTGAGCCATGAAATGTTGCACAAATCTTGTGGTTGTCTTTTTTGCATTGTTAATATTGTATCTATGTTGTCCCAGCCGTGTACCTATTGTTTTACCCGTTTCTCCGACATATTGTGAACAACATTTTTCACATGTGATTAAATAAATGCAGTTGCTGGTTCTGGCTGTTATTTGTTGTTTAACACGCGTTTTGTAGTTCTATTTTTGACAAATTGTTTGGGTTTGAAGTATTCTGGTCCCTGGAAAGGAAAACTTTGAATCAATAGATCTAGTATGCAACATACATAATGTCACACTTCTGAACATGATTTCTAGTTTGACTAGGTCAAATGCACTTAAATCTTAAAACAACTAACAACTGAAGATGGACGATCTACAAGCTCACAACACGTCGCAGCGCGACGTGTTGTGAGCTTGTAGATCGTCTATCTTCAGCACAAAAGATGCTTCCATATAGAAGACATACAGTACTTTGCTAATACTGGTGGAAACAAGTGGTGAAGACTGAGAACTTTAATCCATGGGTATATAATATACTGCATATACGGCCGGACTTCATGGCAGCCATGGATCATGTGGACTAGTGGACAGTTGTTCCAGAAGTGCCCGAGGGGTGCAGGCTGAGAGGAGGATGATGCCAGCCAGGCCCTCCCTCCCTCCCTCCCTCTGCCCTGCAGCTTCCTCACTGATCTATAACCACCCATGGGCCTGCCAGGCCTGCCAGCCGGGCAGCAATAATGCATAGAGGCCTGCAGAAACATCTGTGCCCAGTGTGAGAGAGAGGAAAACAGCATGTCCACCTTGCCACAGGGCTGAGTTGATTGCTCTAGGCCTCTAGCGCATGTGATAGGCACACGCACGCACGCGCACACACACACGCATGCGTGCACACACATGCACACACGCGCACAGGCACGCACGCACGCACGCACGCACACCTTTAACAGTGCATTTTGGAAGCACACCAAAGAAAAAAAAGATGGGGGTCGGGTTTTTCCTCGAGAACAGCAAATATCATCTCCACATGAAACGTTTCTGAAAGAAAATGGACTTGTGCCGGGATCACTGTGGGTGGTCTCTCTGGTGCCGGTCCAATATTCAGTAGCTTTTAATGAAAAGGCAGAAATGAAGGCTGAAGGTAGGTATGTAACAATAACTGTGTTATGCAGCCATTTGAGAAAAGCCTTTGGGCTGCTGGTGATTTGGATCAGGGATGGGCATCACTTTGATGATGGAGAGAGGGCTACTGTGTTTCCACACTCCATCCAGAGGGCCACATTACTCATCGTAGCAAAAGCAGCAGATCTACAACAAGCTCAAAACACAGAGAAAGCTGTTGTTTAGTCATGCATACCAACTAAGCAACGGCGAGAAGAACAACTAGATTTAGTTGTTGCATATTTTGTCACTGTATAATATTGGTAAATACATGGAATTTGTTTCCCATCCTAACTACATCTGCATAGACTCCATATTTGGGCATGCCTGACAATTGTGACAAAGAACTCCATATATGGTCATAAAAGGGACACAGACATAATAACTGGGTGCGGCATGCTTTTCCAGCTTGCATCGTTTTAACCCATTTTGGGGCGGGAACTCCTTTTGCTGTTTAAGCATTATGTTATACTTTAGTTATTGAAAAATAGCAGATCTACGAGCTTGTAGGTCTGCTATTTTTGGAAAAATCATGAAAATGTGTCGCAAATTTGGAATATAATATATATATTTTTTAACTCAAATCTTTGCTTCTAGGGGGGTCACTGGAACAACATATTAGATGGGGGTCGGCGCCGGCGGTCAAATACATACAGTATGTTTGGGGTCCTTGATATGAAATATTGAGCACCACTGATATAGAATAGGTTTTTCAGAAAATTATTTTTAAGATTTTTTTTTGAGCAACGGGCACCGCTCTAGTATATAAAAAGAGTTCAGTTAAAAACATAGAAATATGTCCTCCAGGGTTTACAGAAGCATGAGGAATACCTTGCATCACTGCGTGTGATGTTAAGGCCAAAATCAATACATTCTTTGTCTATACGTCTATACATGAAGCTAAACATAAAAATCCCCAATACAGCATGAAAGGTGGGTATAGTACTAGTAGGTACAGTAGGTACATTACTGCTCACATGTCTGTTGCATGAGGCCATCTTGGGAGTTTCAGGAATATTCACAAAGCATCATTATAACACCTGGAGGTTTTCTTTTTTGCATAGAGATAACAACACCATACAAGTATAAAGTTGGCTGTATATAGTGGAGTGCAATGGATTTTAACCCATTTTGGCCCTGGGACATTCTACAAATGTCTTCTAAATCCTGACAGTTTTCTGAAAAACTCATGTTTGTGTATTTTCATGTCATGGACCCCCACAAATATGTAATATGTATTTGGCACTCGGTGCCGCGCTATGAACTTGTAGATCTGCTATTTTAACATTACATTGTCTGTACCCAATGTGAATAAAATACAACCATGATGTCGATGGTTCAGTGTTGATTTAGGCAGCATGAAACCATTTCGTTTTTAGTCATATTTTAGTCATCTGAAATGCTTTAGTGTCAAGTCTAGTTTTAGTCGACTAAATGTCATGCAATTTTTGTTTCTGTCGACAAAAACATTGCATTTCTGTGGGCCTTGATGCCGTCATAATGGCAGATTTTACGCTTGCTGAAAATAACCAATCTCCAAGCTCACAAGCTTGTGTGCTTGTAGATTGGCTATTTTCGGCATGCACCCAAGTGTAAAATGACTTGTCTTTTAGTTCCACTGGATCTCTTGTCCACTAGTCCCTTCCTAACATTTTAGTCTAGTTTTTATTTGTTGATAAAATTGTCAGTATATTTACTTAGTTTTACTCATCATAGCTTAGTTTTCATTTAGTTTCCACGTAGTTGTCGTCAGTGAATAAAAAGTAGTCGACGGACATTATTCGTCAACAAAATCAACAATGCGGTGGTTAGAGTGAAACTGCACATTCTCGCCCATCCCGTTAGTATATATGTGAGAGCTGGCGAGAACTTGTGGGAACTCATCATCATTTGTAAGTGCCATCCAACCGTTTCTCTAGTTTCTCTGGGAAATCAGGTTTAGAGTGAAACCGACACTCCCTGGTCAGTGAACATGATAAAAAGGTGTCATACTGTAGGTCTATAGGACATTATCTAACCAAGCTCTGCTAGGGTCAGTGCGCTCAGGGTTTGAACAGAAAAACAAGTACTTTTGTTGGAGGGAATCTTGGTTTTGGACAGGCCTGAAAAATGTATCAATTAATTAAGATGGTGGCAAAAATGTTTGTTGTGTTGATTTTCCTTGGAGCTGTGGTTTCTCAGCCCGTGCCAGATGGTAAGTTTATTGTCCTATATTGTGTCCTAACTTGTTGTCTTTGTCTAACTCTTTATAGTTATGTCCAAGTTACACATGCATGGGGTCATTATGTTGATGTTGATATTTGTATAGAATATTCAAACCTAACACCTAAATATAACACCTTAAAGTCAATGACTATCATCACTATCATCGAATTAGCATGATGTTAAAATGTAATTCTTCACTTTCAGACTCTGTTAAGCAGGCAGAGATGATACATTCAGATTTTGGGCATTGA
This sequence comes from Protomyctophum parallelum, assembly GCF_964188405.1. Classification (NCBI taxonomy): domain Eukaryota; kingdom Metazoa; phylum Chordata; class Actinopteri; order Myctophiformes; family Myctophidae; genus Protomyctophum; species Protomyctophum parallelum. Next base: position 13,640,108 of record NC_139716.1, on the reverse strand, counting down.
AATAGACAACACCAAACATAATCTGTAACTAAAAACAAGCAATCTTGTTTTAGCCTTTTTAATTCACGTTTAGCCATTACGAAGTGCAGTGGAATGCAGTAATCTGAATTTGTTGAGAAATTAGATTTCAGTATAAATATTGTATACTAGCTGGGGATGTGTTTGTGCCTGGTGTAAATTGTCTGTCAGGTGGAAACCTGTTGGGTGGAAACCTGTCCAAAACTGTCACTTATAGCTGATGCATGAGACTTGTTTTCTGATGCAAGCTCGCAATGCATTTCCAATGGGAGTCACATGGTATGACACAACATTTGTGTTGTATAACAATTTACAATTTACAATTTAGGCATTTAGCAGACGCTCTTAATCCAGAGCGACTTACATTTAAGCAAGAACAAAAGCATGGGAATACATCACATAAAAGCATTTATCATGAAACATGCGTAAGCTAAGAAGGTAACAGTGGAATATCTATATGATGAAACTATACATACACTATACATAATAAACTATACATATTCACTACTATGCTATACATATGTACTATGGCGTGCTATGACTATATACAATACAATTATAGTGCTGTCTACATAACATGCTATAAGTCTGTGTCAAATGCTATCTAAGCCAACAGAAATGCTATCTAAGGGGTTAGGGTAAGTGCTATGGGCCATGATGGAGTCTGAAAAGGTGAGTTTTCAGGCTACAGATGTTGTATGAGGGGGAGGGGGGCAGTCGGAAAACAGCCGAAAGTCGTACAACAAAAATGTTGTGTCAAACCATGTGACTTCCATTGGAAATGCATTGGGAGCTTGCATCAGTAAACAAGTCTCATACATCTAGTATTCATCTATGTTGTATGCTAGATCGAAAGGTGTGAATCAGGCCTTAGGGATGCACATGTAGCAGATCTACAAGCTCAAAGCGCGCTGCTTAGCGCCGTGTTACAAGCTTGCAGATCTGCTACAAACACACACAAAGTTAGAATATGGAGAGCTTTATGACTGACAGCAACAAAATGTTAAGTAGGCTTAAAGATGGAGTGTCATATTTTTGTTTTGTATGTGTCTATGGAGTATTACTTTCACCCCAGGTGTGCTTTTAATAGGCTATTCAAATAAGCCTGTGTGTATTTTTGATTTCTTCCTGAAAGCCTTTGAGTCAAAAGGCCCAATCAATTAAATTATACCACAGCTGTGGGCGTGGCTTCAGTTCAGGTGGGTTGTGCTAAGGTGACAACCAGGTATACTTAATGAAGTGGTGGGTGTGGCCACAAAACATAATTTTAAAGTGTACAACACTTTAAATTGTACAACACTTTATGTACACTTTAAAAAAGAAAAAAATATCTTCCTCATAGTATAATCATAATAATTGTATGTGTTTTAAGGGCCTTGCAAATGGGGAGCGAGGAACACAGGCGTTGGTGCCTGGATCAACGACAGGTCTGCTCAAGAGAGGCGCAAGCGTAAAAAAAAAAAGCTAAACCGAATCAAAGGGTCTGGTGAGTGCGTCGGGCGTGTGCACGAAACGAGCACGTGCGCGACAAATTCACGAGACCGTGCTCACGTAAATATGCTTGCGTTGTCGCACCGCCGCGACTTCTCCGAGAAAAAACGCAGGTCTCATTGAAAGTGAACTATAGGCACGTTTTATGGCTCCCCGTTTGCGAGGCCCTTTAGGGTTAGTGGTATGAGATGTTAATTCCAGATAGATAGTCTAATCCTCATTGTGGTTTTCAGTGTGCGTCCTCGTTCCTGATCCTGGACCTGGCATGGCCTGGCATCCTGGCATGGCATACTTCCCGATGTTCTACTACGATGCAGAGGAAGAACAATGCAAGCCGTTCTACTACGGTGGTTGTGGCGGCAACGACAACCGCTTCGATACGTTGGCCGAATGCAACAAAGCGTGTACTGATCGACACGACCCTATATACTAGTCATGTGATAGGTCTGCTTTAATCAATCATTATCAATCGTTTGCTTATTCTGTAACATTTTGTGTGAGTAAATAATGTCACGTCCAATCACATAATCCTTACTACGATGTAAAACCTGGTGTCAAAGCCGTCGCCTTTCTCCCCGAAGTCATGCATGTGGACAAAAGAAAACAATACTGGGTACCGATTATCTCTTGAGAAAACAGCTCATTGGGTACATCTTTGGAACCTGTGGATTTGTTCTACGGCTGACCTGTCGTGACGGCATCTGTCATTCATTATGAAAAAAAAGCTTCCTACATCACATGTCATTGTTATATATACAGTAGATCGAACAACATTTGAAAGAAAGAAACCTGTGCTGTACGGTGCCTCGTGTGGTTATATTCTTTCTAATACAGTGTCCGTTCATATGACCTCGACAGGCTCTCTGCGTTCTTTTCGTGTTGCGTCTCCTTTTTACTCTGGGTTTTTAAGTTTGAAATAGATTTACTAACTTGGGAGTTATATTGAACATTAAATCATTATAGGCTACATTATATTATATTAAGCTGTTTTATGTCACCTCACACCCATATTTGTTTAACCCATTTTGTGCGGGAACCCATTTTGGTGTTAGCATTACCTTATGCTTCAGCTATTTAAAAATAGCAGATCTACAAGCTCATAGCGCGCCACTGAGTGGCGCGCTACGAGCTTGTAGGTCTGCTATTTTTGAAAAATCAAAGAGCGACTGACATAGAAGACATTTTTAGAATCTGATCTCAGGTCAGAATGGGTTAAGAAGTCCAGGTGGTTAACATTATTACCACCAGTTGTCTTACTTTTCATTCAGCATGACCGGACTGTACTCATTGGCAGGAAAATGGTAAATGGTGCATTTATATAGCAGCCTTTATCCAAGGCGCTTTACATAGATTGTGCATTACATTCACCCATTCACACACACACATTCATACACCGATGGCGGCGGAAACCATGCAAGGCACCAACCAGCACATCAGGAGCAATTAGTGGTTCAGTGTCTTGCTCAAGGACACTTCTACACCAACTCTGGGGGAGCCCACAGGGTTCGAACTGGCAACCTCGTGGTTATACTGTACCATCCAGCCACTCTACCCACTGATCCACCGCCGCCGGGTGGAATTAAGACTCTCTCAGCCAGTCACACAGTTTGCAAATATCAATTTGGGCTACTTTTACCGGAATATATATATATTCTTTTAACTCAAATCTTTGCTTCTAGGGGGGTCACTGGAACAACATATTACATGGGGGTCGGCGGTCAAATACATATAATGTTTGGGGTTCTTGATATGAAATATTGAGCACCACTGATATAGAATAGGTTTTTCAGAAAACGGGCACCGCTCTAGTATATAAAAAGAGTTCAGTTAAAAACATAGAAATATGTCCTCAAGGGTTTACAGAAGCATGAGGAATACCTTGCATCACTGCGTGTGATGTTAAGGCCAAAATCAATACATTCTTTGTCTATACGTCTATACATAAAGCTAAATATAAAAATCCCCAATACAGCATGAAAGGTGGGTATAGTACTAGTAGGTACAGTAGGTACATTACTGCTCACATGTCTGTTGCATGAGGCCATCTTGGGAGTTTCAGGAATATTCACAAAGCATCATTATAACACCTGGAGGTTTTCTTTTTTTGCATAGAGATAACAGCACCACACAAGTATAAAGTTGGCTGTATATAGTGGAGTGCAATGGATTTTAACCCATTTTGGCCCTGGGACATTCTACAAATGTCTTCTAAATCCTGACAGTTTTCTGAAAAACTCATGTTTCTGTGTATTTTCATGTCATGGACCCCCAGAAATATGTAATATATATTTGGCACTCGTTGCCGCGCTATGAACTTTTAGTTACAATTAATTTTTTTGTCATATTTTAGTCATCTGAAATGCTTTAGTGGCAAGTCTAGTTTTAGTCGACTAAATGTCATGCAATTTTTGTTTCTGTCGACAAAAACATTGCATTTCTGTGGGCCTTGATGCCGTCATAGTGGCAGATTTTACGCTTGCTGAAAATAACCAATCTCCAAGCTCACAATGCGTTGCGCTGCGACGCGTTGTGTGCTTGTAGATTGGCTATTTTCGGCATGCACCCAAGTGTAAAATGACTTGTCTTTTAGTTCCACTGGATCTCTTGTCCACTAGTCCCTTCCTAACATTTTAGTCTAGTTTGTATTTGTTGACAAAATTGTCAGTATTATTAGTCTTATTGTTTTAGTTGCGAACGCAGTGATTGCGAACGCACTGAGCCACTTACTATGACAGCAAGGGCTGAATGTCTGTGTGTCCCGCTGTTACACCACCCGCCCGCCACCAGAGGGCGCAGCTGTAGCACACACACACACACACACACACACACACAGGGCGCAGCTGTAGCACACACACACACACACACACACACACACACACACACACACAACCACACACACACAAGCTGCGTTCGCTTCCCGCGTTTGCGCGTCTTACTTGTCATAATAGCTTAGTTTTCATTTAGTTTCCATGTAGTTTTCGTCAGTGAATAAAAAGTAGTCGACGAACATTATTCGTCATAGTTTTTAGTCAACAAACTAAACACTGCGGTGGTTTCTCGCCCATCCCGTTATTATGCGAGAGCTGGCGAGAACTTGTGGGGACTCATCATTTTTCGACCGCGGTCGAGATCATGGATTTCACAATGCCATGCCAGACTTCCCGGTCCTTCATTACCATCCCCAGTTCCTGCTTACTGATGCATGTGTTCCTATAGCGATGACATCAGGTTACGACAGTTTTCTACCTCTGGTCTGCTTTGAGGCAGGACTCCAGAGGAGAAGGGAAGATATAACCTCATTGTCAGCTCTGTCTGTAGCAGTGGTCGGCAAACTGTGTTCTTCTGGATCGGACTAGTGAAGAAACACGGGGGAAGGTAGCCGTATATTAGATCAGTCGATGGGTGGCTCTTCCAAGACAGATTTTGCGCTCTCATTAGAAGGCGGGTGTAAGTGCCATCCAACCGTTTCTCTTGTTTCTCTGTGAAATCAGGTTTAGAGTGAAACCGACACTCCCTGGTCAGTGAACATGATAAAAAGGTGTCATACTGTAGGTCTATAGGACATTATCTAACCAAGCTCTGCTAGGGTCAGTGTGCTCTGCTAGGGTCAGTGCGCTCAGGGTTTGAACAGAAAAACAAGTACTTTTGTTGGAGGGAATCTTGGTTCTGGACAGGCCTGAACAATTAATTAATTAATTAAGATGGTGGCAAAAATGTTTGTTGTGTTGATTTTCCTTGGAGCTGTGGTTTCTCAGCCCGTGCCAGAAGGTAAGTTTAAAGTCCTATATTGTGTCCTAACTTGTTGTCTTTGTCTAACTCTTTATAGTTATGTTCAAGTTACACATGCATGGGGTCATTATGTTGATGTTGATATTTGTATAGAATATTCACACCTAACACCTAAATATAACACCTTAAAGTCAATGACTATCATCACTATCATCGAATTATCATGATGTTAAAATGTAATTTTTCACTTTCAGACTCTGTTAAGCAGGCAGAGATGATACATTCAGATTTTGGGCATTGAAATAGACAACACCAAACATAATTTGTAACTAAAAACAAGCAATCTTTTAATTCACATTTAGCCATTACGAAGTGCAGTGGAATGCAGTAATCTGAATTTGTTGAGACATTAGATTTCAGTATAAATATTGTATACTAGCTGGGGATGTGTTTGTGCCTGGTGTAAATTGTCTGTCGGGTGGAAACCTGTTGGGTGGAAACCTGTCCAAAACTGTCACTTATAGCTGATGCATGAGACTTGTTTTCTGATGCAAGCTCGCAATGCATTTCCAATGGGAGTCACATGGTTTGACACAACATTTTTGTTGTATGGGGGGGAGGGGGGCAGTCGAAACACAGCCGAAAGTCGTACAACAAAAATGTTGTGTCAAACCATGTGACATTGGAAATGCATTGGGAGCTTGCATCAGTAAACAAGTCTCATACATCTAGTATTCATCTATGTTGTATGCTAGATCGAAAGGTGTGAGTCAGGCCTTAGGGATGCACATGTAACAGATCTACAAGCTCAAAGCGTGCTGCTTAGCGCTGCGTTACAAGCTTGCAGATCTGCTACAAAACACACACAAAGTTAGAATATGGAGAGCTTTATGACTGACAGCAACAAAATGTTAAGTAGGCTTAAAGATGGAGTGCCATATTTTTGTTTTGTATGTGTCTATGGAGTATTACTTTCACCCCAGGTGTGCTTTTAATAGGCCATTCAAATAAGTCAAAAGGCCCAATCAATTAAATTATACCACAGCTGTGGGCGTGGCTTCAGTTCAGGTATACTTAATGAAGTGGTGGGTGTGGCCACATACTTTTTTTTTTTTTACAGTGTACAACACTTTAAAATTGTAATATCTTCCTCATAGTATAATCATAATCATAATAATGTTATGTGTTTTAAGGGCCTTGCAAACGGGGAGCGAGGATCAATGACAGGTCTGCTCAAGAGAGGCGCAAGCGTAAAAAAAAAAGCCAAACCAAATCCAAGGTCTGGTGAGTGCGTCCGGTGTGTGCACGAAACGAGCACGTGTGCGACAAATTCACGAGACCGTGCTCACGTAAATACGCTTGCGTTGTCGCGCCGCCGCGACTTCTCTGAGCAAAAAAGCAGGTCTCATTGAAAGTGAACTATAGGCACGTTTTATGGCTCCCCGTTTTGCGAGGCCCTTTAGGGTTAGCCGTATGAGATGGTCATTCCAGATAGATACTCTAATCCTCATTGTGGTTTTCAGCGTGCGTTCACCATTCTGATCCTGGCTCCTGCAATGCAGCCATTCAGATATTCTACTACGATCCAGAGGAAGGACACTGCAAGCTGTTCGTCTACAGTGGTTGTGGCGGCAACAACAACCGCTTTGCTACGTTGGCCGAATGCAACGAAACATGTAATGTTATCGTATAGGCTACTAGTCATGTGATAGGTCTGCTTTAATCAATCATTATCAATCGTTTGCTTATTCTGGAACATTTTGTGTGAGTAAATAATGTCACGTCCAATCACATAATCCTTACTACGGTGTAAAAACTGGTGTCAAAGCTGTCGCCTTTATCCCAGAAGTCAGGCATGCATGTGGACAAAAGAAAACAATACTGGATGCCTGGAAGGAAGGTCACCCATTATCTCCTATGGATTTGTTCCACGGCTGACCTGTCGTGACGGCATCTGTCATTCATTATGAAAAAATATATAAATACAGTAGATCGTACAACATTATTTGAAAGAAAGAAACCTGTGCTGTACGGTGCCTCGTGTGATTATAATCTTTCTAATACAGTGTCCGTTCATTTTACCTTGACTGGCTCTCTGCATTCTTTTCGTGTTGCGTCTCCTTTTTACTCTGGGTTTTTTAATTTGAAATAGATTTATTAACTTGGGAGTTATATTGAACGTTAAATCATTATAGATTATATTATATTAAGCTGTTTTATGTCACCTCACACCCATATTTTTTTAAGAAGTGCAGGTGGTTAACATTAATACCACCAGTTGTCTTACTTTTCATTCAGCCTGACTGGACTGTACTCATTGGCAGGAAAATGTCAAATGGTGCATTTATATAGCAGCCTTTATCCAAGGCGCTTTACATAGATTGTGCATTACATTCACCCATTCATTCACCCATTCATTCACACATTTATACACCGATGGCGGCGGAAACCATGCAAGGCACCAACCAGCACATCAGGAGCAATTAGGGGTTCAGAGTCTTGCTCAAGGACACTTCTACACTAACTCTGCGGGAGCCCACAGGGTTCGAACTGGCAACCTTGCGGTTACCATCCAGCCACTCTACCCCCTGAGCCACCTCCGCCGTGTGGAGTTAAGACTCTCTCAGCCGGTCACACAGTTTGCAAATATATCCTTTGGGCTACTTTTACCAATTATACTAGATATGCATTTTAATTTAGTCAGCCGTATATAGCCTATATATGCAGATATATAATTATGCACACCATGTAGCTGGGAAAAGAACCGTTGGCAGCAGGAGCACCTGCTCTCAGGCGCCATGCAGAGCCGTCTAGTTAAATTGGATCAACATTTACCAAACAGATTGGTAAATAAGTTCTGGATTAAAGCCCATGTGCATACTCTACAAAGTGTACATTACATGATAATTATGTAAGCGTGCACAGTGAGGGGGGGGGGGGGGTTCTGCATAGTATAGACGTTCAGAGATGAAGTTAGTGTGGTCCACGCAGCAGATGGAGGTCCGTACTGTATACAGGTGTGTGTGTCTATTACATCCTGACAGTTTCATTATTAACCCATTCTGACCTGAGATCAGATTCTAAAAATGTCTTCGATTTTTAGAAAATAGCAGACCTACAAGCTCGTAGTGCGCCACTCGGTGGCGCGCTATGAGCTTGTAGATCTGCTATTTTTCAATAGCAAAGCACGACATGATGCTAACACCAAAATGGGTTCCCGCCCAAAATGGGTTAAGAGAATCCTGGAGTAGACGTTTTCTTAACGAATTATGATGTCATCATCATATACCCAGCTAACAGCTAAGTGAACGGGAAGCTAATTATTAATGCTAGTAGAGTGAAGCGTACGGTGGCCGAGAGTCCGACTGAAAAATAAAAAAAGGGAAAAATAATTCTGAATATTCTTCTCTCGCCTGGTATCACGTCGTATGGAGTTGTCGGTTCGATTCCCTATGACGTTTTCCAGACGTCCCCCACCCCAGAAGCAAAGATTTGACTTAAAAACTTCCGCTGTGAACTAATATAATATATCCAAAGATTTGCACGATTAAAACAAAAAATAGCAGATATACAAGCTCGTAGCGCGGCACGAGCTTGTAGATCTGCTATCTTTCAATAGCTAAAGTATGACATAATCCTTAACCCATTCTGAACGGGAACACATTTTGGTGTTAGCATCATGTTATGCTTTAGCTATTGAAAAATAGCAGATCTACAAGCTCATAGCGTGTGTCTGTTATTCCGAGCTAATCTCACAAACCACTGGGCCTGTTATTTTTTGTTTGTTAATCCTACAAAAGACCACTTTGGTGTAGGTTTGGGTTGTGCCTTACTGCATCGGCAGTTACTTGGTATATGGGCACTGATGACGCGGAGGAGGGAACACGCACACGTAGGGGTGGGTCCCGAACCTCGGGACCAATCCGGTACCGAACCGAACATGCTCGAGTACCGGGTACCCATTACAATAATTCAATTTCAGGTTCTCTCTATCGGTTCCTGGGTGACACCCTGCACGCACACACGCACATAAAACAGCTGATTATAATCAGATCATGCTACTCGGAGAGCCAGCAACAGAATGGACCGTGGTAATCGCTTCCTATTGTTGCGTTGTCACACGTCTAACCATTAGACGTGCGATAACAACAACACGGAACAATAGACTCTAACGACCCTCGGCCATTGAAATGTTAATGCTTAGATGCATGCAGAAGACGCTACATTTCGCTCCCTCCAGAAAGACTGGAGCGCACAGAGCGCATATGCATGTAGACACATACATGTTCCGACCCAAACATTGAAGAGCTAAAGTAAACGTGACGCTGTTGTGATTAAACATAATGTGCCACGAAAAATAGCTGTCCAAAATAGCTGTCCATAGATGTCCAAACATGATCGCCTCGTTCGGCCAACAAAATATATCTCCCTCCCTCCACAGAAGCACAGTGATGCCTGATTTATTCTTCGTCGTACACGTGTTATGCTTGCATGCTGAAAATGGCTGATCGACAAGCTCACAACGCGTTGCGGACGCAACACGTTGTGAGCTTGTCGATCAGCTATTTTTAGCACGTGGAAATATGCAGGCTGTGAGAACTGAGACCCTTCACAATAAAAGCATGCAGCTTTCACAAGATGGCCCATAATAAAGACAAGGAAAAGGATTAAGAATTAGGTGGCATTTCACATTGCATATGAGCTATTCTTTTCTCCAAAATGTATTTAAAATATATATATATATATAATTAAGGAATTAATTTGGATAATGGTAATGGAGATATTGTAAAAGTTGTCACTTTATTACATATACACTGTATGTATATATATATATATATATATATATATATATATATATATACATACATTACCTGACATTGAGCTTTTTTGTTAAACATTTGACCTCTTTTATATCATTTTGGAACCGAAATAGGGAACCGTTAAGAACCGGAATCGATAAGCAGAACCGGAATCGGTACCGGACTCGAAAACATCCTAACGATACCCATCCCTACGCACACGTCCCCCCCCCCCCTACTCTAAGTGTGAGATGGAGGATGAGTGATTCAAGCAGCCACACCCAGCTCTGAGTCCAGTTCTAGTTTGACTCAGGCCAGGTGCTTAAATCACTTCCATCTCACACTAAGAAACAAAAAACATGATTTTCAATGCAAAGAAACTGCAGGTTTTGGCTCATCAATAAAGCAATGTTAAAGAGCTGCCCTGCCCTGCCGCCCTGCCCCCCACCCCCACCCTGAGAGATGCAAGGGGAACATAATTCAGGGGTCATTTCTGCAAGTCATGCCGATGCAAAATGCTTCTTGAAATCCTGAGAAAGTACACAGTGGTTCGTTCTGCATTAACATAGCTTACAGGGTTTTTACAGCGTGGTCGTGCTCAGTCTTAACAGCTCCTCGCTGAATTACCTCTATTTCTCCATTTTATGTCACAACGATGCCATTCCAATGATGTAAGATGCAATATGGACAAAATGCTCATGGAAGCTTCATCAAGGTTTTCACAAATGTGTGTTTTCCAACACGAAAAGTAAGTAGCCTTGCCGAGCCATGAGGCCCATAGCAGGGCAGGAGCCTATCTCCTGTTTCTGTATAGCGTGAGGCAGCTTGATGTACAAGTACACCCCCTGGACATGACGCTAGTATGTCACAGGGACTTACCCCCAATCCAACCCTTGATGCTGAGTGTCAAGCAGGGAGGCACTGGGTCCCATTTTTACAGTCTTTGGTATGACCCGGCCGGGGGTTGAACCCCGACCTCCCAGCGGACATTCTAACCACAAGGCCACTGAGCTGGTTTCCAACAGGTAATATGGTTATAATGTAGATATGTGTTTATTGACTTCGCCTAGTTTGCTTCACAACCAACAAAGTCACTTAAAAAAAAAAACATTTAACAGACATCAAAAGCATGTTATGCCTGTTATGGGGTGTTGTTGTTATTCATATTAGCCCATCTAACAAACAACAACAACATTCATATTCAGAATTCGGCTCTTTTGGTGTCTTGAAAATCAAAACCTCCACGCAGACCGACGGCGGCATAGCAGACAAAAGAATATCATTATCCAACGCCTTTTCTTAGATCCACAGACAGGAGATAGGCACATAATTAAAGGTATTGTGTGGAGTATACACTATGGGACGCTGCAATCAGATTCACACACAGTGAAATCCACACCGACACAAAGGAAGGCTTTCACTGGGAACCTGACAGCTCACTCCAACACATAACGTATGTGAAACCCTGCGATTGTACTCCAGAATGACTGTAAAATAAACATTATGATTATGAAAACAATCATCTGTCTGTCTGTCTGTCTGTCTGTCTGTCTGTCTGTGTGTGTCCGACTGTGTGAAACAGCAACACCACAGAACACTTGCATCGTGATTCTATTATAAATTAATGTATGAATAAATTATTACTACGTACGTACATATTGTGTGTAGATGTTGGGCTTCATTCATGGCAGGGAGATGGTAAAAATATAATCCATTTGTCATTAACCCATTTAGACCAGAGGACGATTCTTAAAAAATGTCTTCTAAATCCTGACAGTTTTCTAAAAAAATCCATGTTTCTATGTCAGTGGTTTTCAAACTATTTCACGTCAAGGACCCCAAAAATGATATGTAATTGGTCGCAGAACCCCCATCTGAAAATATGTTGTTCCAGGGACCCCCCAGAAGCAAAGATTTGACTTTAAAAAGTTAGCTCTGAAAGAATATACTGTATAATATACTGTATGCGCCACCTTTTCACGATTTTTCCAAAAATAGCAGACCTACAAATTCATAGCATGGCACTCGGTGCCACGCTACGAGCTTGTAGATCTGCTATTTTTCAACAGCTAAAGTATATAACACGATGCTTCAAACACCAAAAGGGGTTCCTGTTCAGAATGGGTTAAAACAATGCCAGAGAAATACTGTAGAACCGGCCTCAATTTAATCGCTCCATTGATTAAAATCCTGGCAGATTAACATCATTATTCATTTTGTCACGGGGGAGATGTTATTTGCTTTATAGTCAAGGGAGTTGTTCTTTGGAGCTCATCTCCTCCCATCCGAGTTCAGAATAATGAAAACCACAATATTGTTCAGCAGTAAACATCACAGTGTGCTGGGTTTTCTAAAACAGTAAAAATTAATGTAAATGTATTTTTGTACCAAATGGTTCCATAGGACAGATAAAAGGACATACTCTGAGGCCCCGGTTCTGACTTGAATTACTGCCAGTCTACTAACCCTTTTCGACCTAGAGAACAGATTCTACAAATGCCTTCTAAATCCTAACCGCATTGTCTGAAAAACCAGTCATGTTTCGATGCCAGTCATTCTCAAAGATATTCATGCCAAGGACCCACAAAAACATATGTAATTGGCCGCCGACCCCAATCTGAAAACCTGTTGTTCGCTCTGAAAGAATATACTGTATATTCAAAGATTTGCGACTCATTTTCAAGATATTTAAAAAAATAGCAGATCTACAAGCTCGTAGCGCGGCACTCTGTGCCGCGCTATGAGCTTGTAGATCTGCTATTTTTCAATAGCTAAAGTATAACTTAATGTTAAAAACACCAAAAGGGGTTCCCGTCCAGAATGGGCTAAACACTGTCATTTCAAATTGAAACTCTGACACATATTGCCCTCAATGTGCAGAAAGAATAATTTGATTCTCAGGTATAAGATCATTGTGCAGTGAGGCAGTGAACACATTACCGCATTGCGTTATCCATCAGCGGATGGAACGAGAAAACTACTGAAAAGGTCTGTATAGACGATGATAACTATTAAATATCTACTATCTCTTGTATCTATGAATCCCCACGTACAATTTGACGTATTTGTAGGCTACTTTACTTCCAATTTCCAATGCTTTTACTTCTACTCCACTACATCTCAGAGGCAAATATTGTACTTTTACTACACTACGATTATTTGAAAACTTTAGTAACAAGTTATACTTTGTAGATTTAGATTATTATTACTTCAAAACATTCACTAATGTGGTCCTCGTGACCGATGCGTGTGTGTGTGTTGGTTCCCACCAGTTTGCTGGCTGGCAGTTCTCGATGTCTTTGGCAGTGTCCTGCTATAGTCTCATTCTCCTTGCTGATATTTTCTGTGCGTGTGTGTGTGCGTGCGTGTGCGTGTGTGTGCACACACAAAGCGTTAGGGGATCACAAGCGGTATTCGTCAGCAGACGTGCGTGCATGTGTATGCGTGTGTGTCTGTACATGAGTGCAGATTAATGTTATGCATCGTCCAAATACCAAGGATTACAGCTAATCCCAGACATCGACCCAACACACACACACACCACTGTGAGTAAAAAGAAAAGTCATTTGAATGAAATTAAAACTCACGCCTGCCTGGTTTTCTCATTAATTAAAAGGACGGGTGAGAAAGAAATGTTTAATTAAAAGGTTATATTTTGTGGGCATTTCAGCTGTATTTTATATACAGTGTTGCGACGTTGAAAGAGCAGACATTATGTGATGAGTTTAACACATGAAACGTGACCACCGACGAGCGACCTCAGGATTGACCTCAATCTAACTCCTCCATACATAAACATGACGGCACGGCTTCGTTCCGCACGCTTCATCACAACACATTAACCCATTCAGGGCGGGAAGGAACCACCTTTTGGTGTTTTAAGGATTATGTCATACTTTAGCTATTGAAAGATAGCAGATCTACAAGCTCGTGCCGCGCTACGAGCTTGTATATCTGCTATTTTTTGTTTTAATCGTGCAAATCTTTGGATATATTATATTAGTTCACAGCGGACGTTTTTAAGTAAAATCTTTGCTTCTGGGGTGGGGGTCCCTGGAACAACATAATTTTCAGATGGGGGTCGGCGGCCAATTACAGATAATTCTGGGGGTCCTTGACATGAAAAAAGGTTGAGCACCACTGACATAGAAACATGAGGTTTTTCAGAAAACTATCAGGATTTAGAAGACATCATTTTGTAGAGTCGTACCTCCGGTCTAAATGGCTTAAACCATTAAGACCGGAGGCTAGGAGAAATGCCTTCTAATCGAAATCGCTGGTGTCGAGGACTTTGGAAATTATTATATAAATTTGGCCACGGATCGCCCATCTGAAAATGTTCTGTGCCAGAAAAGACCCCCCAGGAGAAGAAAGACCAAATTAGTCAGGATTTTGTGATGCACTTCTAATTTCTAAACCCTAATACTGCTATATACGGTAATATTACGGTATATTGCTAAAATCTAAAATGACACAGATCATCCCCCTGTTTTTGAGTGATGCTAGCCACTCCTAGACATGTGTGTCCCTGTGTGTGTCTGTCTGTCCGAGTACGGAAATAGCGTTTGTTGACCACCAAGTGTCACTGTTGCGCAGCCTAACACATTTCACATTTCTGTATTTGAGTCCACATTTATAAAATACATTATCAAGGGCACAGATATTTTTCAGTTGTCCCACCCACTCGAAACACCATGTGTCTCAGTGTTTGAGTCCAAACATCATGTGTCTCAGTGTTTGAGTCCAAACATCATGTGTCTCAGTGTTTGAGTCCAAACATCATGTGTCTCAGTGTTTGAGTCCAAACATCATGTGTCTCAGTGTTTGAGTCCAAACATCATGTGTCTCAGTGCTTGAGTCCAAACATCATGTGTCTCAGTGTTTGAGTCCAAACATCATGAGTCTCAGTGTTTGAGTCCAAACATCATGTGTCTCAGTGCTTGAGTCCAAACATCATGAGTCTCAGTGCTTGAGACTTTGAGTCCAAACATCATGTGTCTCAGTGTTTGAGTCCAAACATCATGTGTCTCAGTGTTTGAGTCCAAACATCATGTGTCTCAGTGCTTGAGTCCAAACATCATGTGTCTCAGTGTTTGAGTCCAAACATCATGTGTCTCAGTGTTTGAGTCCAAACATCATGTGTCTCAGTGT
This sequence comes from Protomyctophum parallelum, assembly GCF_964188405.1. Taxonomy (NCBI): domain Eukaryota; kingdom Metazoa; phylum Chordata; class Actinopteri; order Myctophiformes; family Myctophidae; genus Protomyctophum; species Protomyctophum parallelum. The sequence continues at coordinate 13,624,920 of NC_139716.1, read as the reverse complement.
TTGAGTCCAAACATCATGTGTCTCAGTGCTTGAGTCCAAACATCATGAGTCTCAGTGCTTGAGACTTTGAGTCCAAACATCATGTGTCTCAGTGTTTGAGTCCAAACATCATGTGTCTCAGTGTTTGAGTCCAAACATCATGTGTCTCAGTGTTTGAGTCCAAACATCATGTGTCTCAGTGCTTGAGTCCAAACATCATGTGTCTCAGTGTTTGAGTCCAAACATCATGTGTCTCAGTGTTTGAGTCCAAACATCATGTGTCTCAGTGCTTGAGTCCAAACATCATGAGTCTCAGGCTGCGTCCGAATTCATTCCCTATGCCCCATATAGTGCACTACTTTGGCGTTCCGCCATTTTGTTGTAGTGTCCGAATGTGTAGTGAGCATTTTTGCACCCTAACATAGTGGACTGAAGTATCCCACAATGCACCGGGAATTGTAGGGAGCATCCGATGGTCACTACAAAAACACAGCGAAGCAAATCTGCCCCATAATGCATTGCTCAAGCTCGCTCTTGAGCGCACATGCACGCGTTTGCGCACGTGCGCTGCTTCTGCATGCATGCGCTCATTGCGCTCCAACTCAGAAGAGGCAGAAGTTGAACCAGCGAAAGAACTCAACACAAATGTACTTTTTAAACTTTTGTTTTCCCTTCCCTGGCGGATCTCGAAGCTACAGATCTCGAGACAAATGATCTGTGCATTTATTTGAAATTGTTTTATTTTATTTATAATAAATTACTCATTTGCAATAGTATTACTGATCCATTGTATCACCCAGGCCCAGCGCATGACGTTAGGAGAGGAATCAGTTGCTTGCTGTAGAATATATTTGTGAGATTATTTATCACAAACGTAGGCTAAATAGTAAATACATGCATGTGAGACACATTGTGTCCGAACATATGTTTTATTAATATTCATAAATTCCTGCCAAAATATGCTATCTAACATTATTTAATTGAATTGCGATAAATACATTAAAACTTCATTATGTAGGCAGTCATTTATTGGACTGCTGTTTCTGTTAACACCAAACGTCCATATTATTATTGTGAGCAGAGCTTGTATATCGGCTACTTTTGGTAATTCTTTACCAAAAGTAGGCCTCACAACACGGACGTCGCATTGCTTATAGATCGGCTATTTTTCATAGGCCTATGTTATTGTAAAATAACCTTTTTATCATAGACATATAGGCCTAAATGCCTGCAAACATATTTTCATTAACCTATTTTTTCTTTATTCATTCATGAATTTAAAACTTTAAAAACATTGTCCTTGCAGGGAGGTGACAGCCTGCAGTCACTTATTTGATACAGTCTGTTCCTAGCGAAAATTCAGCAGCAGCGTTTTGACTGGTTTCTTGTAGTCAGTTGATCCTTCATAATGTTCATATCCAAATGAGTGAAACGGCCGGGATGATTTGTTTATTTTTCAAACAGTTCTTTATGAGGCGATCTGAAAAAACCTAATGGGGATTTCATGCAAATAAAAAGTACATGAACCCGCGGACCTACAGCGCCCTCTACCGATATTGACGTCAGAGTCGGTGCTCCCCATACAGGGAGTATTGTCCGAAATCATCACTATAGAGTCCACTAGAGTCTGGATCCCCGTATGGGGGGTAGGGAGTAGGGAACAACCCTAGCAATTCGGATGCAGCCTCAGTGTTTGAGTCCAAACATCATGTGTCTCAGTGCTTGAGTCCAAACATCATGAGTCTCAGTGTTTGAGTCCAAACATCATGAGTCTCAGTGTTTGAGACTTTGAGTCCAAACATCATGTGTCTCAGTGCTTGAGTCCAAACATCATGTGTCTCAGTGTTTGAGTCCAAACATCATGAGTCTCAGTGTTTGAGTCCAAACAAGCCCTAAATGTAAAGGATACAGGCAACATGCCCAACATCAGTGGTACTCAATTGTTTTACTTAAGTAAAAGTACCAATAATGCATTTTAGAACTATTTCGTTACAAGTAAAAGTACAGAATTGAAGTAAAAGTACAAAAGTATCGGCATCAAATTGTACAGTTTAAAGTACTAAAAGTACTAAAAGAAAGTAAGTATTCATATTGCAGAATGTCCCATTTAACAAATTCAAAATGTTTACTAAATCTATTGAAAATAGCAGATCTACAAGATCAAGCTTGTAGATCTGCAAATGGCTGAAATGTATAGGGTTGAAGTGGTAAATGTATGTTTTCTAATCAAAATTGAAATAAGCCCCAAATGTACAGGATACAGGCAACACATGCACATTGGTCACTTCAGTCTGTCTTATTACCAACACCTGGGAGAAGACAGAAAAATCCCCCTAATAAAACTAAATATACAATAACTAAACACAAATATAACTTGAATTGGATTGAATTGGATCATTTCATCTCATCATAAAATAAAATAAAGTCCACCCTAGCCCAGTCAGTGTGGTAAATTCAGCCCAACAGATCGATGGCCGACTCCATGCTTGTGGATTCAGCAGCTTGTTAGCGGAGCCTTCTTCCTTTGTTTATGGTGATAAAAGCAGCCATGTTTGTGTCTGACAGAGCTTCAGCCTAACCATGGCTCCATTGTCAAGCTTATAGTGAGTCCAATATATATATATATATATATATATATATATATATATACAGTATATGAAATCAAGCCCAAAAGAAAACTAGGCCACATGCAGAGCCATCTAATAGAAGAGTTACGACATAGAGGGGGCAGAAACCGAGCGCTGTTCATGCAGCCTGAACTGAAATGAGCCAAGCTGGAGTTGGAAATACATTGTTTTCAACGAGGGCGGCGCAAACGAGAGCAATTTTAAGCATCTGTGCAACATGACAACTGTTTTAAAGTATTGTACAGTAACAACTAAAGTCTCCTTTATGTTGTACTGTTACTACAAGACAATCTAAAATAAAGGGATTTAAGATCATTAAAGCTGGGCTGTTGCCCTGAGTCCAATGCATTTCTGCCTACTTCCGGTCCAGGACTTTGTCCCAGTCGCGAGTCCCCATGCTCAATGGAAGTCTATGTAGGAGAGCCGCCATTGGACTGAAGCCCCATGAAGTGAACGCAGTTTGTGTTAACTCTGTCTATATCCAAGGCTCTGGCCACATGAGCACTTTAAACTTATATACTGTACATCATAGTGCTGCTGTAAACATTTTAACACCAGAATCTGGTACAGGGGTCCATGGCACAAAGAATATCTTTGGGTAACGAAGGCTTGTGTGGATGTTATAAAATAAAAAAATCGGTGCCTTGCAGTCTGTGGCGATTGCCTGATCTTAACACGATGGACGCCAGATCGCCTCGCAACCCATCTGATGACGCGTTAAGATTTAACCCCGTCAAATGGCGTACAGTAAGGGTTATATCAGTACCATGCAGCCGAAGCTCAACACTATAACCTTCCGTGCTGCCCAGGCTGCTAGACAGCGCCCCCAGGCTGCCAGACGGCGCCTACGTTCTTCCCATCGTGAGGAGCAATGCACGCGCCTGCCATAAGGATCCACTCATTGTCGTTTCTTTGTTGCTTGTTTGTTGTTGGCTGGGCCATGCTACCCACCCCCTCTAGACCAGAAAGCACGCTGGCTGGGCCAGGCTACGCGCCCCCTCTAGACCAGAAAGCACGCTGGCTGGGCCAGGCTACCCGCCCCTCTAGACCAGAAAGCACGCTGGCTGGGCCAGGCTACCCGCCCCTCTAGACCAGAAAGCACGCTGGCTGGGCCAGGCTACCCGCCCCTCTAGACCAGAAAGCACGCTGGCTGGGCCAGGCTACCCACCCCTCTAGACCAGAAAGCACGCTGGCTGGGCCAGCCAGGCTACCCGCCCCCTCTAGACCAGAAATCACGCTGGCTGGGCCAGCCAGGCTACCCGCCCTCTAGACCAGAAAGCACGCTGCCATGCTAACAGAGGCTTAAAGTGAGATTCTCAGACGCGGTCAAATCAGGAGACGTACGGCACGGCACCCAACGGAATGGGATGTCTGGCCAGTCGAGTGGCTGACGAAGCACTCTTTTCCAAACCGTTACCTTCACCACCATGGGCCATCACTCACCTCCCCTATAACCCATTCTGACCTGAGATCAGATTCTAAAAATGTCTTCTACATCCTGACAGTTTTCCATTCTGACCTGAGACCAGATTCTAAAAAATGTCTTCTATGTCAGTCGCTCTTCGATTTTTCAAAAAACAGCAGACCTACAAGCTCGTAGCGGGCCACTCGGTGGCGCGCTATGAGCTTGTAGATCTGCTATTTTTCAATAGCTGCTAAAGCATAACATAATGCCAACACCAAAATGGGTTCCCGTTCAGAATGGGTCACTTGTTTACGTAGTGGTTGTTATTTTCCTTCTCCACCACAACGCCCAGACGCTTCTCCTCTTCGCTCGCTCGGCCCATCGTATATAGAGTTCAGAATGGCTTCGTTCCAAACAAATTACTTTACTAAATGTTTGGCGGGCAAAAAAGCGTGTGAAGAGGAAGACAGATTGAGGGTGAATTGAGGCAACAGACAGAATGTAACGCGGGGGGGGGGGGGGGGGGGGGGGGGGGGGGACATGGACTCATTTACAGTTTCACCTCCGCTGGGTGCGTCTCACCACCTCAACCATCCATCAGATTAATGGCTTTTGGGTCAAGCCGGCGATTCCAGCCCCACATTGTACAGTAGCTGCTCCCGTGCTGCTGTCAGGCGGCCTGCAGCGTCTCAGAGCTACTGTACGGCGGACAGGCGGTCAACAGGGTTGTTCTGAGCAGTGTTGTTTTCGTCGACTAAAACTATAAGACGAACAATGTTCGTCGACTACCTTTTTTCACTGACTAAAACTAAATAAAAACAAATCTATGATGACTAAAACTATAAGACTAAATATACTGACAATTTCGTCAACAAATAAAAACTAGACTAAAATGTTAGGAAGGGACTAGTGGACAAGAGATCCAGTTTTATGCTGGGTTGCATGCTGAAAATAGCAGATATACAATATCACAGAGATTGTATATCTGCTATTTTCAGCATGCAACCAAAGTGTAAAATATGTCATTACGACGACATCAAGGCCTGTCAAGACACATTTTAGTCGACTAAATCAACTGTAGATTTAGTCGACTAAAACTAGACTAAACATTAGAACATTCCAGGTGACTAAAATGTGACTAAAACTAAGTGAAAACTATTCAAGAGACAACGACTAAAACTAAAATAGAAATTTGCTGCCAAAAACCACACTGGTTCTGAGAGCTACTGTATGGCGGACAGGACGTCAACAGAGTTGTTTCCGTCGACTATGAAACTAAGACGAAAAATGTCTGTCGACTACCTTTTTTTCCACTGACGAATACTAAATGGAAACTAAATGAAAACTAAGCTATGATGACTGAAACCAAATGTCTTGACAAATAGACAAAGTGTAAATAGACTAACATGTCATTTTACACTTGGTTGCATGGTTGCATGAAACACTTGCTGAAAATAGCAGAACTAAAATCAGTCATTAAGACTGGCATCAAGGCCTGCCGAAATACATTTTAGTCGACTAAATCAACTGTAGATTTAGTCGAATAAAATATTATGACCTTTAGTCGACTAAAACTAGACTAACACCAAAACATTCCAGGTGACTAAAACTATTCAAGAGACTAAAATCTAAAACTAAAATCAAAATAAAATTCCTGCCAAAAACAACACTGGCGGACAACACACTAAACTGATTCCTGATTGGCCGGTCCTTTATGAGCAGCTGTAAAGGTTGTCAGTGTGTGTGTGTGTGTGTGTGTGTGTGTGTGTGTGTGTGTGTGTGTGTGTGTGTGTGTGTGTGTGTGTGTGTGTGTGTGTGTGTGTTTACAATGAGACTTGTAAATAGGGAGGGAGATTATCTTAATCATTTACAGTATACACTTCATACTGTATGTCAGTGGTGTTCAACCCTTTTCATATCAAGGCCCATTATTTATTTATTAGGCATTTGATCCACAGACCACCATCTGATGACATTTAGCACTACACTATTAAAGAGTATGTTGTTATGGTTGACACAATTCCATGCTGTTGACAAATGTTCAATCGTACGATTATTCTACATTCTCTAATTGTGTAGACTTATTGCAAATGAATTAATGCCGGTAATTAACTATAATAATAATAATAATGTAACCCTTGAGTGTGAGATATGAAACCAAATGGACCTGTACAGGTTAATTTTACACTCTCAAGCGTTAAAGATTTATAGTATAAGGGTCCATATGGTTACCAACTCTCCCATCATTTAGCTGGGGGGGGGGGGGGGGGGGGCACCTGGAACCCCCCTCAAAGACCACTGGTGGTCCCCGGACCACTGGTTGAAAACCACTGCTGTGTGTGTCAAATAGCGAAGATATAGCCAATCTACAAGCTCACAATGCATCGTGCTGCGTCTGTGACGGCGATTCTGTCCCCACTCTTTTGTTTTCATCAACCTCCAACGTGCATTCCTCTGAGAATGCCCTCCTTTCTGGCGACAGACAGACAGACAGACAGACAGACAGACAGACAGACAGACAGACAGACAGACAGACGGACAGACGGACAGTGTCTGTGTGTGTCTCTCTCTCTCTCTCTCATTAACCCATTCAGGTCTGACGTTGAAATTAACGATAAAAGAAAAATAGCAGACCTACAAGTTCATAGCGCGCCACTCGGTGGCGCGCTATGAGCTTGTAGATCTGCTATTTTTCAATAGCTAAATTATAACAACGTATGAATGTAACCACCAAAAGGGGTACCCGCTCAGAATGGGTTAATGACTTAATTACCATCTGCTTGTGTTTGTAGTTCCCTCAGAGAGGCATAATAAGGCTTTTTGTGTTATCTCCACGTATCTCATCAAAGCCAAAGCCGTTTTATTCAAAAGCATGTCCGCGGTACCCGTACCCTACGCTGCAGAAGAAGAACAGATTGCGGAAATAATTGCTATACCGCCGCAGCGGGACGGCGCTCGAGGTAACCGAGGACTTCAAAATAAATAAATAACCCGCTGGTGTCTGTCTGGACCGACTGGGTGGAATGGGATGGGATGTGTCCTGACGGTACCGGTCCTTGAACCCATGGAAAGCCTCCCATGGGATGAGATGAGGAGTGTGGACATCTAGATGTCACAGTGGGGCCGTTAAAACAGAGTGAGGCCCTGTACGGTTTCGGCACCTTGGCTGCTGGTAATCCAGTCTGGCAGTGTGCCGCGGGTTCGACTCCCCATCTCCTGTCAGCCTACTGTCTGTCCCTCCATAAATAAATAAAAAATAAAGGCGAAAGCCATAAAAAAAAAAAAACATTAAGGCAACTAAAATGACGAGTGACACTACACATGCACTCACTGGCTGCAGTGGCTAAATGGGAGAGGAATGTTTTTTAAATTGTTTAGCTGTTCTCTCCAATGGGAATCAATGTAACAGCTGGGGTGTGTGTGTGTGTGTGTGTGTGTGTGTGTGTGTGTGTGTGTGTGTGTGTGTGTGTGTGTGTGTGTGTGTGGGGGGGGGGGGGGGGGGGGTATTCAAAGCTGTAACATCAGCAAAGACAGAGTGCTGAGTCTGTGGACTTTTTTAAGACCTACAGCATAAAAAAACACTTTACAATAGAGTTGTAAGTACTGTTCCTATTAAAACAATAGACGTCAGGGAGAGGGTTCCAGTACACGCACGCACGCACGCATGCACACACACACACAAACACCAACGTAACCAATGGGAATCGTCTTAATCACATTTTGAGATGCGGGTTTGAAGGGCAGTTTTGAGAATCGTTATATTGTTTTTACACACAACAGAAACCAAGGATTTACAAGCATTTCAAGAGCGAGAGAGAGAGAGAGAGAGAGAGAGATAAACATCCTCCTAAACGAGTCTTCCTCCACATTGGGAGGAAAACGGCGCTGCCGCTGTGACCACTTCTACACTGCATCCAATGAGCTGGTGGGTTTATTCTGGTGCCGGACTGCGCTCGCATGCTGGTTCCTATCGCTGTGACGTCGTCTTGTCTGGAAACATGTCTACGTCGTATACTAGCTGAGCTGTCTGACTACAGTGTAGTGGAACAGAAACCTCTCCATAATAATGAGCATCGCGCCTGTCACAGACATGATGTCACAGACATGCGCGGAGCATGTTCAGTCAGGGAACCTCAGTGCGGTCGCTGCAGGCCGTTATTGGGCCACCTCAGCATCACGCTCTCATTCACATGATTCACTCAGCCAATCACACACTCACTCCATCTTCATACCGGCTACTTAAACTAGAAGGGTTTGCACTCCTCCTCCTGCTTGCTTGCTGCGCTGCTGTATACAACCTGCTGTCTCACCCTCCTCCACCCCAGCTACCACCTGTCGTTGTGGATCTACTGTTTAGGTACGGGGGGTTCGGAGACCCTATGGCCAGGACTGATGTGCTTGATCCGAGCACCTAAAAAGCAGATCCAATACATCGCCAAACCATAATAAATATAATGCTCATTTTATATTCAATAAATATATATCCATCCATTCTTGAGTTGTCCTGACTTAACTATGTTTTTTTTTCTTTTTGTAAATTATCGCCCTACTCGATCATACTGTTGACGTACAGTATGAGTTTTCCATGCACCAACAGAGACGCCTACTGTGTACCTTAACTGTCAGATGGAAAGGAAACCTTTCAGAAACATTAAATATGGATGTACTGTACAGTGTTGAATTCGTCGACTAAAACCAAGACGAAAAAACTATAAAACTAAATGGAAACTAAATGAACTAGACTTAACACTAAAACATTCCAGGTGACTAAAATGTGACTAAAACTAAAATGAAAACTATTCAAGAGAATCTGACTAAAACTGAAATCAAAACTTGCCTCCAAATACAACAGTGGTATCCTGTACTGTGCAAGGTTTCTGCCTGACCGCAACGCTGGTCAGCATCTCGGTGGGTCACTTGGGGACACGCCCCGCGGCCCCCGCCCCCCCAAACGACCGTCCTAGCAGAAATGGAACTGGACACCATTCTGTGTAACCACACCTGTAATCGATGGCTCCTCTGAATGCAAGCCATCAGTCAGGAGAACTGAACAGCGCCAATAAATTGTGTTTTTGAATCGGACGTGCGCGCACGCATGCGCACACACGCGCACGCATGCGCACACACGCGCACACAACCGCACACAACACGCGCACACACACACACACACACACACACACGCACACCCACCCACCCCCTGACAACCTTGGGAAAATGATTTGAGTACCAGAAAAGCTCTCGCTGAAAAATAACAGAATTTATTTGCTACGATAGTTTGTTTATCACACACTCTGTAGCAGGTCACATAAATAGACCAAAAGAATAATGTGGAGGAGCTATACACACGAGAAAGAAAAAAAAGAAAAGCAAAGAAATAAAACATTAAATTAATAGCAGTGAGGACATGAATAACAACAAAGAAATTAAAAAGCTCAACTAAAAGCAAGAGTGTAGAAGTAGGTCTTGAGCTGTGCTATAAAAACAGAGGCTGCCTGTCGAAGGTGGAGTGGCGTGGAGTTTCCACTAGCGAATGAATGCCTTGACTCAGACTGTATCTGATAGGCTGCACCGCACACGCCTCTGTTAGAGCACCTGACGGCAGTGTTGTTTTTGAAAGCAGATTTAGTCACATTTTTAGTCACCTGGAATGCTTTAGAGTTAGTCTAGTTTTAGTCGACTAAATATCATAAGATTTTAGTCGACTAAATCTACAGTTGACTTAGTCGACTAAAATGTGTTTTGGCGGGGCCTTGATGCCGGCGTAATGGGCCGATTTTACACTTGCTGAAAATAGCCGATCTAATAGCCAAGCTCGCGACACGTTGTGAGCTTGTAGATCGGCTATTTTCAGCATGCAACTAATTGTAAAATGACTTATACTGGATCTCTCGTCCACGATAGGCCCGAATTCCTAACATTTTAGTCTAGTTTTTATTTGTTGACGAAATTGTCATTATATTTAGTCTTAGTTTTGGTCATCATAGCTTAGTTTCCATTTAGTTTTCGTCACTGAAAAAAGGTAGTCAACGAACTTTTCTCGTTTTAGTTTTAGTCGACAAAATCAACACTGCCCGACAGGTAAACGATACTGCGGCATAACGTTCACTGTCCGTCGCTATCATAGCGCACGGTAGCCCTGAAACATGACTGCCATGATGATTATCATGACAGTCATGACGCAACTACAGCCTGTTTTACGCGGTCGCTACATTTACAATCAAAACGTATATATAAACATTCCGATTTCAAATATAAAGTACTCACAATTTGTCCCACGGGTGTTAGTTAGTTGCTGCACCAGCGATTAGCACTGCTGCATTCCGCGTTCTTTAATAAAAAGCATTTTTATCCGAGCGCCCCGGCTACTTTTCTCAAACGGGGTTCGTTTGGGAAATCCACAGTTGCACACCGGGAGCGTACTTGCCTATTAGTCTGTATTGGCAGGGCGGTCAGCGTGCCTATATCGAACACACCGAGTGCCACCCTCCTCCCGACCGATAGGGGCGCGTAGTTGAAAGCCAATGGCAAAATAACAGCTCGGATAAAAATGCTTTTTATTAAAGAACGCAGAATGCAGCAGTGCTAATCGCTGGTGCAGCAACTAACTAACACCCGTGGGACAAATTGTGAGTAAGCGCACGGCAAACATCAAATAATATACAGTAACACACAGTAGTCAAATGGAACAGCATGCATAACCACGATGAAACTCACAAAAAAAGGCCAAGCAAATTAGACACAATGTAAAGTGAACCATACGACGTCATGCTGCTAAAACATGGCCCTCTGCATTCTGTGGCATTAAGCCAAATGGCATTTTCCACACACGCGCGCACGCACGCACGCACCCGCACGCACACACACGCACACACACACACACACACACACACACACGCACGCACACACACACACCATTAGCTCGTGAGATACTGTGTGTGCGCATTAGATATTGATAACCACAGGTCCTCATAGAGGAGCTCAGCTGATGAAGAGGAAGATGACAGCGCTACAGGAACCTCGGCGTGTCTCAGCACGCAGCGATCAATGAGGCTAGATCTGAATCAATACGACGCACAGACACAAATGTGTCTTAGATATGAAATCAATGCTTTAACACAAAGACGTCCTGTGTGTCTTATTAGAGAGATGTTTGACCCCTTAACACAAAGACAGACGTTCTGTGTGTCTTATTAGAGAGATGTTTGACCCCTGCATCGTAAAACAACTGGAATGTTACAATAACTCTGTGTCACTAGAAAATCAATTCTAGTCCATCGTCTGATCCACCAATTAGGGCACGATTAAAAACTTTTAAAAAAGGTGTTGTACCCTGCCCTTTTTTATTCTTTCTATTTATTTGATCGTCCCAAACCGTTGTGTTTATTGTCATGATTTGTCACAACAAGAGTTGGCTTTGTCCGAGGCTTAACACAATCCCTACTTTTGGCGGAATGCTCCGCCATAAGGACTGTAATAACCTTCCGCTCGTGTCGGAATGCTCCGTCAGATTAGCTTTATTATGGATATCAATCCGCATCGCTGAGAACTATTTTTTCATTATTATTTTGGTCAGAAACCTCACTAACTCCAGTTGAGCTGCATTTGGGTAAAGTGGTGATAATATAAGTATCTGACAATGTATAAAGTCACCGTGCAAACTTTGATGTGTCTCTGCCCGACAGCGGAGATAACCACCAGTAACCAAAAGGTTGCTGGTTCCATCCCTCCCGGTTGTGGGCTGGTGAACCGGCTGGTACTGCCTGCCCACCAAGTGCCCTTGAGCAACGCACACCACCCCAAGAGCCACTCTGGACTCCAGAACCTCTCCGATTAAATATTTATGTGTATGTGTGACTAAGGAGAGATATGCGAAAAAAGACAAAATTCCAATTTCCTCGTGTACAACATGGCCAATAAAGTCATCTTTCTGCCACCGTCAGAAGCCTATGCCACAGTTTAGACGCACCAGACTGCAGAGATTGCAATCAGGGGAATATATAGGCCAACATTCACTGGGGGGGAAACAGAAGTGCAAACAGAAGGGTTTTTAAGCAAACATTTATGCAAATATATGCACGTTTTCGTGTTACTGCACAGGGTAAAGGCTGGCTGGTGCCACCGTCGTATGTCTGCCATTACAGTCTGTGAAGGGAGGGCACAGACAGACCTGCTAAGTATTTGATTGCATGGAAATGTCAAAGCAAATAGCTCATAAACATTACATTAGACGATGATGTGCTTCATCCCATTTATACCTGAGGATGATTCTACAAATGTCTTCTAAATCATGACAGTTTTCTGAAAAACCTCATGTTTCTATGTGTCAGTGGTTCTCAAACATTTGCATGTCAAGGACCCTCAAAAATATACGTATGTAATTGGCCGCCGACCCCCATCTGAAAATAATGTAGTTCCAGGGACCTCCCAAAGATTTGCACCACATGTTCACGATTTTTCTAAAATAGCAGATGTACAAGTTCATAGCGCGCCACTCGGTGGCGCGCTATGAGCTTGTAGATCTGCTATTTTACAACAGCTAAAGCATAACATAATGCTTAAAAGCTAAAAAAGCGGTTCCCACCCAGAATGGGTTATAAAAGGGGGTTCTGTCAACTACCAGTAGATATGTTTTAGAATTAAACGGCTTTTTCCTTTTGCCGTTTAAATAATTGGAATAATATATACAACACATGCAGGAAGGGGGAATCAAATCCTCTGCTTTTGATCCCAAGCCCAAAAGAAGCAACTAGGCCACATGAGCAAAGAACAATCGGTGCCTTTCAGTCTGTGGCGATGTAGTGACCTTAATGTTGTCGGGAGGAAATCCTGTAATGTAACGAGTTACTTTTAAACTGTAACGGTTGCCACATATGTGACTACATTTGACTGAGGGACTGCCTTTGGATTTATTTTATTTTTTCATGTCGTATGAAAGCAGGGGATCATAGCTTCAAATTGACATATTGGTTTTGGAGATATGGCTTATAGAGTAATGTCTTGCAGAGAAACAGCAAAAACAGGCTTGAAAGGTTCACTTCTGTGGTCTCTAACATTACACCTAGCTACATGTTTAAGCATTTATTTCATATTTACACTTCGATTTAAAAAATCTGGTCACATGCATATTCTCAGATATGCCGCACGCATGCGCATGCTCGCACACACACACACACACATGCACACACACATGCACGCACACACACACACACACGAGATGTGTTCTTACCTGAGCAGTGAGTAATGGCCCCGGGTAGAACCACATGTAAGAGAAGGAGAGAAGAAGAGATGAAGGAATTATGAAATAGATGCTGTTTCACAAACAGAAGCTCTAATATAAACTATTCTAGGAACATTCATGTAATGAAGAGGACAGAATTCGACTGAGGAGAAACTAAAACTGAGGAATTATTATTATTATTCCAATACAGAGCACTGAGCACAATTTGGTTCCATTTGTTGTTTGTTTGGTTTCATTTCTCGGAGCTACATTAATATTGAAATATAAATTGGAGTCCCAGAGATAGAAATCGTTAAGGCAGTCTGTGGGACAAATGCTCAGAAGGACAATTATGATAATGAGGCAACACAAGAATTCAGAGTTTGTAAGCCTTTATAGCTTTCACTCAGCCAGCCCCCCAACATAGCCTCAAGACTTGAGCCTATCGGTTCAACAAATGGGACAGTAACAGAGTGAAACAAAACAGCACCACAGGGGTGTGACAGACAAGGTAATCTCAGAGGAAATGGCTTTACTGTAACTTTAGAGGAGATACCCTTTTATAAAGGGGTATTATTACATTTCTATGACAAAATGCCATTAAATGGGGGGGTCCGTAGCCTAATGCACATGTCAAACTAGGGGTCCTTGAAATTAAACTGGTTGAAAATCAATGTTTTATCATGTCTTATGGGGCTCCTTGTTGGCATCTTTCTGAAGGAGGGTCCGCAGGCTAATACATGTCAGAGAGAGAGAGAGAGAGAGAGAGAGAGACAGAGACACACACACCTTGTTAGGCACAATTCATGTCTCTCTGTCTTTCTCCCTTGTTGCCAATAATGGTCCTGACATGTAGAGGTGTGTAGATCCCAAAGCTGCACTATATGTCCTCGTTAAGAGGAGCCAATCAGGGACTGTGTTGACTGTCTATCGCTGTGGTTCTCAACCTGCGTGCGTGCGTGCGTGCGTGCGTGCGTGCGTGCGTGCTTGAGCGCGCGTGCGTGCGTAAATGGGTGAATGTAATGCACTTTGGAAAGCGCTATATAAATGCACCGTTTAGCAACAGTGGTCATTACTGATCACCGCCAGCCGCAGAAAATCTGCTTTTTTAAAGAAGCGTGATTACCTGACATGTTCCTTTGGTGTTAAAAGCCTTTTGACAGAGGGTTTATACGTCATCGATAATTGCACGTTCGTCGTTCGCGGTATAGCTTTGTTTCACTTAAGCTATACAGTGTGCTGACCATATAAGTAAGTAAAAGTAAGCCATGAGGCCCATAGGGCAGGAGTCTATCTCCTGTTTCTGTAGCGTGAGGCAGCTTGATGTACAAGTACACCCCCTGGACATGACGCTAGTATGTCGCAGGGACTTACACCGCAATCTAACCCTTGATGCTGAGTGTCAAGCAGGGAGGCACTGGGTCCCATTTTTACAGTCTTTGGTATGACCCGGCCGGGGATTGAACCCCGACATCCCAGTCTCAGGGCGGACACTCTAACCACAAGGCCACTGAGCTGGTTGACCATATAAGGAGTTCCTTATATGTCCTGTCCCGACTCCCCAGTTAACCCCTGGGAGTAAAAAGAAAACATAGTTTTCTTTTTAATAACTAGAAGAAAAGAAAAAAAGGAGTGACATGGAAAAAAAGACCAATATACTATGTAAATCAAAAGTAATCAGCAAACTATACGATAAAAAAAAAGTCCAACATGGACCAAACTGTAAAATTATAAGAAAGACTCAAAGGTTTTGAAAATAGCTGCAGGCTATTTAAGGCTATTTTCAAAGTGTCCTGAAAGATGAACTCTGTTAAGTTATGTACTGGAGAGAAAAAAAGAGCCTGCATGTGTTTATTATCTTGGCTTTATTGGGATAAATGGAGTGATAATTATGACGCCGTCCATCCCCTAAACTCAACAGAGAGTTAGTTAATTGCACGCAGATATATAATCATAAACGTCAGCATGGCCTCCAAACAATGGGAAGAGAAGGTAATGAATAAACATGCACCTATACATCAAAACACTAATGAATATGCTGTGCCCTCCCCCGGCAGGCATGGGAAATAAACAAGTGCTCATTGTTTCCCCGACACTGCATTTATCCTGAGAGTTGTTCTCTCTCCTAAAATGAACTAACACGTTCATTTATTAATGAAGCGCCGAGGAGAGGTTGGAGGATGCACAGACTGTGGTTGAACTGTGGTAAACACTGCTTGAAAAAAAAAAAAAAAGATTTGACAGAATTAGCCCTTCGCAAAGTCCCTCCCCAACCCGTCCTTGTCCAATAGCCACGTTAGCAGCGAGGAGACAGGGCAAGCTGTCCTTAAATGATCAAAGATTTCAGTAGCAAGAGCTTCAAAATGTCTCTAAATCTAGTCAACCAGGCCTGCAGTCAAAGGTAACTTTAACCAACTCAGTGGTCGGTGCAGTGGCTGTTCAAAGGTAACTTTAACCAACTCAGTGGTCGGTTCAGTGGCTGTTCAAAGGTAACTTTAACCAACTCAGTGGTCGGTGCAGTGGCTGTTCAAAGGTAACTTTAACCAACTCAGTGGTCGGTGCAGTGGCTGTTCAAAGGTAACTTTAACCAACTCAGCGGTCGGTGCAGTGGCTGTTCAAAGGTAACTTTAAACATAGGCAGTCTAGCCTGAAAGACGGCCGTATACACTGTCGCCATTCAACCTGAAGAGACTAGAAGGATTTTCTTCATGAAAGTATCTTCAAAAAACCTCCAGCATCAAAGTCACATCCGTCCTTGATGCTGCAGATTCTGATCATTTGTGATCAAAACTCTGATCAAGTTTCCACTGATCTCAGAAGATCAAGCCTGGTTAGGATGGGCATAGAGAGAACACTCATCACATGCAAATGTACCCACGTTTACCTTTGTCTTCTAAATCCTAAAAGTTTTCTGAAAAAACAATGTTTCTACGGTATATCAGTGGTGCAGTGCTCAACCTTTTTCGACCCCCATAATTATCTATATTTGACCGCGGTCCCCCCCCCCCCCCCCCCCATCTGAAAATATGTTGTTCCAGGGACCCCCCAGAAGCAAAGATTTGACTTAAAAACGTTCGCTCTGAAAGAATATATATTCAAAGATTTGCGCCACATTTTTCAAAAATAGCAGATCTACAAACTTGTAGCGTGGCACAGAGTGCCATGCTGCGAGCTTGTAGGTCTGCTGATTTTCAATAGTAAAAGAATAACATAATGCTTAAAACACCAAAAGGGGTTCCCGCCCTGAATGGGTTAACACATTGTCAGTGGCCATGTGCCAGTAAAACGCACGAAGTAAGCAGAGAAGAAGAGCGGTGTAATGGTAGTTTGAACCGGAAGTGTTAAACGGCCATGTTCTACTAAAGGTCGCGGCTGTAATATGTCGTCTGAAATCTCTTTTTTGCAAGTAGAAATTAACAGGGTTACAGGGTTAACAACATTGGACAATATGACGTAAATGACACATGACATTTTCCCTTCATTGTCAATGCGTTTACAACACAAACATTGAAACTAAAGACAAACATTAAACCCGTGTATAGGACGGGCTGGTGGCCCTCAAAAATAAAAAATAAATTAGCAATTTAAAAAAGCGATTTAGCCTAAACGATACTATTGTCAGAGCTGTGGTGGGCTGGGGATGGATGTATGTCAATTTTCCACCATAATTTCTTCATTCCTTGAATATAACAACATGAGATTTTGGTCAGAAAAACTGTTGGTCCAGAAGCTTCCTTCGACATTAATCCCAGGCTCCCCACGCTCTGGTGAGCACATTTAACTGCACTTTAAAAAGCATGTTTTGACATCAATGATGTGCTAAAAGCTGAAGGGAAACAAAGCTATACCCTCTGTCAAAAGGCTTTTAACACCAAAGGAACATGTCAGGTAATCACGCTTCTTTAAAAAAGCTGATTTTCTGCGGCTGGCGTGATCAGTAATGACCACTGTTGCTAAACGGTGCATTTAAATAGCGCTTTTCCAAAGTGCATTACATTCACCCATTTACGCACGCACGCACACACACGCACACACACACACACTCTAGAATCCATGAAAGGCACCAACCTGCATATCGAGAGCAATTAAGAGGTTGCTTTTTACGCCTTAGTATAAACTGCTAATTAGAATAGGATACGAACAAACAAAGGAGACAATAGCGCGTCGCAGTCCCGCCCCCTTTCAGAACGACGAGGGCACCAGGAAATAATTCCCCATTCATTTTCCCCCATTGACGTTTAAAAATGTATTTATTTTAAGACATTTAACCCATTTTGGGCAGGAAACCCTTTCGGTGTTTTAAGCATTATGTTTTATGCTTCTGTTGAAAAATAGAAGATCTACAAGTTCATGAACTTCATGAAGCTATTTTGGAAAAATCGTGAAAATGTGACGCAAATCTTTGAATATATTCTTTCAGAGTGAACGTTTTTAACTCAAATCTTTTCTTCTGGGGGGGGTCCCTGGAACGACATATTTTCAGAAGGGGGGGGGGGGGGTGGCCAATTAAATACATGTTTGAGGGTCCTTGACATGAAAAAGGTTGAGCACCACTGATCTAGAAACATGAGTGGTGCAACCACTCCCTTACGGATCTATGTGTGTGGGTGGCTGGGTAAGTCTGAGCACGAAAACAGCATGGTTGTTTTGCACCACCTGTGCGCAACCTAACACACATCAAACACACACGCACATATTAACTGTATATATGGTGATTTCGTGTGTCCCAGTACAGTGACAGTACAGTAGAAGGTACAGTAGAGGGATCCACACACGGTAACTCAGTCATTTCTCAACCGTTTCGTACGTGGGGCGGCTCGCCAGAATCGGGCCGGCACCCTGGGTGTGTTCCTGTGTGCGTTCCCCCGGGGACCCGCACACAGAGTTTCACCACTCACTTCACACGACAGAAAACTGTCAGTATTTAGAAGACATTTGTAGAATCGTCCTCATGTCTAAATGGGTTAAGCTTCGTACAAAGCCAACAGCCGAGTTGACAAATCATGACAATAAACAAAACAAAATTGGCGGCCGAACAAATTTGAAAGAAGAAGAAAAGGTGAGGGTAAAAAATAAAATGAATACTTTTCCAAACGACTATGGGGGAACATGGATGGGGAATTTATTTCCTGATACTGCACTTAAGCCTCTCCAGCTGATCCAAAATGCAGCAGCTCGCTTGGTCTTCAACCAGCCAAAATTCTCACATGTCTCCCCCCTGCTCCGCTCCCTCCACTGGCTCCCGGTCGCTGCCCGCACAGAATACAAAACTCTGATGCTGGCATTCAAAGCAACCAAAGGTATGGCTCCCCCATATCTTACAAGTATGATTGAACCCTACAAACCCTCCCGCGCACTCAGATCAGCCAACGCACTTCCCATTGCAGTCAGAACTGCAGCATCACTCCCAATCTTCCGCCGTAGCCTGAAAACCCACCTTTTCAGACTCCATCATGGCCCATAGCACTTACCCTAACCCCTTAGATAGCATTTCTGTTGGCTTAGATAGCATTTGACACAGACTTATAGCATGTTATGTAGACAGCACTATAATTGTATTGTATATAGTCATAGCACGCCATAGTACATATGTATAGCTTAGTAGTGAATATGTATAGTTTATTATGTATAGTGTATGTATAGTTTCATCATATAGATATTCCACTGTTACCTTCTTAGCTTACGCATGTTTCATGATAAATGCTTTTATGTGATGTATTCCCATGCTTTTGTTCTTGCCTAAATGTAAGTCGCTCTGGATTAAGAGCGTCTGCTAAATGCCTAAATTGTAAATTGTAAATTGATAATGCCCTCATAGTTCTGAAAGGGGGCGGGACTGCGACGCTCTATAATGCTAATGCAATTATGCACAAAGCAATAATGGTGGTTTTTGATCAACTTAATATGTATTGGACTAATGAGAGAGAGAGAGACGAGAGACGAGAGGGGGGGGGGGGGGGGGGGGGGAGTTGCACCACTCAGTTCACACGGGTGTGATTTATTTTATTCACATTCCCTGAACATGGTTTTGGACGTACAAGATTTCATACATACAGGTATTTCGTAGGCATTATTTTAGTGGCGATTCTGCCTGGACATCCAGAATTACAGTATAGACACTTTCAGTGCAATCTCTTAATGGCTTCATGTCGCTCTCCTCTGCCAAAGTGGAGCTACCTCGTTATGCGACAGCTTGTCCACAATCAGACGTATAAAAACGCATCTGTCCGCTTCTATTTCACCGTAAGTGTAATGAGGAGCATGTAAGCACTTTTTATTTCATTCTGCTACTTGAATGTTACATTGTTCAGTAGAAATAAGATGAACTGTTTGTTTGAAAACCTGTAAAAGGGGTATACATATATATTTTCATGATTTTAAGTTAACGGACAAAAGGGTACACGTAATAAGCCTAGGCTTCAGTCTATAATTTTTTTTTTTCCAATTTAAGAAAAAAAAACTGATGAACTAATCAGTGTTGTTTTCGTCGACTAAAACTAAGACGAAAAATGTTCGTCGACTACCTTTTTCCACTGAAGAAAACGAAATGGAAACTAAATGAAAACTATTCTATGGTGACTAAAACTAAGACTAAATATACTGACAATTTCGTCAACAAATAAAAACTAGACTAAAATGTTGGGAAGGGACTAGTGGACAAGAGATCCAATATAAGTCATTTTACACTTGGCTGCATGCTGAAAATAGCTGATCTACAAGCTCACAACGAGTCGCGCTGCGACGCGTTGTGAGCTTGTAGATCGGCTATTTTCAGCAAGTGTAAAATAAGTCATTATGACGGCAACAAGGCCCGCCAAAATACACTTTAGTCGACTAAATCACCTGTAGATTTAGTCGACTAAATTCTTATGACATTTAGTCGACTAAAACTAGACTAACACCAATACATTCCAGGTGACTAAAATGTGACTAAAACTAAGTGAAAACTATGCAAGAGACTATGACTAAAACTAAAATAGAAATTTGCTGCTGCCAAAAACAACACTGGAACTAATTATGTTTTTTTTTAATGAAATAAAACAACGAATAAACTAAGCTAAACTAAGTAGCGTCAGCCAGGTCTGTTGTCTCTGTGACCGTCCACCATCCGTCCACATCCAAATCAATGCCATCGATGCTGCACACACACTATCCAACGGCCACAACTATGGCGGCAGTTGGAAGACATGTCATGCATGGCCAAAGCATTTCCTCAGCCAAAAAGACCGTTGAGAACTGGTGTACACTGCAAACCCCTGGTGTACAAGCTGTACAGTACAGTTTTAACTGAGTACCGTATATTACCAAATAACAGCCCATGCTCAAATAACCGCCCAGCACCAAATAACGGCCCAGGTTCCGACACCATTTTGCGTAATAACCGCCTCCATCAAATAACCGCCCTCCTCTATATAACGGCCCATGCATGGGCCGTTATTTGCAAACTTAATCAGCCTCAGCCCTCATTTATATTATTATATGCGTGTTCACCGTGTTGAGTTTGCAAATCTCCGCACGCCACTCGATCATTTCACAACAGCGCAACACCAGTCCT
Organism: Protomyctophum parallelum; assembly: GCF_964188405.1. Classification (NCBI taxonomy): domain Eukaryota; kingdom Metazoa; phylum Chordata; class Actinopteri; order Myctophiformes; family Myctophidae; genus Protomyctophum; species Protomyctophum parallelum. The sequence continues at coordinate 13,604,137 of NC_139716.1, read as the reverse complement.
CCATAAACTAAATCTAGGCTATAGTTTCACAAGTGCCTCCTATGCACAACCAATTGTTTTAATGCAAAGTGGTGTATATTCTGTGTAATGTTTATTGTCATCCGTGTATCACTATCTAGAAGCTCCAAGTGTTGCATGACAGCGCTTTGTGAGCTTGCAGAGAAAAAAAAATAACCCTTTTCGGTGCGTGGCGTGCGCCAGCCAGGTCCTCACAAGTATAGTACTATAAAACACCTCGGCGCAACAAATCCTCGGCGCAACAAAAAAGTTAATCGTGTTATTCTCTGTCAATTTTCAACTGATTGTTCTAATTCCAAATGGCATATAATCCGTGAAGTGTAAATTTTCATTGGGTGAAAATCTACCGGTACGTAGGCCTACAGTTTATAATGAAATCATGTGTTTGTCCGCTGCTTCCCCATGCTCAATCAGAACATGTAGTGGTTACACCTGTTTGTTGATACGATCCCTCTTACAATTAAATCAAAATGCGTGTTCAATTTTTATTGTTTTTTATTGTTTACCATACTAAAAAAAGATGACTGCATGGAACTGTATGTAACCAAATGATGGCCAGGTGCAGACCGGTGCAAAAAGCCGTGGCCGGTGTGCAAAGAAATAGCAGATCTTTAGTTCCCACAATTATTTTTTTAACAATTTATATTCCACAACATTTCCAAATGTATTTTTACCCCATTTCCAGGCCTATGCATTAATGAGGATATTGTATGCTATCAATCCTCCCAAGCAAGACAACATGGAAAAAAGAACAGATGTAAAAAAGTAACTACGTATATTGTTAGGTTGTTATTTATGAAATGATATCCAAACATTTTAATTCCAAATTAGCTTTTCTATGCCTGCATTTTAAAATTAAAAATAATTCACTGAATTTCATGGCGGTAGGAACCCTGTACACTACAGTATTAGTATGTTGTTTTGTACAGTATACTTGTAAACGCTTTACTGTATGTAGCCTACTGTAGCTTTGTTTTTTTTATTAGTAATACGGTAATACCAGTTCCAAACAATATTTGCACTACATGTTACTGTATGTTACTGTATGTATATACTGAAACCAAATAATGGCCTTGTGCAGGCCGGTGCAAAAATAAATAACAGCCTATGGCAAATAACGGCCCGGCTCCTTATAACAGCCCGGGGTCCGAATCGATTTTGCATATTAACGGCCCGGGCTACTATTTGGTAATATACGGGTATTTACCCGTGAGGCTTGCAGGACACATTTCTGCTACTGTCAGCTGCAGAGAGATCAGTGTGGTTCGTTAGAATGCAGCTGCAGTCCCTCTGGTCACCTGCTTATACAACCTTTAAGCCATTCTGACCTGGGAACGACTCTACAAATGTCTTCTAAATCCTGACTGTTTTCTTGAAAAGCTGTGTTTTTCTACGTTAGTCGTTCTCAAACACTTTCATGTCACTTTTCACGATTCTTAAAAAATAGCAGACCTACAAGCTCGTAGCGCGCCACTCGGTGGCGCGCTATGAGCTTGTAGATCTGCTATTTTTCAATAGCTGAAGCATAACATAGTGCCAACACCAGAATGGGTTAAATGTGATCCTCACTCTTCATCCCGACACTTTTCTGCTAAAGATGAGAATCAATAATTCAATAATCGGGTAATGATCAATAATTACAGGTCCAGCGAATGTCTCTTCTCAGCAAAGATCAAAGTATGGGATGCAGCAACAATATACGGTACGTTGTAGCATTATTATATTATTTACAGTTTGCATCGTCTTATATCTCCTACCAAACTGCGGATGGTTGCTAGTATGTGTGTGTGTGTGTGTGTGTGTGTGTGTGTGTGTGTGTGTGTGTGTGTGTGTGGCCACCTACATACACATGCTCAATGATGATGGCACCGTCAGAGAAATGGCCAGGGCATCTCTCCTACTGGACCTGGGCAGGAGGAAGGTACCCCTGGCTGCTGCAGAGCAGAATACCTTCCTGGGCTTTAGGAGGAAAGCCTCTGGGAGACTGGACTCACAAGCCAAGGGCTTCGGGGTCTGGTCCGATTGGCCAGATCTCAATGACCTCTGCCACCGGACAGGAGTCCAGCTAAAATGGGCAGAAAAACTACGGAAATGTGCCCATCTCCGATGGATTAATTACAGACTACTGGAGGCTACCCTCGCCCACCAGGGAGGCAGGGGTCACCAGACTACAGGAAGAAACGGCTATAGAAGGGTTCTGCTTGGCACGAAACAGACCGAAGCCAAAGAACATTGGCGTGGCCTTCGACTGCAGGGAAAGTTGTCCTGTGTCGATTCAGCTGATCGCTCCGTTTCACATTCGATGTACAAAAATGCTGCTATTGGGGAGGATGTTTTAAATTCACCATCAAAGCAAGACTGCAAGTATTACCAACCAAGTAGAATCTGTCAATCTGGTATCCCGACACCCACACTCCACTCTGTATAAACCATCGTGATTCTGAACAACACCTAGAATCCATCGCACACATAACAAATGGATGCATACAAAAATGTGTATATTGCTCGCCACATATGACCGTATTGTTGACCTAGTGTCGACTGATACAGTTCGAAAATATGTGCCACCTAGTGCAGCAATGTATATAAACATTGTTTAATGTTACCATATTGGTTTAGCTGTGCATGCAATGTCTTTGCTAACATCCCAAATACACCAGATGTTACAAGGATGTAGGCTGTCTCTGATTTGTACATAGACCAGGCATTCCAAGATCAACATTCTAAGTACCAACCATTACTTTGAATTATAACAAACTTGGGGTATCGCTGTAGATTTACCATACTGATATTCGGAATGTGCATAAACTGCCCACGATTGGCCTAAGAATAGCTGGCATGACAAAGAGCAAAGCCAAACGACTTGGCAAATACTGTTCTGTTTCAGCTGTTATAGGCAGTTTGTCTCATTTTTAGTGATTCAATTCATTAAGACTCTTCTTCAACAAAGACGGCGAAAGCAAACATTATTTGTTCTGTATTTAATATACATACAAGTGTATGATACAAAACACTGAAGTCCTTGAACCAGAAACCTAACCTCAGTAAAACTATGCTGCACGACTCTTGCCCTGGACAGGGGGCTCTGGGAGCAGGGGGCTCTGGGAGCAGGGGGCTCTGGGCAGGGGGCTCTGGGAGCAGGGGGCTCTGGGCAGGGGGCTCTGGGTAGGGGGCTCTGGGTAGGGGGCTCTGGGAGCAGGGGGCTCTGGGCAGGGGGCTCTGGGCAGGATCACATGAACCCCCGTGATGTTCCTTATGAAAAATGTATATCCGACGCAAACACGAGGCGCATTAACATAATCATTTCATTGCTATAGTGGATGAAGAGAACAGACTGTGTGATGTGCTGCCACTGTGTGTGATAGAACAGCAGGGCTGATGTACGCTGTGTGTGTGTGTGTGTGTGTGTGTGTGTGTGTGTGTGTGTGTGTTTGTGTGTGTGTGAACTCCAACTGGGTCCATCTGCCTCCATATAGACTCACCGCTGATAGATAAACAGAAAGAGGCCAAACTGCATGTGGTCAGAACTTCAATGAGCGGACACACACACACACACACACACACACACACACACACACACACACACACACACACACACACACACACACACACACACACACACACACACACACACACACACACACACACACACACACACACACACACACACACACAGAGAGAGAGAGAGAGAGAGAGAAGAGGAGAGGGGATAGAGAGAGAGCAACAGAGGTGTGATTCTCATTTCATGGACCAGCAGTTTGATGCATTAGGGCCACGGACCCCACTCTGATAGGTAGTTTTATCTCTGGCCCCGCCAGGCCAAACCGTCACTGTTTATTTAAGTCTTGAGAGAGCGTATAGGAATGGAACCAGAGACAGGTCCATCTCATCTGATACACGCGGTCAGAGTCACAGACCTGTAAGGGTCCATTTGGTTCCATGTATTGTATATACACTTTTCACAGACCCAGAATCCCAAAGCTGTCACCAACTAGTGCTCCAACTACATACTACATACTACATACATATACTACATACATAGCAGACGCTCTTGATCAAGAGCGACTTACATTTAAGCAAAAACAAAAGCATGGCATACATCACATATATAAAAATCATGAATCATGTATAAACTAAGAACGTAACAGTCAACTATTTGTAGGGTACAATCATACTTGTGAGATATGGGGGAGCCATACCTTTTTGGTTGCTTTGAATGCCAGCATCAGAGTTTTGTATTCTGTGCGGGCAGCGACCGGGAGCCAATGGAGGGACGGAAAAGGAGGGAGACATGTGAGAATTTTGGCTGATGATAATAATAATAATAATAATAATTTGTTCCAAAAAACATAACATAGCTATTTATCATGCATTTGTTTTGTTTTTTAGGGACCAAAGAAATCCAAGATTAAAAATGAATCAAAAGAAAATTCAACGCTGCAGAGCTTCATGGCTAGAAACAGTTTGAAACTTAAGCCTGGGAGAAAGCTTATCATCAGCTATATATACAGTAACCTCTTGTGATCATATCAGCGTAAAAAAGCATACAGTACAAGAAGTGGGGAGCTGACTCAACCTCAGATGATATATAACGTAATAATGTAAATAATTAATCATGCAATGCAATACTAGTGTAATAATCCATAATGCAATGTAAAAGTGACTTCAGTTGATTAGAAGGAGATGTCCAGAAGTCTTAGAGAGAGAGTGCTGCGCCACCACAGTAAAGGCAGAAAAGGTGCCTTTTGGCTTGTTCTGAGCACAGTAAAGCCAAGGGTTTACAAAACAACACAACTACTAATATTAAAGGTTTTATGACATTCATTTTCATTTATTTTTCGTTTTTCTTTTAGGTTTTATGACCTCAATTACACCCCAAAAAACCTGAACTTTGAACATTCAGTGGATTTTCTGTGGACTGGAGTTTTCTTTGGGGTTTGGAAGCCTTTTAAGCTACAATGAAAACAAGGCAAGACAGTGAAAACAGTGACATCTGCTGGCAAATCCCATTGACATATATGGGATTTGCAGGCTCTTACATCACAAACTGCCGGCAAATCAGAGCACCTGTTTGAGCCAGAAAACCCCAGACCACAGAAAGTCTACTGAATGTTAAAAGTTCAGGTTTTTTGGGTGCAATTGAGCTTAGAAAACCTAAAAAAAAAATAAGAACAATTCCAAAACCTTTTTTTTTATGTCACAATCCCTTTAATAATTTCTCTCCCAGGTCCGGGACCTATAAACTGTACATACCACCCCCCCCCCCCCCCCCCCCCCCAGCTATGGGACGTTATTTCCTAGGTACCTATACATACGCACCCCCCAGCTATAGGACAAATGCTTGACGCGTTTCAGCCTCAGCCTTCCCCAGAACAGACAAAAGGTATATTATGCTCTGATGAAAGCAAAGAGGCCAAAACATATATTTGAAACTATGCTGCTACTATTATTACTATGAGAAAGAAGACATTGTTTTACAAAACAAACACAAAAAACACCCATGTGAAGTAAGTGGTGCAACTCCGTGTGGGGGTCCCCAGGGGGGTCCCCGGGAACTTCTAGACCCACATAGGAACGCGCCCAGGTTGCCGGCCCGGTTCTGGCGAGCCGCCCCGCGTCCGAAACGGTCGCGAAATGTGTGTGTGTGTGCATTAGGCTGCACAACAGTGATACATGGTGGTGAAAACCAACGTTATTTTCGTGCTCGGACCCAGGGACACAGCCAGGGACCCAGGGACACAGCCAGGGACACACAAAGCTCCATATAGGAGTGGGTGTGCAACCCACTCCTATAAAAATAAAAATAAACATAAAAGAAAATGGCCAAGAACCCAATATACAGTATATCTGCATACACTAGACATGGGGGAGAGGAAAAATAATAATAATAATAACGTGCACGACTTCATCGCAATTTATTGAGCCAATTAAGTTTCTCCTGCCGTGTTTTATGTAAGCCCACACTTTGAGGAGGTGTAAATTAGCAAGGTAAACGTGCAAAGCGGCCACGACCAAGAAGCGCCAGACCAAATTACCCCCTCTCTCACAATCACATTTTAATGAGCAATTTCCCCTTTTCAATTCCAGCCGCCATGCTGCCAGAATGATCACCCTTCTTTTCATACAGAAACAGTCAGCCTACTGTATATGCCTATATGGATTACATTAATCCATTCTGGGCGGGAACCCCTTTTGGTGTTTTATGTTATGCTTTAGCTATTGAAAAATAGCAGACCTACAAGCTCAGTCATAGCGCGGCACTCGGTGCCGCGCTATGAACTTGTAGGTCTGCTATTTATTTTTTTATCGTGAAAATGTGGCGCAAATCTTTGAATATATATTCTTTCAGAGCGAACGTTTTTAACTCAAATCTTTGCTTCTGGGGGGGGTCCCTCCCTGGAACTACATATTTTCAGTTGGGGGGTCGGTGGCAAATTACATATATTTTTTGGGGGTCCTTGACATGAAATATTGAGCACCACTGATATAGGAACATGAGGTATTTCAGAAAACTTTCAGGACTAAACGGGTTAAGGGCTTACATTGATGTACAGTATCATAGAGATTACATTAGTGTACAGTATGTGGAGACATCAGTGTCCGTATATACTTTGACGAAGGTCACATGCATTACTGACACTTCCTTCCATAGTCACTGCGCATATCACCATGACAACCAAAGTACCGTCATCATCATAAGTGGCAGTGAGCCTCAGGAGGCAGAGGGGGGGGGGGGGGGGGGGGGGCGTTGGCAGGCAGGAGGAGGAGAACCAATAGAAAGGCTTCGTCTAGATGGATACGATAGAAGCTGAAATCCCTACCGGCTCCTGAAATCCTTGCTAGATTGAAGGAAGACCTTAAATCAGAGGTGGGCAACTTTGACAATGGAGTGCCGCCCGGAAAATAAATCCCCGTTCATTTTCCCCATTGACTTTTCAGAAAGTATTTATTTAAAGACGTGGACAAAGCCAACTCTCGTCGTGACAAATCATGACAATAAACACAATGTTTTGGCCTTGGGGCCAAACAAAGAATTATACAAGGTAGAAAAAAACGGCAGGTTACAACACTTTTTTTGTTGTTTTTCTTTATTTGTTTGGTCCAAAATATTGTGTTTGTTGTCATGATTTGTCACGACTCGAGTTGGCTTTGTACGACGCTTATAATACTTTTTGAAATGTCATGAAAGGGGGCGGGACTCACTCACTCATTTACTTCTATCACAACAAGAAGCTGGCTAGTCTATAGCATGGAGCGATATCTTCCATCACAGCCTGCATAGCACGACCCCGAGCACATTACACACTGGATGCTCACCACTCACCACCACCGTGAGCACGCAGTGGTGTCTGGGGGGCCCCCAGACACCACTGCTCTAGGTGGTGGAGGTGGTGCATGCAAGTTTATAGCCATTTTAACCCATTTCGACCGAGACCGATTCTACAAAATGTCTTCTAAATCATGACAGTTTTCTGAAAAACCCATGTTTCTAGGTCATTGGTTCTCAAACATTTTCATGTCAAGAACCTCCAAAAATATATGAAATTGGCGGCCGATTCCCATCTGAAAATATGTTGTTCCAGGGACCAACTGGAAGCAAAGATTTGAGTTAAAAACGTTCACTCTGAAAGAATATGTTCAAAGATTTGCAAAGATTTGAGTTAAAAACGTTCACTCTGAAAGAATATGTTCAATGATTTGCGCCACATTTTCACGAATTTTCAAAAATAGCGGACCTACAAGCTCGTAGCACGCCACTCTGTGGCACGCTATGAGCTTGTAGATCTGCTATTTTTCAATAGCTAAAGTATAACATAATGTTTAAGGCATCAAAAGGGGTTCCCGCCCAAAATGGGTTAAGCCCCATTTAAAAACATTGCACACAAAAATAGCCGATCTACACGCTCACAAAGCGCCGGAATGCATAAAATGTGGATGCCACGGTTGGAAGGGGATCGCTAGGTTATCCAAGGAGAGAATGTGTAAGAATAACTATTAAAACTATTCATTTCACAGGTGTTTTTGCCAACTCTCTCAACTCTCTGCCAACTCTCTCAACTCTTGTCACGAACTCTCGTCGTGACAAAACATGACAATAAACACAATGTTTTGGCCTTGGGGCCAAACAAAGAATTATACAAGGTAGAAAAAAACGGCAGGTTTTGTTGTTTTTCTTCTTTGTAATTATTCGTTTGGTCCAAAATATTGTGTTTGTTGTCATGATTTGTCACGACTCGAGTTGGCTTTGTACGACGCTTATAATACTTTTTGAAATGTCTATGTGAAAAAATGTCATGAAAGGGGGCGGGACTCACTCACTCATTTACTTCTATCACAACAAGAAGCTGGCTAGTCTATAGCATGGAGCGATATCTTCCATCACAGCCTGCATAGCACGGCCCCGAGCACATTACACACTGGATGCTCACCACTCACCACCACCGTGAGCACGCAGTGGTGTCTGGGGGCCCCCCAGACACCACTGCTCTAGGTGGTGGTAGGGGTGCAACGGTTTTCGGTTTAAAACCGAACCGTTCGGTACAGCATACACGGTTCAATGCGCTCTAATGAACCGCGCTATTTCGGTTTGCATTAATTCATTTCTTACAGCTGCGAAGAATGTATTTCTCGGTCACACACCGGCCTACTTAGAAGTCTAGCACTCTATCGGTCACACACCGTCCTACTAAGAAGTCTAGCAATCTTTCGGTCACAGAAGTGTAGAACTCTGTCAGCCCACCCCCTACACCCCACCCCCCCCCACACACACACGCACACAGAGAGACGGCATGATGAGGAGAATCCACTCCAGCCCTCGTCTTTAAACGTCGTTCTTGGAATAATTATTGATCGTCATACACAGAGACACACACAGCGGAGTAACCTCGCGCCAACAGGCCTCTAAGCACGGTCTTTGTAAATTTGTTCAGATCTGATTCTGCATCTGCAATTCTGCACTCGCTGTTTGAGTGCTAATTAAGAGGGAGAGTGAGAGCAAAAACAACCCGCAGCAGGACATTAATTCCGTCAGAAAAGTCCCAACTAAATGTCCAATCCATGACTGTAGATAGAAGCCCTTCTTCTAATATTTTAAGCATAATATCCTTAAATCCTCATGTAGACTTACTAGACTTATTGTAAACTTTTGTATTTTTCTGTGCGACACGAGTACACGACGCATTCACTGTGTGAATCCTCCCCTCCCCTCCACCACTCTCCTCTCCTCATGTGCTTACTGCCCCGTGTGAGCGCATAGGTGCATTGTTTTTTCCCCTTGCAAATAATGATGAGGCACATTAAAATGGCAATATAAGGTTTTTTTCCCCCTTTAAAATAATGATAACCGTTTCGGACACGGGGCGGCTCGCCGGAACCGGCCCGGCCCCCTGGGCGCGTTCCTGGGGGTCACTTCACACATTTTTTTTTACTGTACCGAAACCGAACCGAAACCGTGGCCCCCATACCGAGGTTCGAACCGAACCGAGGTCTAACTGAACCGTTGCACCCCTAGGTGGTGGAGGTGGTGCATGCAAGTTTATAGCCATTTTAACCCATTTCGACCGAGACCGATTCTACAAAATGTCTTCTAAATCATGACAGTTTTCTGAAAAACCCATGTTTCTAGGTCATTGGTTCTCAAACATTTTCATGTCAAGAACCCCCAAAAATATATGAAATTGGCGGCCGACTCCCATCTGAAAATATGTTGTTCCAGGGACCAACTGGAAGCAAAGATTTGAGTTAAAAACGTTCACTCTGAAAGAATATGTTCAATGATTTGCGCCACATTTTCACGAATTTAAAAAAATAGCGGACCTACAAGCTCGTAGCACGCCACTCTGTGGCACGCTATGAGCTTGTAGATCTGCTATTTTTCAATAGCTAAAGTATAACAATGTTTAAGACATCAAAAGGGGTTCCCGCCCAAAATGGGTTAAGCCCCATTTAAAAACATTGCACACAAAAATAGCCGATCTACACGCTCACAAAGCGCCAGAATGCATAAAATGTGGATGCCACGGTTGGAAGGGGATCGCTAGGTTATCCAAGGAGAGAATGTGTAAGAATAACTAACTATTCATTTCACAGGTGTTTTTGCGTGCGTGCATGCGTGCGTGTGTGTGTGTGCAGAGCTACAGTTTGTAATTGGATTTGACACGGTTGGCTCATAATGGGGAAAAAGGTTTATTTTGGTGCCCAGAAGGCCTTTCTATCCGTTTTCATTATCTCTGTATGGGACGTATCACAGCCGGTTTCCCAACACAGTGCTGCACCAGTGGACTGTGAGATCAGTCCACCAGTGGACTGTGAGATCAGTCCACCAGTGGACTGTGAGATCAGTCCACCAGTGGACTGTGAGATCAGTCCACTAGTGGACTGTGAGATCAATCCACCAGTGGACTGTGAGATCAATCCCAGTTTCCAATCCAATCCAGGCATCATTCCCTCTCTGCTATTTAAACCAATCCCAAAGGCCAAAAAAATATAAATACATTTGATTGATAAGACCATTAGTTTAATTAATGGGTACTATATACACATTTTCCTATCTCTGCCATCTTTAGCTTCTTATGGCCACTCTCTGCCAGTGTTGCCATGTCTGCTTATCATAAGAGACTTTAGGTTCGTTTTTCTGTGTTTTTTTGGGGGGGGGCTTGTTTCTAAAGTGTAGTTGCTTATTTGGGGCGTGTTTCCTAATTAAACCAGTATAGTTACTCAAAAATGTTCTTGTCAAGGACTCCCCAAATTAATATACGGTCATTTGTCCGGTAATTTGCCCTTCTGAAAGTATTTTGTACCAGAGAGCCTCCCCACATACAGTATGATCTGTGTGGATTTGAAAATATTCCACAAATGTCCCTTTTATCCAGATTTTTCTTTGAAAAAATCTCATGGCTTGTAGATCGGCTTGTACTCTTGCTTCTTCTGGGCTTGTTCTCATAGACCTGGCTGCCTTATTTCCAACCCCAAAGTATGACGACACTGTTCTGTCCTCTGGTTGAGTCTCTTCATCACGACACTGTTCTCTGTCCTCTGGTTGAGTCTCTTCATCACGACACTGTTCTCTGTCCTCTGGTTGAGTCTCTTCATCACGACACTGTTCTCTGTCCTCTGGTTGGGTCTCTACATCACTACACTGTTCTGTCCTCTGGTTGAGTCTCTTCATCACGACACTGTTCTCTGTCCTCTGGTTGGGTCTCTACATCACTACACTGTTCTGTCCTCTGGTTGAGTCTCTTCATCACGACACTGTTCTCTGTCCTCTGGTTGGGTCTCTACATCACGACACTGTTCTCTGTCCTCTGGTTGGGTCTCTTCATCACGACACTGTTCTCTGTCCTCTGGTTGGGTCTCTTCATCACGACACTGTTCTCTGTCCTCTGGTTGGGTCTCTTCATCACGACACTGTCCTCTGGTTGGGTCTCTTCATCACGACACTGTCCTCTGGTTGGGTCTCTTCATCACTACACTGTCCTCTGGTTGGGTCTCTTCATCACGACACTGTTCTCTGTCCTCTGGTTGGGTCTCTTCATCACTACACTGTTCTCTGTCCTCTGGTTGAGTCTCTTCATCACGACACTGTTCTCTGTCCTCTGGTTGGGTCTCTTCATCACTACACTGTCCTCTGGTTGGGTCTCTTCATCACTACACTGTTCTCTGTCCTCTGGTTGGGTCTCTTCATCACTACACTGTTCTCTGTCCTCTGGTTGGGTCTCTTCATCACTACACTGTCCTCTGGTTGGGTCTCTTCATCACTACACTGTTCTCTGTCCTCTGGTTAAGTCTCTTCATCACTACACTGTTCTCTGTCCTCTGGTTGGGTCTCTTCATCACTACACTGTCCTCTGGTTGAGTCTCTTCATCACTACACTGTTCTCTGTCCTCTGGTTAAGTCTCTTCATCACTACACTGTTCTCTGTCCTCTGGTTGGGTCTCTTCATCACTACACTGTCCTCTGGTTGGGTCTCTTCATCACTACACTGTCCTCTGGTTGGGTCTCTTCATCACTACACTGTTCTCTGTCCTCTGGTTGGGTCTCTTCATCACTACACTGTTCTCTGTCCTCTGGTTGGGTCTCTTCATCACAACACTGTTCTCTGTCCTCTGGTTGAGTCTCTTCATCACGACACTGTTCTCTGTCCTCTGGTTGGGTCTCTTCATCACGACACTGTTCTGTCCTCTGGTTGAGTCTCTTCATCACTACACTGTTCTCTGTCCTCTGGTTGGGTCTCTTCATCACTACACTGTTCTCTGTCCTCTGGTTGGGTCTCTTCATCACGACACTGTTCTCTGTCCTCTGGTTGGGTCTCTTCATCACGACACTGTTCTCTGTCCTCTGGTTGGGTCTCTTCATCACTACACTGTCCTCTGGTTGAGTCTCTTCATCACTACACTGTTCTCTGTCCTCTGGTTGGGTCTCTTCATCACGACACTGTTCTGTCCTCTGGTTGAGTCTCTTCATCACGACACTGTTCTCTGTCCTCTGGTTGGGTCTCTTCATCACTACACTGTCCTCTGGTTGGGTCTCTTCATCACTACACTGTTCTCTGTCCTCTGGTTGGGTCTCTTCATCACGACACTGTTCTCTGTCCTCTGGTTGGGTCTCTTCATCACTACACTGTTCTCTGCCCTCTGGTTGGGTCTCTTCATCACTACACTGTTCTCTGTCCTCTGGTTGGGTCTCTTCATCACTACACTGTTCTCTGTCCTCTGGTTGGGTCTCTTCATCACGACAAGCCCTTCTATTCCTGCTTGTTTCCTTAAATAAGACCTTGAGATGAATTCCAACTGACTCGATAGATTCTTGCAACTCAAACGCTGGCCGCTTAACCCATTTTGACCCGAGATCAGATTCTAAAAATGTATGTTTGAAAATGACAGTCTTCTGACAAAGCTATTTTTCTATGTCAGTCGTTCTTCGATTTTTTTCAAAAATAGCAGATCTACAAGCTCGTAGCGCGCCACTCGGTGGCGCGCTATGAGCTTGTAGATCTGCTATTTTTCAATAGCTAAAGCATAGCATAACACCCAAAGGGGTTCCCGCCACAAAATGGCTTAATGAGGGTGAACCACCGTATAATCAAACAGTGGAAAGAAAAACCAAGACACGAGCAGAGAGATCTTTTCAAAGTGTCCCCTGGTGCTCCTGAACATCTTTTTCCATTAAGGACTACTTCCTTGTCGTTTTACACCCAGGCTGTGGGTGGCTTCTGGAAATCCTCCAAAAAAGTAATTACATCCATCTGTTTCTGTACAAACGTGTTTGGCGGCGCACCCCCTGCCCCTGTCCTAGCTGACGCACCCCCTGCCCCTGTCCTAGCTGACGCACCCCCTGCCCCTGTCCTAGCTGACGCACCCCCTGCCCCTGTCCTAGCTGACGCACCCCCTGCCCCTGTCCTAGCTGACGCACCCCCTGCCCCTGTCCTAGCTGACGCACCCCCTGCCCCTGTCCTAGCTGACGCACCCCCTGCCCCTGTCCTAGCTGACGCACCCCCTGCCCCTGTCCTAGCTGACGCACACCCCGACGCTCAGTCTCCTTGTATTTGGCCGAAACGTGGTGCAACCACTCCTATACGGAGCTTTGTGTGTCCCTGGCTGTTTCCCTATGGGTCCCTGGCTGTGTCCCTATGGGTCCCTGGCTGTGTCCCTGGGTCCCTGGCTGTGTCCTTGGCTGTGTCCCTGGCTGTGTTCTTGGCTGTGTCCCTGGCTGTGTCCCTGGGTCCCTGGCTGTGTCCCTGGCTGTGTCCCTATGGGTCCCTGGCTGTGTCCTTGGGTCCCTGGCTGTGTCCCTGGGTCCCTGGCTGTGTCCCTGGGTCCCTGGCTGTGTCCCTGGGTCCCTGGCTGTGTCCTTGGGTCCCTGGCTGTGTCCCTATGGGTCCCTGGCTGTGTCCCTGGGTCCCTGGCTGTGTCCTTGGCTGTGTCCCTGGCTGTGTTCTTGGCTGTGTCCCTGGCTGTGTCCCTGGCTGTGTCCCTATGGGTCCCTGGCTGTGTCCCTATGGGTCCCTGGCTGTGTCCCTGGGTCCCTGGCTGTGTCCTTGGGTCCCTGGCTATGTCCCTGGGTCCCTGGCTGTGTCCTTGGGTCCCTGGCTGTGTCCCTGGGTCCCTGGCTGTGTCCTTGGTTCCCTGGCTGTGTCCTTGGGTCCCTGGCTGTGTCCTTGGGTCCCTGGCTGTGTCCCTGGCTGTGTCCCTGGGTCCCTGGCTGTGTCTACTTGTATTTGGCCGAAACCTGGCTGTGTCCTTGGGTCCCTGGCTGTGTCCCTGGGTCCCTGGCTGTGTCCTTGGCTGTGTCCCTGGGTCCCTGGCTGTGTCCTTGGCTGTGTCCCTGGGTCCCTGGCTGTGTCCTTGGCTGTGTCCCTGGCTATGTCCCTGTGTCCCTGGCTGTGTCCCTGTGTCCCTGGCTGTGTCCTTGGGTCCCTGGCTGTGTCCCTGGCTGTGTCCCTGGGTCCCTGGCTGTGTCTACTTGTATTTGGCCGAAACCTGGCTGTGTCCTTGGGTCCCTGGCTGTGTCCCTGGGTCCCTGGCTGTGTCCTTGGCTGTGTCCCTGGGTCCCTGGCTGTGTCCTTGGCTGTGTCCCTGGGTCCCTGGCTGTGTCCTTGGCTGTGTCCCTGGGTCCCTGGCTGTGTCCTTGGCTGTGTCCCTGGGTCCCTGGCTGTGTCCCTGTGTCCCTGGCTGTGTCCCTGGGTCCCTGGCTGTGTCCTTGGCTGTGTCCCTGGGTCCCTGGCTGTGTCCTTGGCTGTGTCCCTGGGTCGCTGGCTGTGTCCTTGGGTCCATGGCTGTGTCCCTGGGTCCCTGGCTGTGTCCCTGGGTCCCTGGCTGTGTCCTTGGCTGTGTCCCTGGGTCCCTGGCTGTGTCCCTGGGTCCCTGGCTGTGTCCTTGGCTGTGTCCCTGGGTCGCTGGCTGTGTCCCTGGCTGTGTCCCTGGCTGTGTCCTTGGCTGTGTCCCTGGCTGTGTCCCTGGGTCCCTGGCTGTGTCCCTGGTTCCCTGGCTGTGTCCCTGGGTCCCTGGCTGTGTCCCTGGGTCCCTGGCTGTGTCCTTGGCTGTGTCCCTGGGTCCCTGGCTGTGTCCTTGGCTGTGTCCCTGGGTCCCTGGCTGTGTCCCTGGCTGTGTCCTTGGCTGTGTCCCTGACTGTGTCCGAGCACGAAAATAGCGTTTGGTTGGTTTTCATCCCCAAGTGTCAATGTCGTGCAGCCCAATACACACACACTTTAAATGTATATACGATGACTTTGGGTTTGACAGTACAGTACAGTACAGTACAGTACAGTACAGTACAGTACAGTACAGTACAGTACAGTACAGTACAGTACAGTACAGTACAGTACAGTACAGTACAGTACAGTACAGTACAGTACAGTACAGTACAGGGACCCCTGGTGACCCCCACACGGTAACTCTGTCATTTCTCAACCGTTTCGGACACGGGGTGGCTCGCCGGAACCGAGCGTGTGTTGAATTTGAGGCGAACGGTTCTCGAGTTATGTGGATTACAGAGACTTGGTGCATGTATAGATACTATGATTATGGCAAATAATAACAGACTGTCACTGCACTGAGAGACATGCAGCTGCTCTACACTCCCACAGCTGCTCCATACATCTCCTTACAACAGTGTTTTGTCCGATTCTACCCTTTGTGTTAACCCATTTTGACCTGAGGATGATGTCTTGTAAATCCTGACAGTTTTCTGAAAAAACCCATGTTTGGTTCTCAAACTATTTCATGTCAAGGAGCCCTCGAATTATATGTATTTGACCGCGGACCCACATCTGCACTGCAAAAAAAGCCAGTCTTGATATTTCAAAAAATAAATTAATTTGAGATTAAATGGACTAAAAACAAGTGAAATAATCTGCCAGTGCAGTGAGAGAATTCTACTTGGTAAGAATTCTTGAGGTCAACAGAGGTGATAGATGCTGAGAAGCTAATAGATTATACTTCATATTTTCCCATTAGTTTTAATAAAGGTGTGTATGTTTTGACAAAATATAACATTGATGATGTAATTGCATTGAGAAATGAAAATTAAGAACCCAGGAATGGGGGGATCCGCAGCCAAATCATTTTGGGAAACCTGCATGGCATACTACTGAATTCTAAGGCATTTAGTCAGGCTCATGTCGTAATGGGTTAATTACATCATGCCACTCATTATGAGCTGCATGGTGTAATTAACCCATTACGACATGAGCCTGACTAAATTTCTTAGAATTCAGTAGTATTCAAACATCATCATGCCATGGTCCCCCAAAATGATTTGGCTGCGGACCCCCCTCCCCATCTGAAGAGGTTTTGTGAGAAGATTTGTGTTGAAATAATTAATGCTAATAGGACTGGTTGTTAAAGACAAGCTCCCAGTGTGAGCTTTGTCTGCCATGTATTAACACATTTTGACCTGAGATCAGATTCTAATAATGTCTTCTACATCCTGACAGGTTTCTGAAAAAGCAATGTTTCTATGTCAGTTGTTCTTCGATTTTTCAAAAATAGCAGATCTGCTATTTTTCAATAGCTAAAGCATAAGATAATGCTAATACCAAAAGGGGTTCCCGCCCCAAAATGGGTTAATAGCCAACATGTAAAATATGGATAAAGGGGTTAAAATGATTGTCATCTGTATGTTATTGTTTTGTTTGTTTTTCATTTTTAGTAATTGTATTGTCTGATGTATTGTGTTTTGTTGTATTGTCTGTTTGTCAAAAAAAGTAAAATGCAATAAATATATTGTTAAAAAAAATGATTGTCATGCTTTCTTTGTCATGCATACTATTCTTTTGTAAATATGAAAGATAAGTATAGCATGTGGTGCTTATATCATTGGTTCTCAAAATGTTTCATGTCAAGGACCCGCAATGTATACAATGTTTGGCTGCTGAAAGACATGTAATGACTTTCATATTAATAAATGTGGTGTTCATTTCAATATGCATTGAAATTCTTAAATTAAGTACTCACAACTAAACAATTGTCTTAAAAGTAGCAGTGTGGCTTCATTCTTGTCTCAGAGGGTAATTTTTGCTTGATGTACATGTACAGAAACTTGTTTAACCCATTCTGACCTGAGATCAGATTCATAGAAGTTTTCCACTGGACACACACTTGTCTGATCAACCCATTCTGACCTGAGATCAGATTCTAAAAATGTCAGTCGTTCTTCGATTTTTCAAAAAATAGCAGACCTACAAGCTCGTATCGCGCCACTCGGTGGCGCGATATGAGCTTGTAGATCTGCTATTTTTAAATAGCTAAAGCATAACATGATGCCAACACCAAAATGGGTACCCGGTCAGAATGGGTTAAAGATTGAATAACTTGGTAAGAGAAAAAATAAATATTTTCTAAAAACACTGTTAATCGTCTTATACAATTCTCTCTTGGTAAGTATATCATGATTAAAACAAGATCAATCCTATTTTAAGACTAGATATAAGATAGAAAGTCTTAGTTAGCTCAGGATTTTTTGCAGTGTGGAAATATGTAGTTCCAGGGACAGCAAAGATTTGAGTTAAAAACGAAAGAATATACATACAAGAATATACATTCAAAGATTTGCGCCACATTTTCACGATTTAAAAAAAAAATAGCAGACCTACAAGCTCGGAGCGCGGCACCGAGCTTGTAGATCTGCTATTTTTTCAATAGCTAAAGTATAACACATTGTTTTAAAACACCAAATCGGTTAAATAACACCATAAAACCGCCATTAGCCTTTTCATTCAGGGTCTTCTTTCACCACGAGGGGTGCAACCGACGCACCACAGTTTGGGCACCACATTTCTATGAAAAACCAAGGGTCTCTTTACCGAGAGGGAAAAGGAGTGCCATTTACCAGGGTCAATAAATATGCATGTTTGCCTGGGGAGCGTGAAGGCTTGGAGCTGATATACAGGGTATGGGTGAGGGGGCGACGGAGGCCGCCTCCATCAGTCACTCACATAATGGCTCCATCTACCCTGGAAAAGAAAATAACCCATTCTGACCTGAGATCAGATTTTTTTTTTTAAGTCTTCTACATCCTGACCGTTTCCTGAAAAAGCTATGTTTCTGTCAGTCGTTCTTCGATTTTTCAAAAATAGCAGACCTACAAGCTCGTAGCAAGCCACTCGGTGGCGCGCTATGAGCTTGTAGATCTGCTATTTTTCAATAGCTAAAGCATAACGTAATGCTAACACCAAAAGGGGTTCCCGCGCCCAATATGGGATAACATACAAATGGTGTTCTCTACGGTAGCTGACTGCAATATTCTGACTTCATCTCCGGCATACGACATTAGCCATGGCTTCACCTCTCAGTCATCTGCGGCCATTTGTAGGCGTATAGACAGAGCAATATTTCCTCACTGCGATATTACTTTTCAAGATTATACCGTCCCCTGCACTGTATAGTGGCAAGATTGGACTTCTCAGGGTTTTCTTCAAGGCCCCCCCAGTGTCGTTTTTGGCAGCAGATTTAGATTTTGACTAGTTTTCATTTAGTTTCAGTCACATGCTAGTCACCTTTAGTGTCTAGTTTTAGTCGACTAAATATCATAAGATTTTATGCCAGTGATGGAAGAAGTGTGTGTGTGTGTGTGTGTGTGTGTGTGTGTGTGTGTGTGTGTGTGTGTGTGTGTGTGTGTGTGTGTGTGTGTGTGTGTGTGTGTGTGTGTGTGTGTCATACATAGTCTGGATTTCCGGTGGTGAGGTGAACCACCGAAAAAAATATGCTCTCTGTCTGCAAGATGTGTATAGCTGCAAGTCCTTGGATAAAGTCACCTCCAGCACTGCATTGTGGGTAGCAGAGTGTTCTCTGGCGGCTATTGATCCGAACAAAACTGCATTAGTCAGCAACTTTATCAACTATAATAAATAAATGCATTTTTTGATGTATGATGGATGCAGGAGGAGCAAAGCCAAACGCAGCAGCACCAAACACAACATTATGCAAGTCTATTATTGATGGAGTCACCTTCACGTCCAACACTGTTCCTGGTATGTATTATGGATACAGGATACAGCCAATGACGTCTCTGCTTTTGACATTCCTTGTTAACCCATTCTGAACGGGAACCCATTTTGGTGTTGGCATCATGCTATGCTTTAGCTGTTGAAAAATAGCAGATCTACAAGCTCATAGCGCGCCACCGAGTGGCGCGCTACGAGCTTGTAGGTCTGCTATTTTTGAAAAATCAAAGAACGACTGACATTTTTTTAGAATCTGATCTCAGGTCAGAATGGGTTAATCGGACCAGTGGTGTGTCCAGTGGAAACCTCGTATGAATCTGATCTCAGGTCAGAATTGGGTTAACCCATTCTGGGCGGGAACCCGAGTCATTATGTTATAGCTCGCTACGAGCTTGTATATGTAGGTCTGCTATTTTTGAAAATGTGTGAAAATGGCGCAAATCTTTGAAAATATTCTTTCAGAGCGAACGTTTTTAACTCAATTCTTTGCTTCTGGGGGGGGGGTCCCTGGAACAACATATTTTAGATGGGGGTCGGCGGCCAATTACATATATTTGTGGGGCTCCTTGACAAGAAAATGTTTGAGAACCACTCATATAGAAACATAGGGTTTTCATAAAACTGTCACGATTTAGACGACTTTTATAGAAACGTCTTCAGGTCTAAATGGGTTAATGTCCTGTATAGAAATGACAATTACACGTCGCAAAGATAATTGTGATTAACGATATTATCGCGGTCATCAAAACATGCCCTATGAAACTTAAAATGCCACGTTTGTCAACCACTTTGTCAACGAAAATAGCTGATCTGCAAGCTGACAACGCGTTGCAACGTAACACGTCGTGAGCTTGTAGATCTGCCATTTCTTCAGCGAATTGATTTGTGTAGTGAAATAAGTGCGTATTACCAAATGTGGCGACGCCCCAATTCATCAGTCATATGAACCTATAGCATCAATGGAGGACGAAGGTGGCAGGAAGCAGACCGTATATGGGGAGAGTGACGCTGGCATGAGTAAACTAGTGTTTAGTGTGGGTGGGTGTGCTAATGGAGGTTTAACCCATTCTGAACGGGAACCCATTTTGGTGTTAGCATCACGTCATGCTTTAGATATTGAAAAATAGCAGATCTACAAGCTCGTAGCGCGTGGCGCGCTACGAGCTTGTAGGTCTGCTATTTTTGAAAAATCGAAGAACGACTGACATTTTTTAGAATCTGATCTCAGGTCAGAATGGGTTAATGAGACCAGTGTGTGTGTCCAGTGGAAACCTCGTATGAATCTGATCTCAGGTCAGAATGGGTTAATGTAGCTGCTATTAAATGGTTCACTCATTAATTCATCATTCATCATTTACACATGCAGCAGCAGCAGGTCCGTGTTGTTGCCATGTCTGCTTATTATAAGCGACGTTGGGCGTTGCTTTTCTGTAAAGTCGCTTGTGAATATTACTGACCCGTTTCCTATTTGCCCCCTATAAGTCTTTGCGTTTTGTGTGTGCCCACCTTCCTCTGCCCCCAGGGGGCGGCGGTGGCTCAGTGGGTAGAGTGACCGGATGGAAACCGCCAAGGTTGCCAGTTCGAACCCTGTGGGCTCCCCAAGAGTGAGTGTCTTAAGTGTCCTTGAGCAAGACTCTGAACCCCTAATTGCTCCTGATGTGCTGGTTGGTGCCTTGCATGGTTTCCTCCGCCATCGGTGTGTGAATGAATGTGTGAATGTAAAGCACATTGGATAAAGGCGCTATTGTGTTTACACAAACCCTCAAAGCTGGACATATAGGAGGGGCTAGCACTCGTTGAAAATAAAGCCCAACACTCATGTGGCCTAGATATAGTCGCTTGTTTTCATAGACCTGGTTGCTTATTTCTGTGGCAGGATCTGCCAACGCTGGCAGCAGCAGGTTAAAAAGCATGTTGTCTCCCCAGTGAAACCCAGTCAGGAGCCTAATGGCGTCTAAATGGAAATCAGAATCACACGAGTGTGCAATAATTAGAGTGTCGGGGAAGAGACAGACAGCTGCGATGCATATCGTTAAAGTTTCGCTCTGCAGGTATAATCACATTTTATGCTGATTCCGGTGATTGATCGTCGTCAAAAAGACGCTGTACTGAACCAGCGGGAGACTTGTTTCACGTGCTTTAACGAGCAGTAACTGTAAGTCATGAACCCCCCCCCCCCCCCCTCCACCCCCCCGCACTTTTTGATGTTGGTGAACTTGTTCTGTCTTAACACTCCCTCACCTGATCTCTAGGCTTATACGGTGGTGAATGATAATTCATATTATTTCAAGCGAAGACTGAATATTACAGTTGGTGGTTGATGATAACGTACAAATGTCACGCGCGAGCGGCTCCCAGGAAGGTTATTATTGCATGTCTATGAGCAGTCATGATGACTGCATGGTGCTGTAGGACAGATGACATTTAGACCCGAGGACGATTCTACAAATGTATGTCACTTCTCAAACATTTACATGTCAAGGACCCCCAAAAATATATGTAATTGGCCGCCGACCCCCCATCTGAAAATATGTAGTTCCAGGGACCCCCCCTCCAGAAGCAAAGATTTGAGTTAAAAACGTTCGCTCTGAAAGAATATATATTCAAAGATTTGTTGGGGAATATACCTTGCAACGACGTAGCACCCACCAATCAAAGACAACTGGATGGACATTGCAGAGGAAATATACATTGTGGAAAAACTAACAAAGAGAATAAGTTCTATAAAAAAATGGGAAAAGTGGGATCTCTTCCCATTTCAAACATTGTTTTTATTGTGTATTGTAGTATATGAAAAATGCAGCCCTTTGTGGGTTTTTTTTTTTTCGTTTTTTTCCTGTTTTTGTCTTAGTTTTTTTTTTTTGCGTGTTGTTTTTTTGCTGTTCTCGTCGTCTTTCTTCTCAATAAAAATGAAGTGAAAAAACAATCTATTCCAGTCCTCTCTATGGTTAGAAGATAACGGCAAGGAATAGAGAAAATGCTAAAGTCTGATCCATTCATACTCTTTTCTATGGTGTCGAGCACTGAAAATGGCCAATCTACAAGCTCAAAGCACACCACGACGCCACGCTCCGTGAGCTTGTAGATCTGCTTTTTGTCCTCGTGGACAGACAAACGCTGAGACATGCTGTCCACGTCCACACACACACACACACACTGGAGAATACACAGATCTACATGAGCAGTCCCTGGACACACACATACACATCTACATGAGAAGTCCCAGGACGTTGCTCTGTGGAGACTATAGCAACATACGCACGTGATGTGTGTACCGTGTATGTACAACTTTTGCACACACACACACACACACACACACACACGCACACACACACACACGTTGGTAGTGTGCTCCTCACACGAGACACAAACACGTGCCTAAATAATTACATGCTGATGTACAGTGCGTGCTTCTGAACAGAAGAAGATTGCATGTTCTCTGTACGTCCCACATTAACGCAAGCGTGGCATCCTTAATTGACCAGCTCGTTATGAAGTAATTACCTTCTATGATGGAGAGGCCATGGCTGGCCGCCTCCCAGCCTGGTTAGTTTCACACAGTGTGAGTTTGGTGACTGCAGTGTTGTTTTTGGCATGCAGCAAATTTCTAGTTTAGTTTTAGTCACATTTCGGTCACCCGGAATGTGTTTGTGTTAGTCTAGTTTTAGTCGACTAAATCTACAGTTGATTTGGTCGACTAAAATGTATTTTGGCTGGCCTTGATGCCGTCATAATGGCTGATTTTACACTGACGCTGAAAATAGCCGATATACAAGCTCGCAAGCAATAGAAAATGCTAAAGTCTGATTCATGCTCCTTCGTATGACAGTGTTGAGCTCTGACAATGGCCAATCAATCTACAAATGGGTATTTTTACGTGTCTGAACAATCTGCTTTTTTATGGCTACACAAACATTAATTCCCGTTGACAATGAAAGGATAATTTACGTCATTAGGTGGACGAGCAAATCGGCTTTTCTAAACAGAGTGCAACTGTTTTAATTCAGCTCGGGGCTTTTTTTATTGGATGATGTACGATGACAAGAGCGCCCCTCACTTAACACACGAGACGAGTGTGATGTTTTCTTAGTATCAATATTGCAGAAATACTGTTACAACTCTGTTGTTGGAGACATTGCATCTAGCAGTGTTCACGCCTTCAATGGGGTGTTTCTTAAAACGCAAAGTTTTGAAAGTCTAAGCTCCAACCCCCTGAATTGGTTACACTAGTTGAGAAAACCCTCCTGGTGATTTTTTTCCTCAATCGGACAACATTTACCCCTTCCTCATGGACCCTGAAGTTTCACCCCGAGGATCCCAGACTAGGGCAGGACATAAACGGTGCTAAAATTAATTTTAAGGATATCTTAACAAGGGGGGTGTCTATTTTATGTGTTTTTCTACCAGGAGTTCAAATCTGTGCTTATTTTTTGGATAGGACCATTCTTACCTACATCATTTTGCATTTAAAAATGCCAATTTTAACCTTTCAAACCTCTTTCAATGGAAAAGTAGCCTATATGTGAAATCATTTTGCCAAAGCCTTTATATAATTATTTTATTTTTTAAAGTCGTAACATGAGAAGTGAGTAATGAATAACAACAACATAAGAAAAATCTGTGCAATAGAGTAAACAAATCAGTGCAATGGAGTAGACAAATTAGTGCAATGGAGTAGACAATTCAGTGCAATGGATTTTTTTAAATGCTTACTTCTTTACACAGTTAAATATATCAAACTATAACAAAAAGCTTAAGGAGAATGTCATTCTACCTCAAATACATAGTTTTTAGTGGCTGTAGCCCAACGTAAATCAAGTGCAACTGCAGTTTATCCACAAGGCTCCCAGGCCCGTCCGACTCAGTGCTCCTGCTCCTCCTTCTGGGCTGCCATGCCAACAGCGATGGTTTTCTTTCTGGAGTCTGGGAACTCTGCGCGATGACAAGAGACAACTTGGAGGAGAAATTGCAGTTGCTCCTCATCCTTGGTGAGCTTGTGGTTGTATTCCTGGATGAGTGCAACTCCTCGCTCCGCATGGTCGTTGATGACCGCTATACCCTGCACAAAAGCCGCTGCTGTACAGAAGTCTTCCCGCTCCAGCCAGGTCGTGGGATCGGCGTCGAGGAACCCGTCTTCCAGGCACAGCTTCTGGAAGAACTGTTGTGTGTTGGTTGATGCCATATCTTGCAGCTGGAGTCCAGAGACGGCTTGGCTGGGCAGTAGCTGTGGGCGCTTCGCTGGAGATTCATCTCCCTCTGTGGTGTGAAGTGAATTGAGGATTCCCCTCTTCTCCTCCATCGTGACCATGGGGTCGAAGACTGCCAGAGCGACAAGCTCCTCGGAGAGGTACCACAGGTGGCCTTGCAGCTTGGTCAGAGCTGCCTTGCCCACATCCCGGTTGACGTCGTCCATGTAGGTCGTCAGATCCTTCAGCAGTTGCAGGTCGTGTCGAGGGGCAGCTGCGGCCTCCGGAGCCAGTGTCCAGGCTGAGAAGAGGCTGAACAAACACCTCCTCAGTGTGTGACTGTAATCGCACAAAGCTCAAGGACTGTCATTCATCCAATCATTCAGTTTAGACATATTGGACGCCTGACTGAGTAGCTGCAGGTCATTGATAGGCTCTTTGAATGTATTTTCTCATAGCCTGTATCTGCTTAAGCTTAATAAAAATAAACAAGTCCTGCATTCAGAACGTACATGAGTCTCTCTTTGCGCTGTTGACACTCGGCAGCGTTTGTACGCTCTGGTAAGAGGTGTGAACGGGTTTGTAATCGATATGCGAGATGAGGAAGACGCACTCTCACAACGAGCTCAAACAACTGTAGTGAAAGGCTGTGGACGAGTGGAGTGGCGCTGCACCGCGCCCCACCTCCAGTACAGTAACGCCCCTGGGAATATGGATATGTACTGAGAGTGTTCTAATTGGAACTGATGACGTCTGAGGTGTGTGTGCCAGTGTGCGTGTGTGTGTGTGTGTGCCATGAACACACGCATATCTCCATTGATCCAATTAGCTAAAATAACACTCGTTCCGCCAGCCATACATATAAGGGTGTAACGATAATTTAATTTCAAGAATCCAAGTACTGTATATCGAAATGAAAATGGCAACATTGACTATGTATCGTATCAAATCGTTTTGCAATGCAAGTAATCGATTGTATCAATACTACATTTTTGTGCATGGTATTAATAGTTACTGTATCAATTTCAAATCATTGAATCGTATCGTATCGGATCGCCATAATGAACCAATATTGTCCATGTATCGTAAACCATCACTGCGCAAAAAGCATGGAATACGGATGTGTATACAGGAAACTCCCGTTAAACTTTCCAACAAACTCCGGTAAACTCCAGAATTGTACCATCAAACCTGTATATTACCGTATATTAACGGTATATGCCTGCTAAACTTGAGGTTTACGGGCAAAATACAGTGCCCATAATTGCCCGTATCGTATCGTAAACCATGTATCGTGATACGTATGGTATCGCTGTTAAAATGTATCGTTACACCCGTAGCCATACATGATCACAGGGTCGGGTGCAGTACGTAGTTCAGACTAGTCATTGGTCCGACAAACGACAACCCACCTCAAACCCTAGTATTTAACAAAGCAAGTGTTAACTCCTCAAAACCAAAAGCAAGTGTTAACCAAAAACAGAAACCTAACCATAACCGCTTAGCACGGGAGCAGGGCATGTCCGGCATGGCAGACTAATGCTTCTTCGGAATTTCCGTACAGATCCCCACAAGGTCAAGTGGTTCTCTGGCCCCCGGAGGGTTTTGACAGTGGCAATAGAGGTGAAAAGTCAGCTGGCTTATGATGGGGGGAATAAAAGTTAAAATACGGAGATGGTGAGTGAGTGTGGAAACATAGTGGACCTCTGGATCATCAACGTTGCCCAGTATCGGGAAGTCTCCCAGAGAATTGATTCTAAAATGTTGTTTCTCGTCAATAAATCCGTTTGTGGCTCTGGGCCCAGCTATCTCTTAGACATGCTGAAGCCAATATGAACCCTCCAGAACCCTTAGGTCATCTGGGGCTGGCCTACTGATAGTTGGAACAAAACATGGTGAGGCAGCATTTAACAATTATGCACCACAAACCTGGAATAACATTCCAGGTTACATTAGGAAATCCCCAACCATAGCTGTTTTAAAGTCCAATTTAAAAACATATATTGCCAGGTCTTGCCTGGGCTTTAAATTAGCTGTGTTTTTAGTTTTTGCTTTATCAAAGGTGGGAGTGTTTGTTCTAATTCGTATGCTCCTTTATCTTATTATAATGGTAAAGTGTAAAGTGAATAGTTTAAAGTGCACTGTTGCACTCTGTTTTTGTTTTTATTCTGTAAAGCACTTTGAATTGTGTATATAGGGGTTTTATAAATAAAATTGCCTTGCCTTGCCCACGGCTGCTGTAGCGCATGGATGGATAACTAAAATAAAATCTCAGTGTGATTTGTGAAAGAGTGTGAACGAAGCCGCAGAGACTGCGGAGCACTGATTTAAAAAAAATGAACACAATACATCAAATTATGATGTTTCAATAATATTGTTCCTGCTGTTCAGCCAGGAGAAGACGGAGGCATTAATCTTTGCTTCATACAAAAGTATGAAATATCCAAAACATTAAACCGATCTTGGCACAAAACATTTTCAGTCCGACTGTCCGGCAGCCAAATACATTATGATTATCGTATCGGGTTAAGATTTTATAGAAAATCGGGCGTCTCCCTAGGGAGGTCCTCGAGGCACGTTCCACTGGGAGGAGACCCCGGGGCAGACCAAGGATGAGTTTTTTATCTCCAAAATATGCCAGGATGAAGTTACCATAATGTTGCTCTGGAGAGGGAAGTCTGGAGCTCTCTGGTGGAGCTGTTGCCCCCGCAACCCGACTACGGATAAGCGGTTGAAGATGGATGGATGTATTAAGCAGGAAACCAGATTCAAATCTGGGGTAGAATATTATAGTCCTGCTTTAGGTGGTTAATGTAAGTTTTGTTTTAATAATCTAAATCTAGAAAGCAACCAGTATGTGAAGTTGGTAGCCAAATGGGATCCTAACCAGATGCCTGAACCACCTAAGCCGTCTCCTTTCCAGGCGAAGAAGCAGCAAACTCTACTCTGAGTCTCTATCACGTGACTGAACTTCTCACCCTATCTCTAAGGGAGATGCCAGCCAACCGTCAGAGAAAACTCATATCGGCCGCCTGTATTCGTGACCTAATTCTTTCGGTCATGAGCCACATTTCATGACCATTAGGTGAGAGCAGCAGACAGACGAGTCAGTCAGTATGTTTGTGCTTAAGTGCTGACATTTGACCAATGAGGTATCAGAGCCTGCCTGCATGCTCAGGGAATATATTGAATCAGGTAAAATATCCCGTCTTCGACACGTTTGTCCAAATGTCTCAAAAGAAGAGCATGGAGACTAAAATACAACCACCGCAATTGTACGAGTTATTGTTGTATTCTACCATACAAGATTGCACATATTATTCATAAAGAAAAGAAAATAATAAAAATGACATAGTGCTTCTTTAAGTGCAGTAGCCTATACTTGAGCAATTCTCTTTCCACCAATGACTATACGAGGAAAAGAAGCAGCATGCGTGGAAAACATCTTTCTGGCTCTGAGATCTGTACAAATCATCAGCGCATGATGTCAAAACCATCCACAAATCCATTTACAAGCCAATTACAGCAGCTGTTGTGGGGCTGCGGCTGGCTCACTGGTGAACTGGAGCACTTTAATCCACACAGAGGAACTAATAGGAAATGTGAAAATATAGAGTCCACACTTGAGCAACTTTAAAGGGATTCATGGAGGATTAATGAAATGTCAGAGTCCCTGTCAACATGTTGGGAAGTACAATCCTCATCATGCCTCGCTCATGCTCGGTTGGGAGCCGCGTTCGAGAACAGAAAATAACCAGCAACGTGCTGGGAGCGCGTCCATTGATTATATCAAGCATTTATCTCAGTCTCTCCATCTCTCTCTCACACGCACGCACACACGTCGCTTATGCTCGGCTGGGAGCCGCGGCGAGAACAGAAAATTACCAGCAACGTGCTGGGAGCGCGTCGATCGATTATGTCACGCATTTCTCTCCACCTCTCTCTCTCTCTCACACACACGCACGGGCGTACGTTGCAGGCAAACACGTGCGCGTGCACACACACAACTTTATAAACTTTGACATTTGCCTCTGTACTTGGTCCGCTCATTTTTCCCTGTACACGAAACAGCTTTGTCAGAAATAGCTCACAATGCGGTGTGAGCTTGTAGATCGGCTATTTTCGGCTAATGTTCCATCCATCCATCGCGTTCCAAGGCCAGTGAGTCGATGTGTTTCCTCCAACTGTGCCTTGGTCTGCCCCGGGGTCTCCTCCCAGTGGGACGTGATCCTTGGTCTGCCCCGGGGTCTCCTCCAAGTGGGAGTGATCCTTGGTCTACCCCGGGGTCTCCTCCCAGTGGGACGTGATCCTTGGTCTGCCCCGGGGTCTCCTCCCAGTGGGACGTGATCCTTGGTCTGCCCCGGGGTCTCCTCCCAGTGGGACGTGATCCTTGGTCTGCCCCGGGGTCTCCTCCCAGTGGGACGTGCCTCGAGGCCCTCCCTAGGGAAACGCCCGAGAGGCATCCTAACCAGATGCCCGAACCACCTAAGCTGGCTCCTTTCCAGGCAAAGGAGCAGCGACTCTACTCTGAGTCTCTCTCGTGTGACTGAACTTCTCACCCTATCTCTAAGGGAGATGACAGCCACCCCGACAAAAGAAAACTAATTTTGGCCGCTTGCATTTGCGACCTTATTATGTCGGGGGGAAAAAACCCTATCACCCACAAAGACCCCCCCCCCTCTGCAGTAGCAGGAGTCCTGCTATTGGCTACTTTCCCTGTCAGGGAGGGAATGGCTCCACAGCGTGAAGGGAAATGTTCTAATGCATCACCTGCATTTTTGTCCACATGAATCTGTCCTTGCCTTTAGTTCTGTCTGATCACGAGGCTTGTCTGTCTCTCACACACACACACACACGCACACATGCATAAGTGAAGAGCGTTAATGAGATCAACCATCCCCGGCAGGAAAGACACCATGCAGGCAGGAGGAGTAAGTAAAGTAAAGATAAAAGAGTAGAGAGAGAGAGAGAGAGAGAGAGAGAGAGAGAGAGAGAGAGACTCTCGCCTGCACAGACAATTCTTGAGTGTTAATAAAGGTGGTGTGAGTGATATTATTTTGTTAAAATAAGTGTTAAATAGGTGTATATTCTTATAGTAATATTATTGCCATAGTGTGTGTCCAGTAACAAGGGTCTGTCTGACCGTCTCTCAACAAATAACATGATGCATCAACCTATTGTGGTGGTTCTGTGGCTACGAAGCCTGGTCAGTAATATCAATAAGATCTGGTCAATCTGTAGAGGGTGCCAAAAATAAAATAAAATAATGTTATGCCCAAAAGGTAGATGTTATACAGAGAAGTTGGGATCCTGACAGGTTTCCCCGGCGAATAGAGAATAGACTTTCACCAACACAAAACAGTCTTTGTTTCGATGAGTATAGCAAAGTAGTTTATTTGTTACTAAAGTCGGACCGGCAGTAGAATTTTCCGTTGGTGTGAAGCAGAGGCGTTCCTGGCAGAACCAACGCACTGGACCAGGGCCAAGGTACGTATAAGCCTTATATATATATATATATATAAGTATAAGCTTTGTCCATTTTTACAGCGTTTTTCCAAGTGATCAAAGCGCTTTACAACGGGTCCATTCATTCATACAATGGGAGGTGAAGCGGCGAACAGTCGACACCAGCGTCCTCACGTCCCACATCCACCAATGGTGGCGACCACTGGAGGCAAGGTGGGGTTCAGTGTCTTGACCAAGGACACTTCGACATGTGAACAGGAGGAGCCGGGATTCGAACCGCCGACCCAGGGCTCATTGGACGACCTGCTCTACCTCCTGAGCCACAGCCGCCCATATACTAATGACAACGAAACATGAAATCAACTAATCGAATCATTCCCGAGCGCGGCACGCTCCTTGGCTGCAGCTCACCGCTCCTTGGCTGCAGCTCACCGCTCCTTGGCTGCGGGCTCACCGCTCCTTGGCTGCGGGCTCACCGCTCCTTGGCTGCAGCTCACCGCTCCAAGAGACATGGTGAAACGCGGAGAACAGATTTCACTGCGGTGAAACGGGTGTGAGAAATCGTACGACTTTGACCATAAGAGAGCACCAACATAAAAGAGCACTTGTCTGCAATTTTTCAAATGGACCATCCCCCGCCACAGTTTTAAGAGCAGTTAGTAGATCTCAGTGGAAGCGCAGACACTGATGGATGGCAGTGTGGTGATGACAGTGATGGATGGATGAGGCCTGGCTTCCATTTACATCACAGCTGTAGGTTCACAGTGTCACGTTAACTGGAACATGACAGCTATACTGTGTGGAGTAATGGGATTATGGAGACTTCGGTTAGGATACAAATTAAAATGCAGGGTCTGGGACGTTCTCTGCTGTCCTGTTCTAAATTGTCACACGTGTCCTCCTCTCACACCCTCGACCCAACCCTCTCCTCTCCTTCCTCTTCTATTGCATTCTTTTCCATGTATCCTTGACATGGAAAAGTTTGAGCACCACTGTATACAGCAACACATTTTTTTTTTTTTAGGATTTAGAAGACATTTTTTTCGGCTTCAGATCTTAACCCATTCTGGGGCGGGGAACCCCTTTTGGTGTTTTAAAGCATTATGTTATACTTTAGCTATTGAAAAATAGCAGATCTACAAGCTCATAGTGCGGCACTCGGTGTCGCGCTATGAACTTGTAGGTCTGTAGGTCTGTAGGTCTTGTAGGTCTGAACAAATCATTGTGTCTGGGGAGGTTCCTGGAACAACATATTTTCAGATGGGGGGGGGGGGGGGGGCGGAGGCATATTACATATAATTTTTGGGATCCTTGACATATAGAGAGATGACTTCCGCACACCCGGTATAGGTAATTTGGAGCAGGTGCGATGATGACGAGGCATATACTGTACAATGTGGAAAGGGATCCTTGACATGAAATATTGAGCACCACCGATACATAAACATAAGGTAGAAAACAGTCAGGATGTTTAAGACATTTTTTTTTTTTTTCGACGTCAGGTCAAAACGGGTTAATGGATTAAGTTGCTTCTTGTACAAATTAAGTTAGAGGTGAAAGCTCTTCTCCTCTGTGTTGTCAACACATGCAGGAGACTGAATTCATCTGCGTTTCCAATCAATAGGAGCTTTTAGAAGGCCAGACGGTTTGCTGTTGAGTCAATAAGCTACGATAAGTATAAACCATTTTGTGCGGGAACCCCTTTTTGGTGTTAGCATTATGTTATGCTTTAGCTATTGAAAAATTGCAGATCTACAAGCTCGTAGCGCGCCACTCGGTGGCGCGCTATGAGCTTGTAGATCTGCCATGGTCTGCCATTTTTGAAGAATCATGAAAAGTGACATGAAAGTGTTTGAGAACGACTGACATAGAAACATAGCTTTTTCAGAAAACTGTCAGGATGTAGAAGACATTTTTAGAATCTGATCTCAGGTCAGAATGGAAAACTGTCAGGATGTAGAAGACATTTTTAGATTCTGATCTCAGGTCAGAATGGGATAAGACTGTGTGCTGTAATTCAATAGCACCTCCTCTCAGAGGGCTCAGAGGATCCAAACTATACACACATTATTAATCCATTTAGACCCCAGAACAGATTCTACAAAATGTCATGAATCATGACAGATTTCAGAAAAGCCTATTGTTTCTATGTCAGTGGTTCTCAAACTATTTCATGTCAAGGATGCCCAGAATTATCTGTATTTGGCCGCCCACCCCCCAGAAGAAAATATTTGGGTAAAAAAAAAAAAATTGCTGTGAAAGCATATATTGAAAGTTTTGCGCAAAATAGCAGATCTACAAGCTCGTATGAGCTTGAAGATCTGATATTTTTCAATAGCTAAAGTATAACACCAAAAGGGGTTCCCGTCCAGAATGGGTTAATCTCAGGGTTTTACTGCATTAGTTGCCCTTGAGGTTCAGAAGCAATAAATACTGTGTATGAGAAATATTATGGCAAGAAACGAAGTATAGAAGTATTAAGGTCGAAGAACGAGAAATATATTTGGTGAAAAAAAAGGTATGGAAGAAGATATACTGAATGCATTCAGGCAGTAAGCCATAGCATTTTAATGATGAAATACCTCTCACATAACTGTAGCAGTGATTTTTATTATAATGGTTATATAACTTATATGTATTGCAAGTACTACATTGTTTCTACTGTCGGTATATAACTGGTTCTATGACATTTTACGATACAATTTAACCATTTTAGATTTTTTTGAGTTGGCTATTAAAAAAGAAAATCACACCCGTGTGAAGTGAGTGGCGCTCTTATCATCGTAGATAATCCATTCATTGTCAATTGAACATTGAATTGCATCTTTGTGTGGGACAAAAATAGCCAATTTGCTGTTTAGATGTCAATTCTCCATTCATTGTCATTGGAAATTAATGTTTGTGTAAGACGTAAATCTACACTGATAGCTGAATATAGGAGCCCCTTAAAAATAGCAGATATAGAATCTGCAAGCTTGTACATCTGCTACTGTATCTATCAAGTGTGAGAAGCACAGATTGAGCAGACCTTTGTAGAATCGGCCACATACAGGACTAATACAAAATAGTATAACGCTGACGAAGGCTATATGCCGGAACGCGTACGTTGTGCTGTCTGCTCTGCAGCATACTGTGCGAATATAAAATAATAAGAAGTGCCTTAAACCATGTCCGTGAGTACTGGTATTCTCTCCTTAGAGAATTTCTTGTAAAGCTAATACAAAATAAAACATGCTTAGGAACAAAGGGAGTCTATACCAACGCCCCTCGAGCACACACACACACACACACACACACACACACACACACCCCCTTTACCGATAGCTGTGAAGATAGCAGTGAGACTAGCTGGCCACTGTACGAGGCATTACCAAGTGTATCAGTGATAGCAGTGAGGAGGATGAGACTAGCTGACCACTAGCTGTCACCTGACACCAAGAACTCCCGGGTCAAAAAGCTTGTACTGTGGAAACCAACACACGGGCATCGATGGAGAGGACGTCCCACACCTATACCTACGTGGACGTATACTAAAGAAAGATGCTGCTGCAGAAACTTCAGCACAAATGAGTCGATGCTCATCTGAGGACGACGTAGAGACTAAAACTAAAACTTGCTGTCAGAACCAACACTGGACCCAGACCAGCCCAACCCCCCAAAGAAAAAGAAAGGAAAGATTAATATGAAAATGTCGAGAGCGTTCGCTGCTGCTTAGGCCTGCGGAATAAGTCAATTAGTTCCGTCAGACGGCAGAGAAATGGATCCTGTGAGCGGTGGCGTTAACGAAGGCTGCAGCGCAGGACACGCGTCCGACAGCTCGTTAAATTAATCCTCTGGGTTTTGCTGCACGTGTGTGTGTGTGTGACCCGCTTATGTCCTCCACAGCCCTTTATGGACACACATGCACAGCAAGCGCGCGCGCACACACACACACAGACACACACACACACCTTCCTTTTCTTCGACATATCTGGTTCATCATCCAACTATAAATGTGCCACGTCTCCGTCTGTCTGTCTGTCTGTCTGTCTGTCTGTCTGTCTGTGTGTGTGTGCACGTGCATGCGTGTGTGTACAGTTCTAATGCACATAACTCGCGAACCGTTTGACCCACCGAATTCAAATTCGGTGGGTCCCCGCAGGGAGTGCAATGCGTGCAATGCCCGGCCTCGAGTCGGTGGCATACACCGTTCTCCAGAACCACCACAAAAGGCTCTGCCAGTGGGCCTAATGAGGCCAAGTCCTCTCACCTGTGCAATTTCCAGCCTCTGCCTCCGCCAATTGATTGCCATGGCAACCCCACACCTGCCAATTGATTACTTAAACAGTCAGTCTGCACTCTTCACACACAGGCACATACACGGATCTGCATGTGGGACACAGACAGAGAGTTAAAATGGGGTACTGCTGGCCTGGGCCATGGCTCAGTGGTCCAGGCACCATGGCTGGTAATCCAGTCTGGCAGTGTGCCGCGGGTTCGACTCCCGATGGCTTTTACTGCATGTCTTCCCCCCCATTTCCTGTCAGCCTACTGTCTGTCACTCCATAAAAAAAGGAAAATAAAGGCGAACAAATAATTAGAAAGAAGGCCATGAGGGTACAACACTTTGATTGTTTTTCTTATAAAAAAACAAAAAAAAGTGTTGTACTGTGCCCTTTTGTCCTTCTTCATGATTAGAGCATGTGTGTGCAATACAATACAACATAATACAATACAATACATCTAATAATTTAGCAGACGCTCGCTCGCTGTTTAAATTGCGCGGTCGCTGTCTGACAGTCAGAGTAATTCCTTAGCATAGAGCAAGACAGCTGCTCGCTTTCTGCACCATCTCACAACACCACAACGCCCGAACCGCCTCACGGAACCCATCCATCTCACAACGCCACAACGCACGAACCGCCTCACGGAACCTAGCGTCGCACAGCCCTGTCTTCCAACATCAATGCAACCTGCATTACACACGACAAACATTCCAACATTCATCTTAATTAAATGAATTTGCGACAAAAAATAAAACATCTCCCCGCAAATCACGTGTCACCAGTGAAATGCATGTTTGGACGGGCACAGATTAATACTGGGACACACTTTTCCGCGCAACAGACCCACACGGGGAAAACAACTCGGACCCTGATACTACTAGCAACTCTTGCGTCAGTCGACATAACTTCTTCTTTGGGGAAGCATCGCGGCCAACGCGCGGGTTGCGTGGCACAGGCACCTGAAAGCCAGCTCTGACAGTTGGACGGGGGCATGTTACGAAAATATTCAATAACTTCCATTTATAGGCAGAATATCACCACCAAATTTACATCACACATCAATGGTGTACTTAGCATTTACTTGCAAAAGAAATGTTTAATTAGCCTACTTTTGTGCCCAACCCAACTTCCCAAAACCATCTGTAAACAATTCCCCCCCTATCACATTACCCACACTGAACATCATTTGCTGTTCATATATTCAGAACGGGTAAGGACTAGTACAATACAATTCATCCCTCAAGACCTTTGCTCACCTGTCCACCCCTGCCCTTTCCCTCACCCTCTTCTAGACATGATTCAGCAGCTGCCATCAAAGTATGGCAGCTTCTCTGCCAACCTTTCATCACATACCGTACATCAATCAGAACTGCAGACTCACTCCCAATCTTCCGCCGCAGTCTGAAAACGGACTCCATCTTATCTTAGCCCATATATATCACTTGCCGTTGCACTTGCCCTAGCCTCGACGACCTTACAGGCGTATGCAAAGGCTCAACTTATGTAACTTAAATAGCACTTTAGACATAACCCTCTATTGTGTATACACTTATAGTTTCATTAGATAGTTTAGATTAGACTGTTTGATATTCCATTTGATGTATTACCATGTTCTTTGTTCTTGCTTACTGTCGCTCTGGATTAAGAGCGTCTGCTAAATGCCTAAATTGTACGTAAAGCCACAAATGTCTTCTAAAACAAATGTCTAGAAATACTCTATTACAAGTAAAAGTAATGTAATCATAAGTGTATTGGAGTAAAAGTACAAAGGTATTGTCACTGTGTTATGAGCTTGCTTGTAGATCGGCTGTTTTCCGATAGACAAAGTATAAAACAGGCCGATTGATGGTTTATGTATGTTTTGTAATAATAAAGTAACTTGTAACTAAAGTTGTCAGATAAACGTGGAGTAAAAAGAACAATTTGCCTCCGAGATGTAGAAGCATTAAGTATTGACAAATTGACGTATACAAGTAATGTAAAAGTACTGTTGCATTTTATTTAGGTCCAGTACTTTCCACCACGGTCCATGGGTAGACAATACATTCATGTGGTTTGTTTAACCCATTTTGGGCGGAAACCCTTTTGGTGTTATAAACATTGTTATAATTTAGCTATTGAAAAATAGCAGATCTACAAGCTCATAGCGCGCCACCGAGTGGCGCGCTACGAGCTTGTAGGTCTGCTATTTTTCTTTTATCGAAGAACGACCGACACAGAAACATAGCTTTTTCAGAAAACTGTCAGGATGTAGAAGACATTTTTTTGTAATCTGATCTCAGATCAAAATGGGTTAATGTCCTGCCCCGTCTCAATCTATCCAGCAACTCCCTCCCTCTCTGTTGACCCGAGCAGAAGGACGGGTTTTATTGGCGTTATACATTATCCTGGGTGTCTAAAGCGAGCGCTGAGGCTCTTTCTGACGTATCCTCAGGCCTACTGGATGGCCGTTTATTTCTAGCCCTGTCCGTACGCAGCCAATAGCAGAGGCCTATAAATCAGCCAAACAGGGTCTGTGATGTTGTTGTTGCGGCTGCTTGTCCACACGCCTCTGCTCCTAAATCACGGTCCTCTCCTCCCCGCGTCGACACCTGGGTCCTCCTGGGCCTGCCATGAGTAACTCACACTAAACTAAACAGAGCCTGTATGTATGTATGTATATGCATATCTTTTATTTTCTTTAATTTTCTCTGGAGTTGTTAACCCTTTCAAGCACCAAACTGAATGGGTCCATATTTGTATATTATTTTTGTATTTAATTTTTTTGGTATAATATACCAAAAAAATAAAATACAAAAATTATATGCAAATATGGATTATGTGTTATTATGTGTATAACTGTGTCTTTTCTTCCACAACGTGCCTGAGCTGAGCCGTCTGTTTTTGTTTGTTTGTTTTGTTTTTCCTATCTTGTCTTTGTCAGTGTCATAAAATGTAAAAATTGAAAAATGAAAAATGAAAAAAACTAAACGGAGCCAAGTACCAACACACGTGGTTAGAGGCTTGAGCGCAGTGCCCGGTATATCGAGTCGGTCGACCCACGGTTCTCCAGAACCACCACAAAAAGGCTCTGCTCAGGCTCTGCCAGTGAGCCTAATCAGCCTAAATCCCCTCACCTGCAGTGCAATTTCCCAGCCATGGCAACCCCACACCTGACAATTGATTACATAAGCACTCACACTCAGTTTGCATCTCCATGTGGGACACAGACAGATAACGCATAACGCGTCTTGCTCAGGGCGGGACCATGTTGGGTCGCTTCTCTAGACGTAACGTGTCCTGAGAGAGATGGCTTGTTGTGATTTGGTACTTTAATAAAACTGAATTTCTCACTGGTCCTGGTCTCTCTCTCTCTGTCTGTCTGTCTGTCTGTCTGTCTGACTGTCTGTCTCTCTCGAAAACGTTGTTCTGTTTGTAAAGTTAAAAAAAAACACCTGTATTGTGAAGTAACTACATTTACTACCAGGAAATTGCATTGTGTGAACTGAATCTTAAATACTACATGAGAAAAAGAGACAAAAAAATGTAATAAAAGAGTGGTGATAAAAATATACGTGAAATTAAAAGATAAAGAAAAGAGAAGGCAACCGTGGTAAACAACTGAATTCAGGGGCGGCGGTGGATCAGTGGGTAGAGTGGCCGGATGAGAACCGCAAGGTTCTCAGTTCGAACCCTGTGGGCTCCCCCAGAGTTAGTGTCGCAGTGTCCTTGAGCAAGACACTGAACCCCGAATTGACGTGCTGGTTGGTGCCTTGCATGGTTTCCGCCGCCATCGGTGTGTGAATGGGTGAATGTAATGCACAACCTCTGTAAAGCGCCTTGGATAAAGGCGATACAGTATATAAATGCATGGCAATTTAAAGTTGCCTCCCACAACAACAGAGATCAATACAGGGCCATTACAGGCGCATATTTACTACTGTAGTATACACTCTCAGAGATACCACTCAGTGTACGTTCATCCAGAGGTGCTGAAACACCGAGTGGCAGTGATGCTGTCCTTGGTGCTGAAACACAGAGCGACAGTGACGCTGTCCTTGGAGCTGAAACACAGAGCGGCAGTGACGCTGTCCTTGGTGCTGAAACACAGATCGACAGTGACGCTGTCCTTGGTGCTGAAACACAGATCGACAGTGACGCCGTCCTTGGAGCTGAAACACAGAGCGGCAGTGACGCTGTCCTTGGTGCTGAAACACAGAGCGGCAGTGACGCTGTCCTTGGTGCTGAAACACAGAGCGGCAGTGATGCTGTTCTTGGTGCTGAAACACAGAGCGGCAGTGATGCTGTTCTTGGTGCTGAAACACCGAGTGGCAGTGATCCCTGTGTTGCCTGTTTTCATTGTAGCTCAAAAGGCCCAAAAAAACCCAAAAAAACTTCAGACCACAGAAAATC
This sequence comes from Protomyctophum parallelum, assembly GCF_964188405.1. Taxonomy (NCBI): domain Eukaryota; kingdom Metazoa; phylum Chordata; class Actinopteri; order Myctophiformes; family Myctophidae; genus Protomyctophum; species Protomyctophum parallelum. The sequence continues at coordinate 13,565,869 of NC_139716.1, read as the reverse complement.
CACTGAATGTTCAAAGTTCAGGTTTTTTTGGGTGTAATTGAGGTCATAAAACCTAAAAGAAAAAAGAAAAAGAAATGAAAATGAATGTCATAAAACTTAAATGTTAAAAGAAAACATTTTTTTCTTTTAACATTTAAGAAAGCAAGTATGTATAAACTGCAGGTTGCCTATAATGATTGCATGCGTATATTATTGAACAAACCAAGGTGAAGCAGTGCAAGTGAGTTATTCTGTAGTGTGGGAGTATACACCTTTCATGCCTTAATGTATAAATGTATGTGTCGGCTCAATGAGTCTCAAAACTGCATAATTATGCTGCTATGTAACCCCAGCTTCAGTAGCACTATAGGTACCGGTCTGCTTTTTGGAAGCACTGGTATGAATGTTTATAGAAAAAATTTTGTTTTTATGAGTTAGGGGTGTTTCTTCTCTGTATGTAGTGTTTTATGTTGTCTGTCTGTTGTTTATTGGACCCCGAGTCTGAACAAATAAAGTTGATTGATTGATTGATTGATGCTCATAAACTGCTCTGTGCTCAAAGTGCAATTAAAAGTAGCAAACGTTTCGGTCCTAAGACCTTCGTCAGTGCTATATTTTCCCGTCAAGTTTTGCTCAATGTTTTTGAGACCACCGCTCCTGTATAGTCAAGTTTGAAAAACAGTTTTCTCTGTGCTTTAGTGTAACGAGTATACATCCTGGTGTGAAAGAAAACCTTTCAAACGTAACGTGGCACACCGACTATATCCAGAATGAAGTGAAAACACAGCACTTCACTTCATGCCAAACAGGTCGCCGACCCCTGGTTCTACAATACAAGCTGACAGAACACAACGCTAAGTGTCCAACACAATCCGAAAGGACAACCATCAACCAGAACAGGACTAGTCCACTTTAACATCGCTCAGGATCCACACAGCAAAATGCATCTGCGTGTGTGTGTGTGTGTGTGTGCGCGCGTGGCACTAAAAGCTTGTGTAGGCATTCCGGCATTCCGGGGCTCCAACCACAGGCTTCCATTACAGTGACATGTTGATGTCATGAGATACTTTAGGTGAAACCTCTGCCTAATTATGCATGGCTTCAGTACAGTTACAGGAAAAAAAAGCCATGCATTATTAGAAATAGAGTACACACACGCGCGCACGCACGTTTTTCGCAAGAAATATGAACCTCATCACTTGAATTGCTAAAAATTAACTATTTAATAAAAGTGGATCTTAGAAAACATATCTTCTGAACCGAGGAAATCAATAAATGTTAACTGTACTGCTCTGAAACAGCTATATGATCATGAGCGCTCTCATTTTAAGTTTATAAGTTTAGACCTGCAATATATTATGCATGGTTCATTTAATATGTGAAATAAATGATAAATGATTGAAACAAGAACTCATATTAACGTTTGAGAAGACAGTTGCTGGAACATCACAGTATTCTTGATTATTAAAAGTCTTACTTTTCAATGATTCAAATTCAATGAATACTAATGAATAGTTTCAGCCCTAGTTTGAAGTACTGTATCTTACTGTAGTACGACTGGAAGTCATCATTTATGCAGGTGGAGATATTCCCTCAGGCTGCCCCCCCCCCTCCCTTCCCTCCCCTCCCTACTGCTGCTGCTCTCTCAATGTGGGAGGAGAGGAGAGGGTCAGGACAGGACAGGACACACAGCTGGCTGCTTCATCTTTAATGATGATGTGAATGAAACGAGGACACCATTGGCTACATTATATTAAGGTCAAACAACATTGGCTACATATAAGGTCAAACACCATTGCCTATATATAAGGTCAAACACCATTGGCTACATATAAGGTCAAACACCATTGGCTACATATGAGGTCAAACACCATTGCCTATATATAAGGTCAAACACCATTGGCTACATATAAGGTCAAATATTTTCTATGCCTAAGGAACTAAATGTCTCACTGGAACAGCAGGGAGACCAAATACATGCACAGAGATTGTATAAGTTACATCTCATTAACATACACTATTAAGATTGGAGGAAATTAAGTAAGCTCTAAGTAAGAGCTTTAGAGTCTGGTCAGATTCTTCACATGATTTAGAAAGGAGGGGGGAGAAAAACAGCAGCCAGCCAACCGTCAACCTTTGCATTATATTGATCGTCAGAGATACAGCATCGCAATGAAACTTTCACGCCCAGAATATGAATTCCAGGCCTTTCAGAAATCAGAAAAAATGCACAACGCAGCAGAAAGCAATTAAAGATTAAACACGCCTACAAACTACTGTACCTTGGCCATTCCCTGCACACCAATTACATCACCAGATGTCCAGCGCAGCTGACACACTGATCATCATAAAGACATTGTTTAGAAAATACCATTTCAAAAGCACATGAGCTGTGGTTGTGACCAGGGCCGTTTAGATGAGTTAGTTGTGACCAGTGCCGTTTAGATGGGGCTTCAGTCCTCTTCTACATAGACTTCTGTACTTGGCGAAGAGTGACAAAGTCCTGGACCGGAAGTTGGCAGAATGCACTGGACCCAGGCAACAGCCCAGCTTTAATGATCTTAAATCCCTTTATTTTAGATTGTTTTGTAGTAATAGTACAACATAAACATTACAGAGACTTTAGTTGTTACTGTACAATACTTGTCATGTTGCACACGTGCCTATAATTGCTGATATCTGTGCCAACCTTGTTGGACAACAATGCATTTCATCAAACTCCAGCTCGTCCCTCTCCGGGGCTGCATGAGCAGCGCTCCAGTTCCATGTTCTGACCCCTCAATGTCGCCACTCTGGTCGTTACCATGAAGGGACAGCATGGTGAGGCTTCACTATTCAGTGCAGTGGCTCACTGGTCATCTAGCGGAACGATGCACGCACACACGCGGACGCGCACACAGTTTTGAATGGATGAATGGATGAATGGATGAATGAATGAATGAATGAATGAATGAATGAATGAATGAATGAATGGATGAATGAATGGATGAATGAATGAATGAATGAATGAATGGTCTCCACTCCCTCTCAGGATGTGAGACTGGAGGCTGAGGCTGCACTTCAGCAGGAGACGTGATTAATTAATGGCATTGATTGAGTACTGTTGCCCTTCTCGCTTTCCCAAGGTGGAGATGGGAACGCTGATGAGAGTTCCACGAGTCAAGGAGAACAATAAGAACTGGCTCAGAAAGAATAATAATGTAATGCCATGTAAAAGTATGCTAATTTAATGTAAAGTGTGCTGGCCTGGTATGGTATGGTATATATGCGCACAGAGAGAGGGAACAAAATTACCATGATTGTCCAAATTGACGTGAAAGTATGCAGCCAAAGAGCGTGGACGAGTGTTTCACTCCGCTTTGATTACTGCAACAGTATCCTCTCTACGGCACCACCTCCAAAGTCCTGAACAAACTTCAATATGTCCAGAACTCTTTCTGCTCACCAGGACCCGGTCCAGAGATCGTATTACACCAGTCCTCCGTGACCTTCACTGGCTCCCGGTCAAACAAAGAATCAATTACAAAACACTACTGACCACCTACAAGGCACTAAAACAACCTGGCTCCCCCATATACCTCTGTGATCTCCTCAAATGTCATGTCCCCCCTTCCCACTCCCTCAGGTCTGGTGATGCAAACCTCCTTTACGTCCCCAAGACCAAATACCATATACTGTTCCTGGGACCTTTCCTGCCCCAACCCTAAAACGCTCAGAGATGACTCTACCCTCCAAACCTTCAAAACCGGCCTCAAAAACACACCTGTTCAACATTGCTTTCCCCAGCTAACTCTTCTCACTGTTTTTAATGTTTATTTATTTTTTCTAATAAAGTTATTTTTATTTTTTGTTGTTACCCCTGCCCCCCCATGTAAAGCATCTTTGGGTACTCAGAAAAGCGCTATGTAAGTTTGAGATATTATTATTATTATCATCAACAAAACCCTGGGGCAGACCAAGGCGCAGTTGGAGGAAACAAATCAACTCACTGGCCTTGGAACGCCTCGGGATCCCCCAGGAAGCAGTTATACTAATGTTGCTCTGGAAGTCTGGAGCTCTCTGGTGGAGTTGTTGCCCCCGCGACCCGACTACGGATAAGTGGTTGAAGATGGATGGATGGATGGTTGCAGCCAATCAGTTGAAGAAATCACAGATTTAGCCTTTACTTTTATGAAATATTCCAGACCCCAAACTGTATAGAAGATGACTGTGTTCTATTGCTACAATAGCATGACAAAAATACTCCACTTCCATCTTAAAATAACCTAATAACCGATCTACAAGCTCACAACACCTCGCAGCACGACGTGTGGTGAGCATGCAGATCGACTATCTCCGCTTCCAGGGAAGACACCACGCGGCTTCTGTGGAATCCAAATGAGTGAAATCAGTCGTAGTGACAGAGAACTTTAACCCATTTAGGCCTGACGTCAAAATAAAATAAAAATTCTTCTAAATCCTGACAGTTTTCTGAAATACCTACCGGTATGTTCCTATGTCAGTGGTGCTCAATATTTCATGTCAAGGACACCAAAAATTATAATGTAATTGGCTGCCGACTACCATTTAAAAATGTCTTTCCAGGGACCTCCCAGAAGCAATTAAAGAGTTGAGTTAAAAACATTGGCTCTGAAAGAATATATGTTCAAATATTTGCGACACATTTTCAGGATTTTTCAAAAATAGCAGAACCTACAAGCTAGTAGCGCGGCACTCGGTGCCGTGCTATGAGCTTGTAGATCTGCTATTTTTTCAATAGCTAAAGCATAACATAATGCTAACACCAAAAGGGGTTCCCGACTTCCCGCCCAAAATGGATTAAATCATGACTATAGCCAACAGATAGCAGTGGTAGAAATAGCATGAATAATGATGAATAATGTAATACAAGGTCTACACGTGCAGGCATGTTTAAGTGTTAACGGCAAGTTTTACTGCGTGTAACTAAAGAAACGATTTACATACGAACAAAGAAAAAAAAGATAACAAGCAACCATGAAAACTGGCTGATGAGTGGTAAATAATTTAAAATGAAAATTGTCGCAGTCGCAGGAACCTTGTAACTCCCACGTTTCAAATGTTAAAGGTTTTGTGTTTTTTGTTTTTTTTCATAAACTAATGCCCTACTTCAGTGGATTTCAACCTTTTTCATATGAAGGCCCATTATTTATTCTGCATTTGAGCCACGGACCCACGTTTGATGACATCTAGCCGGTACTGATTTAGTAGGAGAGACAACAGGCTTTGATCAAAATAACAATTATTCTACATTCTCTCATTTCTTCTTGTAAATTAAGTAATGCAGATGTCAATAATGTAACTCTTGAGAGCGTAAAATGAAACGATTTGGATAAATTTTACTTAAAAAGAGTTAAAGCTCTATAATGGTCCATTTTGTTACCAACTCTCCATTTAGCTGGGGGCCACCTGGAACCCCCTCAAGGTCCACTAGTGGTCCCCGGACCACTGGTTGGGAACCACTGCCCGACTTAATCATATACCAGAGTGCCACGCAAATGAAATGAAGATAGACAAGCTCACAACGCACCGCGATGCAACACATTGTGAGCTTGCAGATCGGATGGTTTTTGTCTTCACCATGTTAAACAATTAAAAAAGGAATGGTTTCGGACATACAAGGTTTCCATCCGAAAGCGATAAAACACAAGCAATCCCAGTGTAACAATTAACCCATTTAGGCCCGACGTCAAAATAAAGAAATATTTATGCTCAAAGATTTGTGCCACATTTTCAGGATTTTTCAAAAATAGCAGACCTACAAGCTCGAGCTTGTAGATCTGCTATTTTTCAAAAGCTAAATAATGCTTAGTTAAAACACCGAAACAGGTTCCCGTTTAACTTCTATTTATGAATGAAAATCAACCACACCCGGCGTCAACCGTACTGTATTTTACCGTACATCTGACAAGACTTGATTTCTCAGTGGTCTCATAAAACTACCAACAAGTTCACCTGATGAATGCTGCGCCCGCTGCTATGCATGACTGCTGACACCATTCATTGATTAAACATTAAGGCAGCTTTTATTTTCTAAATTATTAAACGCGTTCCTCTTCACAGAGACAGAGATACGAAGCCCGGAGGAAGGAACGCAACAAGCCAGATCAGCTCTGTTGAGCAGGAAAGAGAAAAAAAAAGAAAGAAGAAGCAACAATGGCAGAGTCATGCAGAGGTGGGTGGATTAACCCATTTAGGCGTGACGTCGAAATTTTACAAATGTCTTCAAAATCATGACAGTTTTCTGAAAAACCTAATGTTTCTATATCAGTGGTTATCAATTTTTAATGTCAAGGATGTCAAAAATAGGCCACCGAGCCCCACCTGAAAATATGCTGTTCCAGGAACCTCCCCCAGAAGCAAAGATTTGAGTTGAAAGTTTCACTCTGTAATAATATGTATTCAAAGGTTTGAGGCATATTTCCGTGATTTTTCGAAAATAGCAGGCCTACAAGTTTGTAGATCTGCTATTTTTCAATAGCTAAATTATAACGTAATGTTTAAAACACCAAAAGGGGTTCCCGCCCAAAATTGATAAAAATTAAATGTACAGTAGCCACAACTCAAATGGAATCTTTAGAAAAGACTTTAGATTAATCCTCAATAGTACTTGTAATAATACAGAGACCATATTCTGCTGTACAAGTCTCCCTAATGTGTCTTAACCCATTTAGATCTATAAGTTCGATTCATTATACAAATGTCTTCTAAATCATGACAGTTTTCTGAAAAACGGTAAAAAATGTTTCTATGTCAGTGGTTCTCAAACATTTTCATGTCAAGGACCCCCAAAAATAGGCAGCTCGTAGCTCACATAGCTACGAGCTTGTAGGTCTGCTATTCATGAAAAATCGTGAAAATGTGGCGCAAACCTTGGAATACATATTCTTTCAGAGTGAACGTTTTTTAACTCAAATCTTTGCTTCTAATGGGGGTCCCTGGAACATCATATTTTCCTGATGGGTGTCGGGTCGGCGGCCAATTACATTTATATTTGGGGGTCCTTGACATTAAGATGTTTGAGAACCACTGACATAGAAACATAGGGTTTTACAGACAAAACTGTCGAAGTTCGACGTCAGGACTAAATGGTTTAAACCCCACTGCATCCTCATTCCTCACTGTGGGGAGTGCTTTCGCGGAAAATATAAGATCGATCGACAAGCTCACTCGTTGTCGCTCTGGTATTTCCTTTAACAGAAAACTGAAAATACACTAGAAGAAGAGAGCCCTGAGGGACTCCGGTCAACCAGAGTGTGTGTGTGTGCGTGTATGTGTGTGTGTGTGCACGTGTGTGCGTGGGTGTGTGCACGTGTGCGTGTGTTGTCAGGACGATGGTGACCCATTTTCAGTGTTGGACGACGGACGGTGGTAAAATAGAAGGCGTGATTACCCCTGAGACTAAGTTGGCCGAGCTCCTGTGTGCGTGTGCGTGTGCGTGTGCATGTGCGTGTGCGTGTGCGTGTGTGACTGTGTGTGCGTGCCGTCCTGAATTCACTGATGAAGGTTACTGGGTCTCCGCACATGAGTGGTCAAATCTAGAAGGACACGATTTAGAATTGTACTTCTAAATGATGAACAGAGAGGGCTTCATGTTTCAATTAGATCCATGTACCCATCCATCCATGTACCCATCCATCCATCCATCCATGTATCCATCCATCCGTCCGCCCTGCATGCAGACTAGATCCATTAGGATGGCATTCTACTCAATGTTGATTCCGTTAACTAACCCTGGCATACTATATACTAGGGACTGCATTATCTGAGCATAAGAAGGGACGCAGACAAACGGGTCCAGAGATAAATGGATATAAACCTGCAGATCCCCCATATGGAAGGTCTTTGAAGCTCTTCCACTCTGTAATGTAATGAACATTTTAAAGCTCCCTCCCTCCTGACACACTATATAGCTAAAGCATAACAGAGAAACACCTCCTCGCCTGTGAATTCCTTCGCTTCCCGACACTCCAATTACACACAACCTCACTTATGAAATCCTCCATTACTGGCTTTTCAACTACACTCATGTATTATTCATGAAGCACGTTTTTTTTTTTACAACGTCGACGGGCACAGTGCACCGAGTCCACAAATACAAGAATGAAAAACATAAATAAATAAAGAAGACACAGAGCTCATAGGCATGAATAAACAATAAAAGAATATGCGTTTGAGCTTCTCTTCCATTCTAATGTGTGACACCGTCGTGGTATAATCAGGTATACCTGTAATACCAAACCCTGAAGCTAGAACGTCTACATCAGTGGTTTTCAACCTTTTTCATGTCAAGGTCCATACTTTATTTGGCATTTGAGCCACAGACCACCATTTGATGACATTTAGCCTCTCTGACCCATGGGCCACCATTTGATGACATTTAGCCTCTCTGACCCATGGGCCACCGTTTGATGACATTTAGCCTCTCAGACCCATTTGAGCCACGGGCCACCATTTGATGACATTTAGCCTCTCAGACCCATTTGAGCCACGGGCCACCATTTGATGACATTTAGCCTCTCAGACCCATTTGAGCCACCCATGGGCCACCATTTGATGACATTTAGCCTCTCTGACCCATGGGCCACCGTTTGATGACATTTAGCCTCTCAGACCCATTTGAGCCACGGGCCACCATTTGATGACATTTAGCCTCTCAGACCCATCTGAGCCACGGACCACCATTTGATGACATTTAGCCTCTCAGACCCATCTGAGCCACGGAACACCATTTGATGACATTTAGCCTCTCAGACCCATTTGAGCCACGGGCCACCATTTGATGACATTTAGCCTCTCAGACCCATTTGAGCCACGGGCCACCATTTGATGACATTTAGCCTCTCAGACCCATTTGAGCCACGGACCACTATTTGATGACATTTAGCCTCTCAGACCCATTTGCGCCACGGGCCACCATTTGATGACATTTAGCCTCTCAGACCCAAAACTAAAGAATGTTGAGTTGACACACAATTCCATGGTGTTGGCCAACGTTGATCAAAATAACAATTCTTCTACATTCTCTAATTGTGTAGAACGTTGTAAATTAAGTAATGCAGATGTTTAACAATATAATGTAACTCTTGATAATTTTACGTTCTCAAGAGTTACAGATCTATAAGGGTCCATTTGATTACCAACTCTCCATCATTTATAGCTGGGGACCACCTGGAACCCCCTCGAGGACCACTGCATAGATAACTACCCAGAATCATAAAAACAACCATTTGTCTGGTGAGGACTGGGAAAATGGTCCCATTTCCCAAATTCTACTATACTTGTGGGGACATTTGGCACTCACAAATATAGTCGCGCACGCACGCACACACACACTTGATTATATATATACACACACACACACACACACACAAACACACGAGAATAAATAGCTTTCGTGCACATCCAGGTGCATGGAGGAGGTGCTGGTAGGCATAAATTAAATAGCACCTGACAAAGCTACTTTGAGAACCAATGTGCAATATACTGTGTATATATATAGCTTACCTTATCTAAAATGATGCTTTCCTGGTTATATTAGTTTGCATCAACACCACCAATTGAAAATCAAACGAATATAACTTTGTATTTAATGCTATTTGTCGTGTGGTGATGATGTTGTGGGTCTACGGTGACCCAGACATGACCGATGTGGGCGATTTGCTTCATGTAATTTAAGGCATTTAGACCTGAGAAAAGATTCTACAAATGTCTTCTAAATCCTGACAGTTTTCTGAAAATGTCTATGTCACTGTTTCTCAAGGACCCCCAGAATTATATGTAATTGCCCGCAGACCCCCATCTGAAAACATGTTGTTCCAGGGACTCCCCAGAAGCAAAGTGTTGAGTTAAAAACGTTCGCTCTGAAAGAATATATATATATATATATATATATATATATATATATATATATATATATATATATATAGAGAGAGAGAGAGAGAGAGAGAGAGAGAGAGAGAGAGAGATTTGCGCCACATTTTCACGATTTTTGAAAAATAGCAGACCTACAGGCATCGTCGTATGAGCTTGTAGATCTGCTATTTTTCAATAGCTAAAGTATAACAATGCTTAAAACACCAAAAGGGGTTCCCGTTCAGAATGGGTTAATTGGTAGAATGTGGGCGGACATGATGGAGAAAGACCAAGACAGGCTTCTGAATAATCTGCCACTAATTAACAAATAATTAAACCAACTCCAGCAATGCATTGCTATAAAGTGTAGTTCTCGAGTAGTGGTGGAAAGTAGCAGAGTAGTAAGTACAGTACTGTATTCATTCTAAGTGTAGCCTACACTTTCGAGGTAGTTTTTACTTTACTGGACTATTTTAAATAATCTGGGGACCCCCAAAAATAATTTAAACATGGGCCAACAACACCCACACATTCTTCTGTGTGAAGTATTTGCACAATAGTGTATCTGAGGTTTAGCATTAATTAGCTTTATTCAATTATTCACTTAAATCAAAACCACATTGTATGATTTTATAGTTATATAGCCTCCAGATTCTTTCAATGTCTTCATCTTTTGGAGAAGTAAAAAAGAGTTTGTGAAGAGAAAGTTCAGTTCAGCCGAAACCTCAAACAACCTCTTGGAAATATTGCTGCTCCAGCAACATTTGACACTACAGTGAGAAACAAACCTCGAGGATTCTGGAGAAAAACCCTTTCGGAATATGAACGAACACGCACGCACGCACGCACGCACGCACGCGCACACACACACGCACGCACGCACGCACGCATAGATGGATCGACTATTTCCGGAGACTATAGTGTAAAATCAGCTGAGCCCAAAGCGTTAATATAATATAGTGTATCCAGTCCACAGGCAGCATTAACCCATTTTGGTTGGCGTTTTAAAGCATTAGGTTATAATTTAGATATTGAAAAATAGCAGATCTACAAGCTCATAGCCATGAACTTGTAGGTCTGCTATTTTTGAAAAATGGTGAAAATGTGCCTCAGATCTTTGAATATATATTATTACAGAGTGAACATTTTAACTCAAATCTTTGCTTCTGGGGGGGGTCACTGGAACAACATATTTCAGATGGGGGGGCGGAGGCATATTACATATAATTTTTTGGGGTCCTTGACATAAAATATTGAGCACCACTGATACAGAAGCATAAGGTTTCTTAGGATTTTGAAGAAATTTTTTATTTTATTTCAAGGCCTAAATGGGTTAAGTCTCAGTTACAGTTGATTACAAGAGGCAGCAGTTTGTGGTGCCGAGCCTTACAGCGTCGGTATTGGAATTGGTTATAGAGGCACATAATGAACCTGACGTTTAGGAGAACAAGTGGTTTGAGGGCCCATCCCTCCATCTTCCTGCTGTTCTTTAATAATTATTACCCCATTGTGCTGAATATAAGACTACGTTTTGTTTTGTTTTTCAAAAAAAACGTGGTTGGATTCACCCATTGTCAGGTCCCTGCACCCATGTGGTCGTGCCCCTCTTCGCACCCATTGGTTGCCGTTTCGTGGTTGGACAAAAATCCTCTCTCTTTCCATCCACTACCATTGAAATAAAGTGTTTGTCAGTTGCTTCGTATATAGATATGCTGTGCGTTCAATTCTTATTTTAAACTTGGCGTCAGTAAAAAAGGAACATCACATCACAGGTGCAGCAGGGGTGACTGCAGGGCATATCATGTTTGTTTTTAGTTTTTTTTCCAAAAATGATGTTTCAGCAAATTCAACATAAACAAGGCGGAACCAGGGGGCGGAACAAGGCAGAAAGAGCCTGCTGGTTAGTCAGTCAGAGACCAATCAGATTTCATCAGAGTATAGACTACTTGACATTCAATGTTCTTTTTCAACAAATGAGTCTTGAAAAACGGGGGTCGTCTCATAATCAGAACAATCTTATGTCCAGCACAATACGGTAGTCCAGTCCCCCAAACTGCCTCACTCTTACAGAACCTCGTGATCACACTGGAAGATTAATATTACACACCCAGCAGAAAAGAACCCCCCACTCTGTCACACCATGGTTGACATCCATTCCATTCCAGCCCCCAACAACGAAAAATACGTAAAAAGACCCGAGTTACAAATGTCTTCTAAAATCAGTTTTCCGAAGAACCCATGTTTCTATATCATGACATTTTCATGTCAAGGACCCCCAAGATTGTATGTAATTGGCCGCCGACCCCCATCTGAAAATATGTTGTGCCAGGGACCTCCCCCAGAAGCAAAGATTTGAGATGAAAACGTTAGCTCTGAAAGAATATATATTCAAAGCTTTGCACTACATTTTCACGATTTTATCAAAAATAGCAGACCTACAAGCTCATAGCGCGGCACTCGAGCTTGTAGATCTGCTATTTTTCAATAGCTAAAGTTTAACACAATGCTTAGAACACTAAAAGGGGTTCCCGCCCAAAATGGGTTAACAAATGCCGTTATAAAGTAATGGCCAATAAAGTGAAAGTATGCACCGACAAGCGATAGGTAACATTATGCATAAAACACTATTCCAATTGCCTATGGCGGCACGCACGGCCGCCGTGCACAAACCGACACGCAATCCGACCGCTGGTATTTGTTGTCCAATCCATCTCGCTGCCTGCCAGCGGAGCCTTTCACTCACATGATGGAACGTCACTCCACATACTGTAAGTAATAAAGTACAGTGCATTAAGTCATATCTTCGCTTCTAGGGGGTCCCTGGAACAACATATTTTCAGATGGGGGGTCGGCGACCAATTACATATATTTCTGGGGGGGTCCTTGACATGAAAATGTTTGAGAAGAAACATGAGGTTTTTCATAAATCTGTCTAGAATCAGCTCAAAATGGTTTAAGTCAGTGGTTCTCACCCACTGGTGGTCCGGGGACCACCAGTGGGCTCTCACGCTCTTAGAGTTAAATTATTGTTAAACATCTGCATTACTTCTCTGTTTTTATTTCTCAATTTACTTCTATATTTGTAAAAAACAAAATGAATAAACAGAAAAAAAGAAAGAAAAACCATCTACATTACTTTATTAATTTACAAGAAGTCTACACACAATCAGAGAATGTAGGTTAATTGTAATTTTGATCGTTTGTCTGATATCTCTCCTAATGGTATACCAACATCAATACGTAATATAATGTAATTGTGGACAAAATCTTATCCAACAACAAGAAAATATTCAACGTTTTGGGTCTGAAAGGCTAAAATGTCATCAAATGGTGGTCCCGTGGCTCAAATGTCGAATAAATAATGCTCCTCGATATATAAACTGTTGAAAACCAGGGCATTAAGTGGTTGACAGACTAGCTTTATAGCTACCACCACTACACTTCTCTGGAGGTGACTGCTCCCACCGCTAATTAAAAGGCCTTTTGTTATGCCTGTAAAATTGGCCTAAATGTAGTGAAGTGGTTCTATTAATACAGTACCCGGGGAACGTTTAGGGGTTGGGTGTCCTGTTCAGGGACACCTGACTGACTGACTGACTGGCTGACTCAGCTATAGGACACACCCAGCTGCAGCCATCTGATGAAATTGTGTTCACTCAACTGAAAGTCAAGGTGAATTTATGTGTCGCATAGATAGATCACTGGTTCCCAAACTGGGGTCCGGGGCCCCCTAGGGGTCCTTGAGGGAGTTCCAGGGGGTCCCCAGCTGAATGATAATTAGGCACCAAATGGACCATTATGGGTCTGTGACTCTGAGAGTGTACAAATGGAACACCAGTCCATTTGTTCTAGTGATGCACCGAATATTCGGCCGCAAAAAGTATTCAGCAGAAAATGGCTAAAAAATGCATTTTCTGCCTTTCGGTGCATCCCTAATTTGTTCCATTTGTACACTCCGAGTTAAATTAACATTGATTTTACAATATACATTGGGGGTCCCCGAGATAGAAATGCCATTAAATGGGGGGTCCGTAGCCTATATTGCATATCATATATTGCATATTATTGTCCCTGCCTGGCATATCTTTTCAAATGGGGGTCCTTTCCTGTTCGGATTTCAGGAGGTTACTTTACACCTCCTGAAATCAAGAAACTAGGATATGCAGATATGGTGGGTGGTAGGAGGAGGTCGTCTCTAGGGAAAAAAACAGAAAGATGTACCCACTCTTTTTTCTTTTCTCCCTTATATGCAAGATACTGTATTTTAAGTCCAACTGCTGCTGGTATGAACAATAAAAAACTATATATATATATATATATATAAATAAAAAATACATATGTGTATACATACATATACCAGCAAAACATTTACCCAGTGTTTGTCTAAATAACATAATAACAACCTAAATCCAATTCTTAATAATTGTGTTGTCAGCGGGACAGAGCTTTGTTCGACTAAATCAACTGTAGATTTAGTCGCCTAAAATCGTACGATATTTAGTCGACTAAAACTAGACCAACACTAAAACATTCCAGGTGACTAAAATGTGACTAAAACGAAATGAAAACTATTCAGGAGACTATGACTAAAACTAAAATCAAAATTTGCTGCCAAAAACAACACCCCGCCCAGGCCCCGCCTGCAATCCCAGCTCTGACCAGTAGGGCCGATCACTTCTACGTTGGCCAGCCCTACTGGGGGGCTTAGTTATACCGACTATGTCTTAAAACGCCATCAAAAAAGGGAAGTTGGACCTTGAGAGAGAGAGAGAGAAGGAATGGTGTGAATCTTTGTGCCTTTGTGGCATTTGCCCTTGACTTTACCAGAGAGCCATGCAGAGAATGGTGAATGTGTGGACTGGATGGATGGACAGTCATCTCCACGGCCGTTAGAAAAAAAGCTTTGACAGCAGTGCTGCTGTCAGACACAATGCTCCAAGGCCCAGAAGATGAGACCGAGGTACTAAATGGAAGAGCTTTACTGAAATAACAACACTTGACAGTTGACACCCTCTCTCTAGGCAGGAACAATATGCAAATGCGGGTGTTGACATTATTTATAACCGTGGAAAACACAAGCTGTGCACACACTAAGTGCATTATATATACCAGTAATGTTATCTTAAACATAAATAAGGAATATGGGGGGGGGGGGGGGGGGGGGATCTGTCATGAAAGACAAAGGATGGCATAAATGTATGTTTACTTCCTACAATGGAACAATGGTGACATAATATGGATTCTATTCACAAGCACCACAGAAACAATGAGACTATTGTTGTTACTGCATTCCTGGATAATTGTGCTCCAATCAATGCTAAATCCACCAGGGAATAGTTTATACAATAACCAACCACCTTCACATCTTAAATCTTATCCCGCTTTTCCCCAAATTCAATTCAATATACTGTACGAGTCCGATGACTCCATTATATACAGGTTGCCTTAACTCTCTAATGAGTGCAAGGTAGTTGATGAATGCACTGTACAAACAGTTTAATATTTTATTAATGCCATTTCAGTAGTGTTCTATTTTTAATGTCATAACAACTGCCAAGAATGCTACTCTTGAGCGGGCTGTTTGAAGGGCTCAATTCCCCTGAAAGTGAGGAAGAAAGGCGTGTGTGCTCGCACGCGAGCGTGTGTGTGTGTGTGTGTGTGTGTGTGTGTGCATGCGACCAAGTATAAATCCTGCGCACAACTCCATCCATAACCCGTAAAATCTTCTCCTCACAATGTCTATTTCTCAATGTTTACTACACTTGTGGGAACATTTGGCTGCACACACACACACACACCCACACCCACACCCACACCCACACCCACACCCACACCCACACCCACACCCACACCCACACACACACACACACACACACACACACACACACACACACACACACACACACACACACACGTTTGTTTTATGCAACAAGCCGATTTACAAGCTCACACAAAACGCATTCTATTTCCAGCTTCAGAATTAGGGTTAAATGTGAAAAAGTCGGCAAGACTCGGCATCCTAAAATGTTGAAGTCCTCACAGCATTAGTAATAGAAACGTGAGTGTGTGGTGTGTGTGTGTGTGTGTGTGTGTGTGTGTTTGTGTTTGTGTTTGTGTGTGTGTGTGTGTGTTAAGGCCTTTCCACACCACAGTCTTGTTCAGACTAGTCAAAGACTCCTTAAAACTGTCAGATTGCAACAGACTAGCATCGGCCAATGAAACTTTTTTTTTTCCCTATGCGAAGTAGCCTGCAGCGTTGGTTTGCAGTGTTGCCAGTTCTGCTCGTTGTAAGCAACTTTGGAATAGTTTTCCTGTAAAGTAGCTTAAATATTCATAGTTGCGCGGTGCCTTATTGGGCTTGTTTCTGCTTATTTGGGCTTTGCTTTCACCATTCTTTTTTGAAAATAGCTGATGTAATAGGGCTCTTTTGGGGCTTATTTCCATAGACCTGGTCGCTTGTTTCACTCACAGAATCTGGCAACCTCTATGCATAACACAACGAAAACAAAACTCAACTGGTAGCATTTTTTCGCTAGCTTTGCTTTGGAGTTGATCGAGTTGGCCGACAGAGTGACGGCCTACCTTCTGTGCGGTCAGTGAGTAAAGAAAAGGGTTTTCTTTGAATAATGCAGTGTCTATCTCCAACAGACAGCCGTGGATTCCAGCCTGGCTGCTTTCAGAAATGACTCTCATATGAAACAACGTCAGCATGAGATGCTCGGGTATACCGGTCATATTTTACAATAAATAAAACATGGCTTTCCATCATGACTCCATAACCCTTTATATAACAAACATTCTCCGTTTCATTCGTCGTCCCCATCTACTCAGTCACTCGTGTTGTGACATTGCGATAGGCAGCTGGCTATTCACCAAACGAGAAACATCTGACGTGTGTCAGAGGTTCAGAACCGTTCCCCTTTCATCTGCAGAGGCAGAAACAACACGTGTGTTTCATACCATCTTGTGCAAACATCACAGAGGAGGACATTTAGAAAACAGATCTGTCCTACATTCCCATGCAGCTGACCAGACAGGCGGTCAGACCCATGGAGCACATGTCATGCATGGACAGAATATCACCCTTAACAGTCCGGCATGCTTCGCTCAGTGGAGTGGGATTCCTACCTACCTTCCAACTATGGTACTTCATCATTTTAAATGTTGAGCCTCGACCCTAGAGCTCTGTGAATGACTTGACCCATTTAGGCCTGACGTCGAAATAAATAAAAAGAATCTTCTAAATCCTTTCACGATCTTTCTAAAATAGCAGACCTACAAGCTCGTAGCGCGCCAGTGGTGCGCTATGAGCTTGTACATCTGCTATTTTTCAATAGCTAAATTATAACAATGTTTAAAACACCAAAAGGGGTTCCCGCCCAAAAACAGTATAAGCTGTACAAGCACAGTGGTTCTCAACCTTTTCAAGCTGTGTGTGACCCCACAAAATAATCACATTTGAACAGGGGACCCCCCCCCCCCCCCCCCCCCCCCCCCGTGACAGTGACAAGGCCTTAAAAATCATCGGGGTTGATGAGGACCTTGCCCTACAGCAGTACGCCATCGGCAAGCTGAGTCATCGCAGAACAGTTGCAGCAACAACTGTTCTCTACAAGATGCACACTCCCAACTGTCCAGTGGACCTCAAAGCACTACTACCTCAAGCTCAGTACTACCAAGCCACGCCCTGGAAACCCCCAAGTCAAACACCAAATGCCTTGACAGGAGCTTTCTCCACTCTGCTATAAGGACATGGAACAGCCTTCCCCCTGTGGTTGTTGGAGACATTGCATCTAGCAGTCTTCACGAAGAAGAGGCTGAACAAACACCTCCTCAGTATGTGACTGTAATCGCACAAAGCTCAAGGACTGTCATTCATCCAATCATTCAGTTTAGACATATTGTACGCCTGACTGAGTAGCTGCAGGTCATTGATAGGCTCTTTGAATGTATTTTCTCATAGCCTGTATCTGCTTAAGCTTAATAAAATAAAAATAAAAAATAAAAATAAAAACACACTATATTGTCACTTCTGTCATCAAAATCCTGTGGGGTCCCGTACCATACTTGGAAGGTCGGTAGGGATGCCGGGCGGTTAAGGGTGATATTTTGTCCCTGCATGACAATGTGCTCCATGGGTCTGGCAGCCTGTCTAGTCAGCTGCATGGGAATGTAGGACAGAGCCACTATAGCGAGGAGGGAGTGTAGGACAGCGCCACCAGCGAGGCATCCTCGGTCACGGGTTACTTACAACAGCAGTGCCGAGCAGTGCCAGGAATTAATTGGCCTAATGACTACACTGGGATACAAAAAGGAGTAAAAAAAATATATAATTGGCTACTCTAAATATGCTATAAAAAAAAATCACGCCTGTGTGTGAAGTGTCTTATCATTGTACATCCTCATCATTTGCTCAGACACATATGACGGGACCCCACAGGATTTTGATGACAGAGAAGTGACAATATGCTTGTCACTGTCAGGGGGGGGGGGGGTCCCCTGTTCAAATGTGACTATTTTGTGGGGTCACACTCAGCTTGAAAAGGTTGAGAACCATTGTGCTTGTACAGCTTACTGTCAAGTCATTCACAGAGCTCTGGGGTCGAGGCTCAACATTTAAAATGATGAAGTACCATAGTTGGAAAATGAAGGTATGAGCGACTTCAGAAAGACGGCTTCAGAGAGACCACCTGTGTAGGCATTAAGCCATTTATCCAGACAGAGCTTTATCAATCACACCTGCGTCAACTTAGCTCCACACAGACAATATATAACCTTCCTAATTAGCCTGCACTTAAAGCAATATGTCACTGATGATCAAACAAAAGTCACACCCAATGTCACCCATGTGATTGTGAAGTGAGTGGTGCAACTCCGTGTAGGGGTCCCCGGAACATCCCGACCCCCAGGAATGCGCCCAGGGGGCCAGCCCTGTTCCTAAGAGGCTGCACAACAGTGAGACTTGGTGGTGTGTTAGGCAGTGCAACAGTGACACTTGTGGTGATAATATGCTATTTCCGTACTCGGACCCAGGGACACAGCCAGCCAGCCAGGGACACACATAGCTGTCTATAGGAGTGGTTGCACCACTCAAAAAGCATATAATATCTCTCCAGCCACTGCAATAGGGCGTGACGCACCACTGAAACTGAATTTTCACAATCAAAATAAGGTGGCATATAAAAAAGGTGATGTGGAATTATATTCACAAAATGCAACCATACAGTTGATACAATTAATTGTATCTGAGGAGGACCCACATTCACTCTTGAGTGTTCAAATGGAATACACTCAGACTTACTGTGTAGCCTACAAGCCAAGGATCCATTAGTTACACTCAGAGTTACAGACCTGGCTGTAACGGTCCATATTTGGTCCCATTTAGGTCTAATCTTTGTGTCAGTATAACCTCGCATCACCAATTATTGCTTGGGTCAATTTTCACCACGCATGCTGGGGTCCATTTGGAACGACCCCGAGAGTCCCTGGACTGGTGGTGGAGTGGGACCGCACTTTCTTTGAGGAGAACCATTATTGTTTAATTAAGCCAATAAATAAATAACATGTGTACATAATAATAGCATTTAAACAGCTCTTACCTCGTGCTGAGGCGGCAGGGACGTGCAGGCAGAGAAGAAACTCCAGGAAGAAGAACAAGAAGCCACAACTTGTGTAGAAAATAAAATGCATCCTCCTGCTGGAATAAAGTGTCCCACCATGGCACCATCATTACCACTCTTCCTCCTCCTCCTCCTCCTCCGCTGGAGCGGCTGGACCTGCTCCTTCTCCCCGGCGGAGCTGCATCTAGAGCCGCCCTGGTGGTGGTCGCCGCTTCGGCGTGGTAGGAAGACAGAACGGAGACGATATCTAGTGGGAATAAATAACTACCGTTTGACGTTTGAAGAAGTCACAAACAATTGTGCCCTTTGGAGTGTTGTTGCAGAGAGAAGAGATGTGTAGTCTGTCGGAGTTTGGGTTTGTTGTGGCTTTCTGCTGGAGCCCGAAGGATTAATTGATTATTAGTATTATTATTATTAGAGATGGATACAAATGATACACTCTGTACTATAGAGAGTAGAGAGAGAGCAGCCGGGCAACAGCTAAGCTTCACGGCGGAGTGAGTGTGTGTGTGAGTGAGAGAGAGAAGAGATACGACTGAGAGTGCGAGTCTGTTCACTCTGTTGAGAAAGTGGAATGAGGGGCGGGGAGAGAGAGAGAGAGAGAGAGACACACACACACACACACACACACACACACACACACACACAGAGAGAGAGAGAGAGAGAGAGAGCGAGAGAGCTATGTAGTGTGCCAATGTGTAATATTGTCATGCTAATTTAATAGTAATATTGTGTTTTCCTTCTCACATGCATATGCATCTCTTTTAAATACTATAATAAAGATGGTCTGTTTTAATATAGTATTTGTCCCCTGTGGTACAATAACAAAAATAGTATGTTATACTCTTACTGTATTTAAATGCATTTCTCACACCAGGAATTGTCCACTTGTTGCGGGTCCAATCCACCTGGTTGGTTACTAGCCTTGGGCACTGGTGCTGTTGGCTTGGGGGCAGCTCCGCCACTTGGAGCCCCTCCACTGAAAGATGTAATTCTTCCTCATTTTCGGATGTTAAAATGGCGATATCCTCTTCTTCTTCAGGGCCAGGCTTGTCTTCTTAACATTTTCCTCACCACTTGCCTCGCCCTGGTTGACGTTAGCATTAGCATCACCTGTTACGCACACGCACCTGTCTCGTCGGACTCGTCGCTGTTTGCGTCTTCATGTGGTGGTTTAAGAAAGAAGTTTGAAATCAATGGAACCTTTTTCAGTAATTTAGCCGTCTTCGCATCCTTAATATTTTTTGCTTTCCTCTTGGAAGAACCGCTCGCCGGCATATTGTCTGACTTAATTTGTCTATGTCTCAAATCTCACAAAACAAACGTAAACCAAATTGAAAAACGCCCGCCTCAATGCAGTCACAAATCTGATTGGACAAAACACAGCCGGATGCAGGGGTCACGTGACGGTAGTACTATAGGTAGCAGGCAGGTATATAACAATAAAATGTGGTTAAAGTTAACCATTCACAATTTATTTATAATATAAATTATCACCACATCACCTTAGTATGTCAAGCTTAACAGCTTGATTTTGAGCTTCTACTGCATTAATGATAACAAATAAATTTAATTTAATTTCACTAAGGCCCAAGGCCAATAAGGGTAACAAAATACAAATACAAAATATGTAATTTTCTCAACAATTATGACAACATTTATTTAAAGTAATAAGTGATGATCATGATAGCCTATAAAGTTTTTGGTGCTGCACAAAAAAAATAACAATATTTAATTATTCATAATATATTTGAGCATTTTGAGGCAACAACATATTAAATTAGCAAATCTGCCTGAAACAAGTAATCAACATAATAATCCATTATATTTCTAGTCCTTAGCTTCAGCAAGGAGCTAACTTGAACTGTGCTATTATTGTTAAGTTAGGTGGCTCTATTCAGAAATATATACTGTATATACCTATAACTCCTGGCGGTCAGGGACGGGGTGGGAGTGACGAGTTAAAAGATTTGAGTTAAAAACGTTCGCTCTGAATATTCAAAGATTTGCGCCACATTTTCACGATTTTTGAAAAATAGCAGATCTACAAGCTCTGTGACACATTTTCGGATTTTCTGTTTCACACACACACACACACCATGTTGATGTTCTTATTCCCATCATAAGACCCGATTACTGTATGTCAATCTCCAAGTTTTATTCGGAATATGTATGGCAAATTATTTATTATGTCACTATGGCACATTAGGAGTCCAACGTGGTTCTGGTTGACTTGTAACTCTGAGAGTGTTCAAAATGGAACCAAACGGACCCGTCTGGTTCCGTTTGAACACTCAGAGTTACAGACCTGTTATTCAGGGATATGTATTTATGTGTTTCTGGTAATATTATTGCCCACTCCTTTTATATGTCCGTGCTAGCCAACGATGGCGATAACTTCTCTCCATTTTAGTCATTATGCCAATTAATTCCTGCCCGCACATCTCTGCACTAAAACTGATGTCTTCTTCTTATCGTACCTCAGTTTTTATTATTGTTAATTCTATGTGGATGTTGTGTAGACTCTGATATTTCTGCAGATCTCATACTTGCATTCCGTTGTACCTGCATGAATTGCAACAAATAATGTGTATTGATTCTGGACTCTTGAGCAACTAACTAACTCGTACACTGACTAATGACTCCAGTGAAAGGAACTGGTTACATCCTAATACACAGCAAGGGAAGTTGGGCCTTATGGGAGAGAAAGAAAGAGAGAGACTGAGAGAGATATGTCATCTTTAACCCATTCTGAACGGGAACCCCTTTTGGTGTTTTGAGCATTATGTTGAAAAATAGCAAGATCTACAAGCTCATAGCGCGGCATCGGGTGCCGCGCTACGAGCTTGTAGGTCTGCTATTTTTGAAAAATCGTGAAAATGTGGCACAAATCTTTGAATATAATGGTTTTTCTTTGCTTCTGGGGAGTCCCTGCAGGAACAACATATTTTCAGATGGGGGTCTTCAGCCGAATACAGATAATTCTGGGGGTCCTTGAGATGAAAATGTTTGAGCACCACTGACATAGAAACATGGGTTTTTCTGAAAACTGTCAGGATTTAGAAGGCATTTGTAGAATTCGTTCTCAGGTCTAAATGGCTCAATGCTTTGATGAATCTTGCCTATGTGGCATTGCCCTGGAGTGTGCCAGCCAGGGAGCCAGAGAATGGTGAATCTGTGGTTGGACAGTCATCTCCACGGCCGTTAGAAAGCTTGACAGCAGTGCTGCTGTCAGACACGATGCTCCAAGGCCCAGAAGATGAGACTGAGGTAGGCTTCTAAATGTAAGATGTTTACTGAAGTGGCACGCGCTCCCTATAGGCACAATATGCTTCGTGACATGACATTTGTTTTACTTTATTTATTTATTTCAGTGCAAGCTCCAGCGTTTTGTATATATTTTTGTTTTGTGAGAAGAGAGAGGATATATATAGGTAAAGAGCAGGACTCAGAGAAAAGAAAAACAGGATATAGAAGGTCCAAAATGATAATCGATACCAATACCAATATTGCAATACTGGTTTCTACCGTACCTTGCTGCACCAGCCAGGCCGGAAGTCCTTTCAATGTTTTTTTTTTCTTCTTGTTTTTGACCTAATTTTAACACAATCAACGGTCAATGGAGGGCCCCAGGAGCCCTTGTCGCAGGGCCTCAAACCCAGTATATAGCGCGGTCCATTTTCCTCCAAGGGCCACTGAGAGCCAAAGTTCCCTGAGAACCAAGGGCCCCTGGTATAGGTAGTAGTAGTCCCATTTATTTTCAGGCACAGAAGGAGCTGTGCTATTTATTGACAACCCAGTGGCCCCACTCCGATGTCGGTGTCAGGGATGATCACAAACTTTCACTCTATATCCACCATCCGGCCTGCCAGATTCTAGACGCCATCGTGTCCAATTTGCAACACATATATCACTAAAACAGCTGAAATGTGCCAAGATGGGACTATGCCATGTGTCTCATCGTCTATGCATCTGCTGCCTGGCTGGCAATGTGTTGCTTAATGCACCTGAATTAGTGCCATCTACCCCCTCTTCTCATTTTGAAGCATATTATGTGTGACGGCTGGAAGTTTAATCTCGTGCATTTTTAACGGAGATCTTGCAGCGTCTGATGGCCTGTTTTCAACGATCTGTTGGCCATTGAGTTAATGAGTGCTTTAGGCTTATTGTTCTGTGTAGATGCAATAAGGATCATCATCAACACATTAGCATAGAAAATAGAATACTGCTAAATGAATTTGCTGTCTTTAGCAAACGCATACTGTAGGTGTGTGTGCGTGCGTGCGTGCGTGCGTGCGTGTGTGTGTGTGTGTGTGTGTGTGCGTGCGTGCGTGCGTGCGTGCGTGCGGCCAAGAGGCATAACCCAGCTATGCATGAGAATGAGTAGGCCTAGAGACGATATCTTTTTTCTTTTATCACTCGACTATTCCTCACATAATTATGTTTGAAGGGTACAGTTGTCAGTTACATGACTGAAGATGACGTCTGAATGAATGCATTAGGTACGTTTAATGTCATTCAAATGTAGAAGAAACATCCCCATTGGTCTGACTTACAACATTCCTCTTAACCCTTTTACTGCTGCCATTTATTGAGAAATTAGGACCTAATTCATGCCAGCATTTTTTTAATTTGAGCTCTTATTTTGAAAAGCCACATTTTGCCTCAACCGGAAGTGAGCTTATCCCTGCCAGCTTTACGTTGCCAAGACAACCTTTGTTTACATAATCGAATCAATGCCGGTACATATAGCACTGCACAACGTCGGCTCTGTGCCGTCAAAGAAACGCTGGTTTGACCAAAAATGCCATCTGGGACAAGGAATAGGAGATACAGGCGATTGAAAGAAACGGATAGAATGGATTCTTATGGCGACCGCGATCTAATCTGAACGATCCAGTGCAGTGCTAACAACATTGCTAGCTAACCGGCTAACGTGAGTAGCATTATGGCTCGATCGATCATATGCACTATAAAAGTATAATTGCCGAAGGGCTACGGCAATGGCAGCAAGGTGTATTATCAAATTGAGGCTTTGATTGCCGAAGGGCTTCGGCAATGGCAGGAAGACGGTTAACACTGATCTGACCTGAAATATTATTATATTGTTGTGGTTCTATTTTTTCAAAAATAACTACAAGCTCGTAGCACGGCACTCGGTGCCGCAATACGAGCTTGTAGATCTTCTATTTTTCAACAGCTAAAGTATAACAATGCTTAAAACACCAAAAGGGGTTCCCGCCCCAAAATGCGTTAAGACTGATGTAAAGACCAGCTATACTGTAGCTGACAGCTGTCTGTCTGCCATGTCTGTCCGTGCTGTTATTGTGTTGATGGTGTCTGATGCAAGGTGTTGTAATACTATGTGTTCTATTTTGTATTCTTGCAGGCTTTACCAATACCGCTGAATGACAACTACGCTGGTCCAAGTGGAAGCAGCAACTATGAGTTTCTGGTGTTGATTTTTGAAAGGGGTAAAATGGTAAATGGTGTATTTATATAGCGCCTTTATCCAAGGCGCTTTACAGAGATTGTGCATTACATTCACCCATTCACACACACATTCATACACCGATTGCAGCGGAAGCCATGCAAGGCACCAACCATGCACATCGGGAGCAATTTGGGGTTCAGTGTCTTGCCCAAGGACACTTCGACATGTAGACAAGGAGGAGCCGGGATTCGGATTCGAACCGCCGACCCACAGATCATTAGACGGCCTGCTCTACCTCCTGAGCCACAGTCGGGGTAAATGTATGTTGGCAAAGGGGAAAGAACAACATGTTCTGAATTTGAATTATAACTTGTGCAGTCCATCTTATACACCAAAGCTGTAAAAACACCAGG
Source organism: Protomyctophum parallelum (assembly GCF_964188405.1). Classification (NCBI taxonomy): domain Eukaryota; kingdom Metazoa; phylum Chordata; class Actinopteri; order Myctophiformes; family Myctophidae; genus Protomyctophum; species Protomyctophum parallelum. The sequence goes on along the minus strand of NC_139716.1, from coordinate 13,540,550 downwards.
AAAACGATGTCATTAAAAATCAGACTGATACCGTCTCTTTCAGTACAGGCCGGAAGGTTGGAAGTATTCACAGCAATGCTGACCATTATATTATCGAGGACCGTTTCAACCAATTTAAGTGTACAGTCAGGGCTGCCAGGCGTTTCCCGTGAGAGGATGGTGAAAAGATTAGAGAAATGCTGTACATTTATTCTCTCTCTCTCTTTCTCTCTCTCTCTCTCGTTCAGCGTATAGCTCGAACATCCTAATATCTCTCCTGACCAAAGGGGGATTTCCCTCTAGGATTACAGTGGTAGATATGTGGCTTTAAACCCACATGGAAACTCCGGGTTTGAATCATGGGTGTTAACGCACGCACGCATGGATTGGTCACACACATGCACACGCACACACACACACACACACGCACGCACACACACACACACACTCACACGAGAATCCATGCCCGTATGGGGAGAGGATTATAGGAAAAGCCATCATAGCAGTAACACAAAGTCATCATATACCTGTGCAGTAACGTCGGTTATACGTTTTTTTTATCCGTTTGTGTCAAAGCCCCCAGTATAAGGCGATCCTCCAACGTTGAAGCTGCCACTACCTACTGGCGAAAAGTGGAACTGCAGCACTTTCATGGAGGCAGACGGACGTTCATGACATCACGTGCGTAACGTTGCGTCATCCCGGGACCTCAAATTTGAGGTCCGGGGCTAGGCTATAGGCTAAAACTTCCGCTCACTCGAGCCATTGAGTTATAATTGTACTTCCGGGTGCTTCAAAACGCCACTGAGCAACTTCTATTGAAATGAATAGTGGGGGGCTGTGTACCTGACCATCATGTGACCATGTGACCATGTGACCAGAACGGCATGGCTGGCTGTTGTGGCTCGTTAAAAGACTCATATTACGGCAGTAAACCTGGCGTGAAAGAAAGGTTCAAGGTTCAAGGTTCAAGTTTATTTAGTGTCACCGAAGGCCAAATTGGGCTGCAGCATAGACAGTATCATTAAACAATTTGACAGTACAAATAAACAAACAGTTCACATAGCAGATACCAAAGTACAAAGGTGCACATAACCATTAAAGTGCTATGCGATAGGTCATAAAAAGTGCGTGTGCATAGACATTATAGGCACGAGACCAATTCAGTAAAAAGTGCTTATCATGAGGTCTCCTCCTAGATCTACCCTCAGCAGCATTTAGTGTGCAAATAGAGACAGGGACAAACAAATGTTTGTGCCTGTTTTTTGTGGCACAATAAGGGGCTCGCAAGCGAAGGCCGAATGGGAGAAGGATGTACTCTCCGTGTAGAGGCTGAGCAGCATCAGATCGGATACACAGGGCCTTGTTAAGCACCCGTTTCTTAAAGATCTGGTCTAGGATGTTCATTTGTGAGCCAATTATTTTGTCCATTTTTTAAGGGCGCTATAGCCCCCCCTTATGTCCAGCTTTGAGTGTTTGTGTATACACAATCATTGTCCTAAGCCATTGACAATGAATGGACAGTTCTGAGTGTAAACACAAACATTGAAGACGAAGGTGACGACGCAAATTGTGATTGATAGTGATATGGACACAAAAAAATTGTTCCATAGAGGGGTCAAAAATGAACGAAAGTTGCACTAATATTTTAGAAATAGGTAAACAATAAAAATGACGTTAGTTTTGTTAGTTTTAATTTACTTTGACTGCATGGCCCCCTGTGCCCCCCACAAAATGACCGGAACTACTTAATATTTCACCAAAACCAGAGCAGAACTCCCACCACAGGACTCTGGCAATCAATTAATACAGTTGCAACCACTATATTAATGGCAAGTATTTCATACAACTTACCGTATGTGTCCCTGCATTACTGGGTCCCAGTACATTGTAGTAATATTATTTCCGTACTTACCTTGGGGTGCAATTAGGAATCCCTTGATAGTATATAGGCTACATATCTGACAGAGGAAAACAAATGTTGAACAGCACTTAAAGGCTATTCCTGCTTTTGCCACAAGAGGGCGCTTGTCGTTAGTCAAAGGGAAGGTCACGAGGTCAAGTGAGCACAGTTCAGACTCAGGTCAGCCAGAGAAGATTATAGCAGCAGGACTCGCAACCATCCCTCGAAATACAGAATCGTCCCTTTATTTAGAAACTAAAAGATCCTTATTGAACAGATGGACATACTTTGTTCCTTACTTTGGGGAATTAGTCATTGACACACATCTTACAATTAAACCTCATATAGGCCTATACACACTAGAATACAGCTTCTTAACCATTATATAAGAAGCCCAAGACTTACACCAAATCTCTGGTGGTCTGGTCTCACAACAATATACAGAATGTACTAAAAAATAATCTGATGTCATTGGCCACGTGACTTTTTCCTTACTGAAGCAATGAAGCTTTGAAGCAGTGGTTCATATGTAAATTAAGGCGGGGTTTGAAGCCTGTGTCAGAGCTTCAGTATCAGACGCCCATCACTAAAAATAAGCGCTTTGAACGGGAATTTAAAAACATCTTTTACACAGAGTGTGTGTGAATAACACATGGTCAGGTTTTTAATAGATTGGGTGATTCAGATTCCCATCTTCATCCCCTGGAGCATCTCATGTGGGCTGTGGCGCTTCCGTTCCCATCCATCGAGTAGCCCCGGTGCATGTGAGGCAGTCTCCAAACGTCGACGATCCAACAACAACGATTCCCCAGATAGATTCCCAGTGCATATACTGGGTGGCGAGCTACAGATCTGAATCTGGACACTGATGGTGATTTCCCCTCGCTCACGGATTGTGTGGTACGTAGGACCAATCAGAACACGGTCAATTCAGATAAAAGGGCCCTAAAGTATGCCTAAAATCATATTTACCAAACGTTTCAGATGGAGAAAAAGATGATTTGAATCGAATATTTCGAAAAAGTCATGCAAGGGGAACTTTCTCAAGACTTAATGGGTAAAGAAAATCCTCAAAAATCTTCAAAATCGCTCCGACGTGCTAGTGTTAAATGCTTTTATTTTTGAACATGTGTAACATTGGACATAATGCATTAACTCCCAAACCAAAACGAAACGGAAAAAAAGGGTAATTTTCCCCAGACTGCCACAGCCATAAGGCTGCTCTCCAATAATGTTCCTGAATCATTCATATTATTGGCACATTGGTCTCAACAGTAACATTTGTCTCAGAGGTAATTCTTCTCTGTAGTATGACTCTTCTGGTGTGATTTGAGGTCAGACATTATTTTGAAGCTTTTCTCACACTGGTCACATGCGTATGGCCTCTTTGCAGTATGAACTAGCTGATGTCTTTTGAGGTTAGATGCCCTTGTGAAGCTTTTCCCACACAAAACACACGAGTAAGGCTTCTCTCCAGTATGGATGAACATATGCTTCTTTAAAATTCGTGGGCACCTAAAACTCTTCCCACATTGTCCACAGCAGTAAGGCTTCAATCCAGTATGGTTGTGCTCATGAACCTTTAATTGCCGTGCATCACGGAAGCACTTCCCACATCGTCCACAGCAGTGGGGCTTTTCTCCAGTATGGATGAGCAGATGATACTTTAATGCCTGTGCAGAACGAAATCCCCTGGCACAGTGCTCACAGGGGTAAGGCCTCTCTCCGGTATGGATGCGCTGATGGATCTTTAAATCTCCCGAATGACAAAAACCTTTACCACACTGATCACAGACGTAAGGCCTCTCTCCGGTATGGATGCGCTGATGGATCTTTAAATCTCCCGAATGACAAAAACCTTTACCACACTGATCACAGCTGTAAGGCCTCTCTCCACTATGGATGCGCTGATGTCTCTTTAAATCTCCCGACTGACAAAAACTCTTACCACATTGATTGCAGGCAAAGGGTTTCTTCCCCGTGTGTATTCTGTTGTGCACTACAAGGGTTTTCTTATGGCGGAAGCTTTTACCACACTGATCACAGCTGTAAGGCCTCTCTCCAGCATGGATGTGCTTCTCTTCTCCAGTGTCAATTCTCGGGTGTGTTTGCGGGTCAGAACATGCGCTGAAGCTCTTGCCGCGTCGACCGCGAGAGGGACGTTTTGGTTTCACCGGGGGCGGTGCCGATGAGTTATCTGAGAAAACAAAACAATAACAGATGAATTATAAATATGTAAAATGAAATGCATTTCTATAGTCATTTCATTTGCAACAAATAAACTCTGGGTCTCTGCATTTTAATTATTATGAAATGTATTCATGGTATTATACTGTACGCGTAAGTTTGTTTTGTCAGCTAACGAGCATCCTAGCTGAAAAGTATTTAACCCAAATTAAGACCTGATATTTCAAACACCTTGGCAAACAAATAGCAGATGTACAAGCTTTCAGCACGGTCCAACACTTTGAGAAGCTCTGCTCTACAGGTCCGGATCTACCATATGGGCACTTTAGGCACATTCACACCTGATGCCCAAGGGCCCCCGGGCATCAGGGGGCCCTTGGGCATCTTATTATTAAGATTTCCTATTAATAAACAAAAATACATTTTCGAGGCAGGTTGCACAATTTCAGCCAATCAGGACAGAGTACTCATTTATCAGCTTAATTTAGTGGCCAAGTATAAGTTCCAATGTTGTCTGCTCATTTCCTTGTGTCATCACTTCCAATTACACTTTTTATTTTTATAAATGAATAAACCAATCAATAAATTGATAAACCAAAATCCCCCTCAAGGACCCCTGGGGGTCCCCGGACCCCACAGATCCATATTATATACACATCATAATGAGAAGGGATACATGCATAGCATGTGTTACCAAACAAACTGTATTAAGATAACCAGGCCCGGTTCTTAGTACAGGCCGACGAAGCAGCCGCTTCGATCGCCACCTCTTAGGGGCGCCACTTAAGCCCTCCAAAAATATATTTTTTCTGCGCTGGTTTCTGCTTTAAGAGGGGGGATATCGGTCGGGCAACTGGCAACCCACACATTCACATTGGGTGAGGTGATGTTAGACGCTAGTGGGGGGGGGGGGGGGGGGGGGGTAGTCGCCACCATCTAAAAATGAATCCTCTACATGCTGCGCGTTGCCTAGGAGACAGGTTTAACAGCAGACCCTTCCGGCCCGGGTTTAACCGGAAGGGGAAAAAAGATAAACAAAAATGTTTTATTGGATTTCCCAAGTAAACTTAAGGCTCTGCAGACTGCATATATATTTAACAGGCATGACTCCAACTCCAAGCAAAATGGACTCAACAAAAATGGTAAGTTAATAAAAATGGATTAAATCCTCCACGAGGATAGATGGGTGTAGAACCGTACCAAAACCGCACCAGATGTCCTAAAATTCGACTAATAACCGCATATACCCGAATGTGCTTTGCGCGCGTGTATGTACGGGGGGGCGCACTCTACATATCTCGCTTATAGCGCCACCTAGGTGCCAACCGGACCTGAAGATAAATTAAAGGACAACTTTAGTTTTTTTCAACCAAGGCTCATGTTTTAAGTTGTTATTAGAGAAAGTAAAAGATAAGTGTAATTTTTTTTTCATTTGCTCCTTTCTTTCGTTTTAGGGATTTTAGCTGTTTTTGACAGGGGGGCGGGGGCATTCGAGCATGGGCCTAAATACGTATTTTTTTACAAAATATTATGGCGATTTATTTTTTGACTATTTACTATAGTCCTACTAGACCCCAGGAAATTACATCTGGCCACAGAAGATCACAGGATCTACTGAATGTGAAGGAGGCCTACTGGGAGGAAGCCACACTGTGTCGTAGGCTCAATATGTCAGTTTGACACATTCAGTACATCTCGTGATCTTTTGTGGCCAGATGTAATTTCCTGGGGTCTAGTAGGACTATAGTAAATGATAAAAATAAAAAAAATCGCTATAAAATGTTGTAAAACAATACATATTTAGCCCCTTGTTCAAATGCCCCCACCCCCCTGTCAAAAACAGCTAAATTCCCTAAAACGAAAGAAAGCAGCAAATGAAGAAAAATGAACACTTATTATTATTTTACTTTCTCCAATAATAACATAAAACATGAACCTTGGTTAAAAAAAAACTAAAGTAGTCCTTTAATACTGATCAAACTTTAGACATACCTATTCCGTGGTATTCCAGGTTACACACCGTTTGCTGGTCAGAACATGCCTCAAAGCTCCTCCCACGCCGACCGCGAGCGGGATGATTTGGTTTCACCGGGGGCGGTGCCGAAGAGTTATCTGAGAATACAAAACAATAACAAGAGGAATTATAAATATGTAAAATGACATGCATTTATATACACCGTAGTCATTTCATTTGCAACAAATAAGCTCCGGACTGGGTCTCTGCCTTTTATTTATTATGCAATTTATAGAGTTGTCCCGACACTGATAATGGTATCGGTTACTCCGGCCGATACCACCCTCAAGTACTCGGTACCGGCCCTGATACTTTGACCCGAGTACCAAAACATCCAATTGACACTAGGCTGAACGAATGCAACGTCCGACCCAACGACCGCAAGTCTGACCCAACACTGCAGCAAATCGCCAAAAACAGCCGATCTACGAGCATAAATGACAACTGACAAGTGTAGATCAGAGATCCATCTGCATCTATGAGAAGAAGGGGTAAAAGAAGTGGTTACTCCCACAAAAATAAAGTACTCGTATTGAGCATCCTATAGCTCAGTGGTTTTCAACCAGTGGTCCGGGGACCACCAGTGGTCCTTGAGGGGGTTCCACGTGGTCCCACAGCTAAATGACACAGAGTTGGTAACAAAGTGGACCGTTCTAGATCTTTAACCCATTCAGGCCCGACGTCGAAATAAAAAAAAAAACGTTTTCTAAATCATGACAATTTTCTGAAAGATTTGAGGCACATTTTAACGATTTTTGAGTTAACCCACCCACCCATCCATGCACCTATGTTACTATGAGCACGAGTATGACTATTAGTATCAGTAAGGGCGCTGTTGCCAGAAACAGAGAGAGAGACAGTGCTGCACTGTTGCCTGCTAATGAGAGAGAGAGAGAGAGAGAGAGAGAGAGAGAGAGGGGAGGGGGAGGGGGAGAGGGAAGTTGCACCACTCAGTTCACACGGGTGTGATTTTCAAAAATAGCAGACTGCTATTTTTCAATAGCTAAATTATAATGTATGTAACCACCAAAAGGGGTTCCCACTCAAAATGGTTTAACTCTTGAGATCGTAAAATGAAACCAAATGGACCCGTACGGGTCCCTGCATTACTTAATTTATAAGAAGTCTACACAATTAGATAATGTAGATTATTTTTGATCAACGTTTGCCAACAGCATGGAATTGTGGACAAAATACCCAACAACTAAATATTCTTTAGTTTTGGGTCTGAGAGGCTAAATCTCATCAAATGGTGGTCCGTGGCTCAGATGCCAAATAAATAATGGGCCTTAAAAATGAAAAGGGTTAAACCCCTGCTATATTCCCCAATTCCTTCTAAAACAGCAGTTCTCAAACTTTGTTTGTGTCTGGTATGGTATAGTAGGCTATTTGGCATCACTTCCAATTACACATGTTCTTAATAAAATATTTTTCATAAATTAAAATCCCCCTCCTCAAAGACTCCTGGGGGTCCCCGGACCCCACGTTTAGACATACCTAGGCTTATTCTGTGTAACTTGATCACTGGCATCAACTTCAACATGGTAGCGATAAGCGTTGAAGGTGCTCCTCAGAAGATGGTAGAGGTGCTCCTCGATCAGTTAGTGGACACCAAGCCAAGCTCTGACCGCTGTTTGGTGGATTTATTCAAGTGAACGTAATCACCCAAGCTGTTAAACACAACACAATAATCACGCACTCATAATATCAGTATCACGCACAGACACACAGACGCTAGAATAAACATAATAATACACAAACAACATAGCAGGCTTGACTGCCTACCTCGATCGCTGCTGCAAGTTCTTCAAAGACAGGCAATTCTCTATAATAAACGATTAAAGTTTTACAAGCCACCATGAAAGCATATCCTTTGGAACGTGTGTCGGTGCGTCTCACACTAAGTATATATTGGTGTCAGCTGTGCGCCTCTAAGGGCACTGTTCTTTTTATCAAATCTAAGCTAGCAAATTTAAGACGATCTCTTCAAAATAAGAGTAACCTCTAGAGTATTGAAAAAAAGTTTCATTTGCACATTAAACTACAAATTAAGCATTTAAATGGTGCTATAAGACACACATTATGTTTTTGTGTAAAGAAATAAGTAATTAAATAATAATAATAATAAAGTTATCTAAATGGATAAATGCTATTCACTTGAGTGAATCTAAACTAGCAAATATAAGACTTCTGTCGACGAACCGGGGGCGGTGCCGATGAGTTATCTGAGAAAACAAAATAACAGATGAATTATAAATATGTAAAATGACTTTCATTTGCAACAATTAAACTCCGGGTCTCTGCCTTTTAATTATTATGCAATTTATTCATGGTATTAATTATACTGTAAGCGTAAGTTTGTTTTGTCAGCTAATGAGCATCCTAGCTGAAAAGTATTTAACCCAAATTAAGACCTGAAGCACTGTGTATTACAGATTCAGATTACTACAAATTCCTTCTAAATCAGCAGTTCTCAAACTTTGTTCGTTTCAAGGACCCCAAAATGGTATGTATTTGGCCCCCCCCAGAAGAGAAGATTTGTGACAAAAAAAAGAAGCAAAACCTTTTCAAACACCTTGGCAAACAAATAGCAGATGTACAAGCTTTCAGCACGGTCCCCACTTCCTGGGCCGTGGCTCAGCGGTCCATCCTGGGCCGTGGCTCATCGGTCCATCCTGGGCCGTGGCTCATCGGTCCATCCTGGGCCGTGGCTCAGTGGTCCATCCTGGGCCGTGGCTCAGCGGTCCATTCTGGGCCGTGGCTCAGAGGTCCATCCTGGGCCGTGGCTCAGAGGTCCATCCTGGGCCGTGGCTCAGAGGTCCATCCTGGGCCGTGGCTCAGCGGTCCATCCTGGGCCGTGGCTCAGAGGTCCATCCTGGGCCGTGGCTCAGAGGTCCATCCTGGGCCGTGGCTCAGAGGTCCATCCTGGGCCGTGGCTCAGCGGTCCATCCTGGGCCGTGGCTCAGAGGTCCATCCTGGGCCGTGGCTCAGCGGTCCATCCTGGGGCTCAGAGGTCCATCCTGGGCCGTGGCTCAGAGGTCCATCCTGGGCCGTGGCTCAGAGGTCCATCCTGGGCCGTGGCTCAGAGGTCCATCCTGGGCCGTGGCTCAGCGGTCCATCCTGGGCCGTGGCTCAGAGGTCCATCCTGGGCCGTGGCTCAGTGGTCCAGGCACCTTGCCTGATAATCCAGTCTGGCAGTGTGCCGCGGGTTCGACTCCCGATCCGACGGCCCTTACTACCCCCCCCCCCCATCTCTCTCCCCCATTTATTGTCAGCCTAACTGTCTGTCCCTTCATAAAAAATTAATAAATAAAGGTGAAAGCCAAAATTTTTTTTTTAAAAAATGTACTTACATTACTGGAAATACTCCAGTAATGTAACAGTACATCAGAATTGTACTTGAGTACATGTACGTAGTTACTTTTCACCACTGCACACACACACACACACACACACACACACACACACGCATGCAGAGATTACGTGCATTATATATGCGGTATATGGAAAAGTCATCTTCACTGTGTCCAATATTTCTGCTTAAGGTCAAGGAAAGACCACCAGGGGATATATGTGTGCAATGATCACTTTGGCACACACAGTAACACATTAACCCATTCTGGTCGGGAACCCCTGTTGGTGTTTCATTATGTTATACTTTAGCCATTGAAAAATAGCAGATCTACAAGCTCATAGCTCGGCACTCGGCAGAGCTTGTAGGTCTGCTATTTTTGAAAAATCGTGAAAATGTGGTGCAAGAATATTCTTTCAGACCGAACATTTTTAACTCAAATGTTTGCTTCTGGGAGGTCACTGGAACAACATATTTTCTGATGGGGGTCCGCAGCCAAATACAGATAATTCTGGCAGTCCTTGACATGAAATTGTTGAGCACCACTGACATAGAAACATTCAGGATTTGCAAATCTTTGACTATATATTCTTTCAGAGCAAACTCAAATCTTTGCTCAAATGTCTGAGAACGACTGACACAGAAACATAGGGTTTTTTCAGAAAACTGTCACGATTTAGAAGACATTATTTTGTAGAATCGTTCCTATAGGTCTAACTGGGTTAATGTGTGTTTTATGCTAATCAAATGTCAAGATCGACTCCCGTAATCCGACGTATGCCCGCCCTCAAGCTGCCAAACGGTCCAACGGATGAAGTATTAATCCCCCCCCGACCTATACATCAGTAATCCAGGCCCTGGAGCTCTTGGCATTCAGCGCGACATGAAGACAAAACTGTCTATTTGTGACCCACCGTGAATGGGAGACAGTCATTGGATTATTATTCATTTTCAGTTTTGTGTCATGTCATATGAAAGCAGGAGGGAATGTCTTGCAGAAAACGGCGAGTTGAGAAAACAGGCTTGAAAAGGTTCACTTCTGTGGAACTCTAACATTCTCTTGCAGAAACACTCTACATTCTCTCTTTACATTACACTCTACAAGACTAACATTCTCTTGCAGAAACACTCTACATTCTCTCTTTACATTACACTCTACAAGACTAACATTCTCTTGCAGAAACACTCTACATTCTCTCTTTACATTACACTCAAGACTCTAACATTCTCTGGCAGAAACACTCTACATTCTCTCCTTACAGTACACTCAAGACTAACATTCTCTGGCAGAAAACGGTGTGTTGAGAAAACAGGCTTGAAAGGTTCACTTCTGTGGAACTCTAACATTACACCTAGCTACATGGTTAAAGGTGGAGTGCCACATTTATTTTTATTTTTTCCAGTTTTTCATGTGTCTATGAGGTGACAGTACTTCATTAGACACCCTGGAGTCGTTTTTATGTGCAATGGTGTATTAACTTTGTATTTAGGGTTTCTTCCTGGAGGCTGAACCCTTGACAGTCAAACGGGCCAATGGAATAAACAGTAATATAGTGACATCACACTATCAGCCCCTCCCATAACCCCTCCCCCCTTTATCATAAAGCTGTGGGTGCGGCTTCAGTTCAGGTGGATCACCACCCACCACCACCCACCGGGCAAACCATGGCTATACTTAATGAACTGGTGGGCGTGTCCATATAAAAGCATGATTTTAACAAAAAACATGTAATCAGCTTTTCACCTCGGGTGAAAAGCTTGAGGTTGCACAATGACAGGCTCTCAGTCAAATCTGGTCACATTTGGTGTCTATAAGGAATGACTCCCAAACACCCTTTGTCTGTACAATGAATTAGTGTCAGGGAGAAAATGACATGGAAAACTGCATGGGCAAACATGCAAAATAGAAAATGAACAATCAACAATGGCATGAACAGTATCATCATTGCTGACTATTTCATATTTCTCATATAAATTGACTCAACATCATGCATTGTCATTGAACCAGTCTGAAGGTCTCGCCTCCTCATCGAATGGCTGGATGTTCACTGGAGGCTATAATATATGGTTTAGTTTTGCATAAGCTAAAAGTCTCTGTGTGTGCGTGCGTGCGTGCGAACATAATATACACCTATTACAACCGCCTCATTAATAAACATGATCCAGTACACTTATAGGCTACAAATAATAAGCATAATAATGGCTGATGCTGCTGGGCTGTATACAGCTACTCGCCAACTAACTGTGAATTCCAAATGATTAATTAAGAGTGGTGTGGGTTTAGATCACATGACAGAGCAGAGCCGGCGCGTTGAAAGTCAGGAGAGGGTATTTGATGTTCAGGCTGTTGTTGCATTGCTTTCAGGGATCACTCACACACACACATGAAAGGAAATGTCATTTGCGAATGCATTCAATGATGGAACGTTTCTCCAACAGAACCCGACATGTGCGTTTCACGTTCACGTATAAGCAGAGGAAACCCTGTAATTAAAGAGCGCCGACGTGCTCGTCGAAAGCAGTTCTACGGGGGTTCAGTGCGTTGCTCGAGGGCGGGGAACACACCGGCAACCTTTTGATTCCAATTAGAAGACAGCTCATAGTCATACCTCCTGAGCCACTGCCGCCCTTGAAAGCCTTAAAGACTTTTAACCTAATATCATGTAAAGTATAGCTACCAACCCCTTATCATTTATACACATTAATATTAATGTGATATATATCAAATATCAATGTCCTATTACTTATGATGTTATATACCTCTACAGTAGATTGTAATCTAACCTCACTCTCTGAAATGTGGTATGTTTATATATCCGATCACTTTGACTGCTCATTAATCATTAATGCATTCATTGGTTGAGCACTGCATTCATATACTGTAGCAGCATCTTTCTTCTTTAGAATTATTGACACTGATTGGGTGAATAGAACTGAAAGGAAAAAAAGAAGAAAAAGAAAACTTCATAGAGTAGATCTTTCAAACATTGTGTGACGGACAGACAGACAGACAGGCAGGCAGGCAGGCAGGCAGGCAGGCAGGCAGGCAGGCAGGCAGGCAGGCAGGCAGGCAGGCAGGCAGGCAGGCAGGCAGGCAGGCAGGCAGGCAGGCAGGCAGGCAGGCAGGCAGACAGACAGACAGCACAGTGCACTAATTTAACTATTTTATTGCTGCTAGCCATAATTGCAGTTAAGCTGCGTCCACTTTAACAGGATCTGCTTCCTCCCGGCTGTATAGCCCCTGTAAATTGACGTTCACCGCTTTCATATTATGGAGTATACGGGGGGGGGGGGGGGGGGGGTTCGTAGATGGCTGATGCCGTAGCCTAGCCTAGGGTGTACGATTATAATCATAGATAGCACAGAAAGAATTAAGTGGAAAAACACTAGTTGCCGATTCGATTAAGTGATTACGAAATTAATTGAATAATCAATTTGATTACGATTAATCGATTAATCGTCGCAGCCTTACAAAATACATACATCAATATGATCTATTAAATCGCATTACGCACACTGTAGCCTACATCATTTGGTGTTCACATATTCCAACAGGTAAGGAAGGACTGCAGTTCAGAATAAAAAAACAGCAACATTCTCTTCACACATGGAGCTGAAAATACAAGAGAATGTTTTGACATTGAATGCAAACTACAACAACAAGAGATAATGTGTTGATGAACCTGGAAAGGTTACTGAGCCAAATCCATTATGTGGTTGGCATATTGTATTCCGTAGGGAAGTCAGATCATTAAAATCTAATCAAATCATCTTTCTGAGAAGCACAACACCAGAGTGTCTGGAAATAATATAACATGTGAAGTCCTTCTCTTTGTTACTATGGAAATGACACCATGGAGTCATCACACGGCTTGGGGAGCATAGTTTTCCTGACACACATCAAGGCATAGAATGGATTAAATGACAACAAATGAAACCCTGTATAGGGCGCTTGCCAAGCTCAATGAATCAAAGTCACGTTTGGCTTTGCAACACATCAAGTGCAGTTAACCTGGGAGACTGACAATTATAAACTATTATATCTCCGCTGTACGTCGTACACCAGATACAGTATATGTCCGAAATATTAACATTTTCAGAGAATGAAAAGATGGTATATGGTGACTTTATACATTGTCAGATACTTGAATGTATCGTTGTATTATCATTGCTTTATACATAGCATAGGGACCGAGAGCTTGTAGATCTGCTATTTTCTTTTATCGTGACAATGTGGCGCAAATCTTAGAATATATATTCTTTCAGAGCTAAAGTTTTTTACTCAAATATTTGCTTCTGGGGGGGGGGGGGGTCTTCATCAGGTATACAATATGAATATGAAATTAATGAAAAATATGAAATGAATAATGTTCTTTCTCTTCCTAGAGATGAGCAACAAATTGCAACGTTTCGACCTTCGACCTTCATCAGGGCAAAACATATGAATATTAAATTCCTAGAGGACAGCAACAGGCCGTTCGGCTGGCTGTCCCCCAGGACGGAGACCACAGAGCAGTGTTGATTCCGCCGACTAAAACTAAGACAAAAAATGATTTGTCGACTACCTTTTTTCACTGACTAAAACTAAATGGAAACTAATTGAAAACTAAGCTATGATGACTAAAATGAAGAGTAGATATATTGACAATTTTGTCAACAATCAAAAACTAGACTAAAACGTTAGGAAGGGACTAGTGGACAAGAGATCCGGTATAAGTCATTTTACACTTGGTTGCCTCAAAATGTTACTTTAGTACAGTACTTTTAAAAGTACAGTAGGACAACACAAGTTGATAAATAATGAGGCCATTCATTAATAAACAATGACAGATATCCCCTCTCACTGGCTGTGGCTGTGTACTGATACTACTGTACGATACACAGGATATACAGTATGTGACATCACTGTGGTGATGATGGGCAGATAGTCAATGCCGTGCATGTCAAAATGAAACCACACAGACTTACAGTACGTTGCATTCTCATTCCCTTTGTCATGAACAAGAAAAACACATTTGTGTAACTGTAAGAAAAACACATTTGTGTAACTGTAAGAAAAACACATTTGTGTAACTGGAAGAAAAACACATTTGTGTAACTGTAAGAAAATCACATTTGTGTGTAAGAAAAACACATTTGTGTAGGCTAACTGTAAGAAAAACACATTTGTGTAGGCTAACTGTAAGAAAAACACATTTGTGTAACTGTAAGAAAAACACGTTTGTGTAACTGTAAGAAAAACACATTTGTGTCACTGGAAGAAAAACACATTTGTGTAACTGGAAGAAAATCACATTTGTGTGTAAGAAAAACACATTTGTGTAACTGTAAGAAAAACACATTTGTGTAACTAAGAAAAACACATTTGTGTAACTGTAAGAAAAACACATTTGTGTGTAAGAAAAACACATTTGTGTAACTGTAAGAAAAACACATTTGTGTAACTGTAAGAAAAACACATTTGTGTAACTGTAAGAAAAACACATTTGTGTAACTGTAAGAAAAACACATTTGTGTAACTGTAAGAAAAACACATTTGTGTGTAAGAAAAACACATTTGTGTAGGCTAACTGTAAGAAAAACACATTTGTGTAACTGTAAGAAAAACACATTTGTGTAACTGGAAGAAAAACACATTTGTGTAACTGGAAGAAAAACACATTTGTGTAACTGTAAGAAAATCACATTTGTGTAACTGGAAGAAAAACACATTTGTGTAACTGGAAGAAAAACACATTTGTGTAACTGTAAGAAAATCACATTTGTGTGTAAGAAAAACACATTTGTGTAACTGTAAGAAAAACACATTTGTGTAACTGTAAGAAAAACACATTTGTGTAACTGTAAGAAAAACACATTTGTGTAACTGTAAGAAAATCACATTTGTGTAACTGTAAGAAAAACACATTTGTGTAACTGTAAGAAAAACACATTTGTGTAACTGTAAGAAAAACACATTTGTGTAACTGTAAGAAAAACACATTTGTGTAACTGTAAAAAAAACACATTTGTGTAACTGTAAGAAAAACACATTTGTGTAACTGTAAGAAAAACACATTTGTGTAACTGTAAGAAAAACACATTTGTGTGTAAGAAAAACACATTTGTGTAACTGTAAGAAAAACACATTTGTGTGTAAGAAAAACACATTTGTGTAACTGTAAGAAAAACACATTTGTGTAACTGTAAGAAAAACACATTTGTGTAACTGTAAGAAAATCACATTTGTGTGTAAGAAAAACACATTTGTATAGGCTAACTGTAAGAAAAACACATTTGTGTAACTGTAAGAAAAACACATTTGTGTAACTAAGAAAAACACATGTGTAACTGTAAGAAAAACACATTTGTGTAACTGTAAGAAAAACACATTTGTGTAACTGTAAGAAAAACACATTTGTGTGTAAGAAAAACACATTTGTGTAACTGTAAGAAAAACACATTTGTGTAACTGTAAGAAAAACACATTTGTGTGTGAGAAAAACAGCCGGCGGGCGGTCCTCTGACATCACTCTGACCAGTACTAGCTGGGGGAACAAAATATTTTGAGAGGGTGGTCGGCGGCTAACATAGCCTACTTTTGGAAGTCCTTGATATGAAAACATGGGTCTGAGTGAGTACCACTGATAGTATATCTATAACAACATACATGTTTCATAAAACTGTTGAGATTTAGAAGACATTTAGAATCGGCTTCAGATCTTAATCGGTTAAATCCATCCGGTCAACAAATATTCTGAATCAAGGTCATTTGACTCAACTCTAGCTCAGGAAATGGCCTGTGGCAGAGACACTTATACTCTATTCACTCACAGACACTCTGAAATTAATCTCGCATTGAGATGACTTTGTACCATAAATGAAGGTGAGTAATATAATTTGGCCGTGCCCCGTGTGTGTGTGTGTGTGTGTGTGTGTGTGTGTGTGTGTGTGTGTGTGTGTGTGTGTGTGTGTGTGTGTGTGTGTGTGTGTGTGTGTTCGCTCGCTCGCGTGCGAAGAGGATGGATGAAATGATGGCGGTGGTGGTGATGGGGGGGGAGTCTGTGAATATGACATAGAAATTCTTGAAGAATAAACTCCATGACCACAGGCCATTAAAAATTCATAAATGACAGACATACTGTATGTGTTAAAGTAGGAATTCTACCCCCCGAAAACAATAGGCTACTGTACCAATGCACAGAATGTCCTGCTGCTATAGGGGCCGTCGCTGCATTATGAAGGAGAACAAAGTTAAATGAATCTGGAAATGTGTTGTATTGCAAAAAAAACTAATCAAGTAAAGTCTGGGGGCCATTTCATTTTTGCAATGGCAGATTCGTCTGGCTATATACGCAAGGCTGGAGGGTATAAAAAGGTTTTCTCCAAACTTTGGCCCTGCACACATGCACAGATGCGCACATGCACAGATGCACGGATGCACGGATGCACACACGCACGGATGGCGTTTGCAGGAATTAATCATTACCTTGGCCTGGGACCATCTGCCTGGGCACACACATCTTTGCATGAATGAATTAATTAATAATCATGTTTGCCTTCAATTTCCTAAAAAATACTAAGTCAGGTGTCTTAGCCTACAGAGATTGACAGGTGTAATGTCAGGCTGCTACATCCCCTTCACTTCATCACATCACATTCACTAATGTAAACTAAAAATCACACCTTTTTGTCTTCAATGTTTGTGTTAAAACACAATGTTTGTGTTTACACACACCCTCAACTGGACATAGGAGCGCTCCTCAACAACCATAAAACAACAACATGCACACTCTCCCAGACAGCCTACCTAGTATTGAAGTGTAAGTAGTCGTGTTGAGTATTGAAGACTGCAGTGTCCAGACAGCATACTAGTATTGAAGTATAAGTAGCCTATTGTGTTGAGTATTGAAGACTGCAGAGTGTCCAGACAGCCTACTAGTATTGAAGTATAAGTATAGTGTTGAGTATTGAAGACTGCGTGACCGAGTGTGCAACAACAGCTAATTTCTTTCAACTCACTTCCAAATTACAAATGAGCGAGATAGCACCCCATATAGCATAGCAGCAGACAACATATGGGCACAATACATGAAAATCCATTCAGCAAAAAAATACAATGATGACCTTTGATGTCTTCAATCAGGTAGTAATCCATAATCAAGGGCGGACGCTGTTGTTGTGGAGTTGCCCAGTAAAAGCTGAAGTCCTCAGGATACAACTAATTAGGCTAGCTCCTCTATACTGCAGTGCAGACTTCCTATCTTTCCAAAGACTTTGCAACAGACCTTTGACATTGTGAGGCTAACATTTAGGATACGCTCAGAGAGGCTTCTCGTTTATATTTAATCATAAACAAAGAAAAACTATTCTGGCACATTTCTAGAAACAACTAAAGCACATGATGACAGGCAGTCATCAGGCAGGCATGACCAATCAATCTATGCAGGTACAGATAAGATGGACATACTAGGCAGTGCCAGTGGCTAAGGATCCAAATAGGAATAGATTAATAATAAATAATAATAATAATTGTAATAATAATAATACACCCACTGCCATATTTGCTAAATTGAATGCAGTGATTGCATCCTGGGCCTAGTTCAAACATACAGTAGGTGGATATACGCCCCTGACACACGTGACTGACGGTTCATTCCAGCCCAGCCTAGTGTATACTATAGGAAACTCTCACATCACATGATGTTAACATGTTTTCTTTTCCGTTCTTCTCACAGCATAATATCCTTGTCCGCTCATGAAGACAAACGTCGCCATGAAGCCGATCCCACTGGTTTCTCGATGGCGGAAACACAGTAAAATGTCAAGGACTCGTCAGATAGTGCTGCTCAATGGGGCAGCAAATGGACAATAACAGGCAACCGCTGTTGATCTGTGTTTGTCCTTCGTGACGAAAATGCCTATTTTGCCGTCAGTGTGTGCGTGTGTGCGTGCGTGCGTGCGTGCGTGTGTGTGTGTGTGTTTGTGCGGAGGGGTGTAACAGGAGGAGTGTGTCTCTGGGGACATGAAGTCCAGAACCCACTCGATGACCTTCCAAAATGATGGAAGTCCTGCCGTAGCCACCAACCAACCAACCTCCCCCAGGTAATCCTCCTAACAGCAGATCGTCTTCCCGCCTCATCTAGGCCACGTACGTCCGTCTTGCTTTCCGTTGCTGTTGGGAAGAAACCTTCTTTCTTTTCTTTTCTATTTAGGTTTTATGACAGAAGCCCAGGGGCAAGTATTAAACGGACATAACAAAATATAAAAATAAAACTCAATCCCCTCTATCGCACCCTCGATGCCCCCGAAAGAAGAAACCTTCTAATGTATAATAATAATAAGGCACTCAAGGTCGCCGTACGACAAGTTAAAAACAGTTGAGACAAAACACAGTTAAAAGCAAAAGCAGACAATGTATGTATAGCTTGCAGCAGAAAACACAGAATATATCCTTATCCATATTTAAAGATTTTTGTTTTTGTTTTTATAATGCCCTGCTAACTTCGTCACCAATGGTTAACAGGTGACTTCTGAGACACAATTTCAGGGGGAAAAAAGAAAAGGAAAAACCTCCCCAATGTCCCCCCCAGTGTCCCCCAAGTACCTCCCCAATGTCCCCCCCAGTGCCTCCCTATAGTGACTCCCCAGTGTCTCCCCAGGCGCGAAAAATCCTGCTTGGGGCGCCAGAGTGCCCAGGACCGGCCCTGACTATACACTGGATACACCCCTCTCTCTCTCTCTCTCTCTCTCTGTGTCTAAAGGCTGTTCATTCTCCATTCCTTATGCTCCATGCTCCTTATGACTGGAGTCACGACTCATTAGAGACGGCTGACCTTGTGGGGAATGAAGGTCGGGGGTGTAAGCGGTGTCACAGAGCCACACCGTAGCAAGTAACTTAGCGTAACGTGTGTGTGTGTGTGTGTGTGTGTGTGTGTGTGTGTGTGTGTGTGTGTGTGCGTGCGTGCGTGCGTGCGTGCGTGCGTGCGTGCGTGCGTGCGTGCGTGCGTGCGTGTGAAATAGGTGCTGCTATAGTCCAGGAAGCAGACTAATGGTCCTCTGCTTTCTAGTGTGAAATGAAGCCTGGAGCCTGGAAGGAACTGGAATACTGGAATAAAAACAAAAAGACATTTCCTCTCTGTATGCTTTTCTTTATACCATGATATGTGTGGGGAGCTTTTTGTTGTTGAATACATATTTTTTCTTCTTTGTATATCTTTTCTTTGGTATTCATTTTTGGCTCATGTTTAGTTTTAACTAGGGTCGATAGTCGTAATGTTTCTGCAATTATGTGAGACAACTATGTGTTATGCTATACTGATCTAGAAGGCACTTGTAGAAGAAGATTTGCATACGATTTATTTTTTGAATATTGGTTATTAGGGGCGGCGGTGGCTCAGGGGTAGAGTGCCTGGATGTTCGAACCCGGGCTCCCCCAGAGTTACTGTCAAAATGTCCTTGAGCAAGATACTGAACCCCTAATTGCACCCGATGTGCTAGTTGGTGCCTTGCATGGTTTCCGCTGCCTTCGGTGTATGAATGCGTGTGTGAATGGGTGAATGTAATGCACAATCTCTGTAAAGCGCCTTGGATAAAGGCGCTATATAAATGCACCATTTATTATCCACTCCCCCTCGAAAACATTTCATTTATTTCGGAAAGAAATTGTATTGAAGGGGAAGTGGTTAACCAGGCTAGCAAAATGTGTCCATTCCTGTATTTCTCATACACACAAGCATGCTTAACATGGATAAGAGTACCAGTAGGTAAGACAGGCTTATTCACAGTCAATTCTTTCCTTCTTCTGTGTACTTTTGAATGCCTTTTCATGACTTTTGTAAATCACCTTGAATTGTCCTTGTGTATGAAACACTGCTGTAGCTAGCACAAAGGAAAAGGCCGGGGGCTTCAAGGTTTTCATGTTTTTAGTTTTGTGAACTTTTGTAGCCCATAAATCACTTGTTAACGTCACTGTAGTTTCTATTATACCATGGCAGTGGTTGAGGAGGCATTTCTATTTATTTATCTGCAGTACCACACAATACATTTTATTTTTCTAAATTTGTCGAACATTTTCAGAAATAAAAACATCTAGACACTCACAACGTGATACGATGCGTTGTGAGCTTAAACCATAAAACTGTACTAATTCTAGCCCGGGGTCCCCCAGGGCTAGATACTCCTTTTCATATTGGAATAATTAATCCAGCTGCTATCACCATCACACAGGTTAATTAGGGGTAAATGTTAATTAGCAGACACTATTAAAAAAGACAGATGGCCACTGACGACCTTATGACCCCCGTGTGTGTGTGTGTGTGTGTGTGTGTGTGTGTGTGTGTGTGTGTGTGTGTGTGTGTGTGTGTGTGTGTGTGTGTGTGTGTGTGTGTGTGTGTGTAATTGTGGCCATGATGATACATCGTATTTAAGCTTGTTTTGTAAGTAATTTACATTTAAAATGACACCTAATCCATGCCACCCAGTAACTGCTACGTTTGTCCAAACAGAATCATAATAAGTAACCCACCGTTATGGGTCTGTTTGGCCCAAAAGGCACAGGTTGGAAAATAGCAAAAACTGTAAGAAAAATACTGAAAACTTGCCAGAGAGATCCTTGATGCAGAGATGAAGTGGTCTTTTTTTATTCACCTTTTTGAGTGGTGCAACCACTCCAAAGAACAGCAATGTCCGTCCGTCCCTAAGGTCCGTCCTCACCAATGTGACTATGAGTACCAGTAGGGGCAAAAGTGGCGCTGTTGTGCCAGAAACAGAGAGAGAGAGATAGAGAGTTGCCCTGTTGCCTGATAATTACAGAGAGAGAGAGAGAGAGAGAGGCAGGGGGAGAGGGGAAAGGGGAGAGGAGAGTTGCACCACTCAGTTCACACGGGTGTGATTTTACACAGACGACCAGTGATCAAAATGAAATAGAACAAAAGTGTTTACGACACTAACTGGACAGCTTGGCTCTCATGGGTCTTTCCACCTCAACAGTCCTACCTTCAATTACCTGCAGTGGCAGGTCTCCCTACTTATATAGGCTAAGCCCCTCCCACTGGACCATACCAACGCTGAATTGATTACACAATTTAACCAGTTCATTTCGCAATGTCCAGATCGAGAGATTACATTTCACCTACACCTATTTAAAGTGACACATATATATTATTCAACACATTATCCACATAATCATATAAACATAATAATTAGAGTACTCAGTTTCCCACTTTACACAAGACCAATGTTTGTATGTTCCCTATAGACGAATTCAGAAACGGGTCTCATGGTCGCAGCTTACGTATTTCCTGTAGGTGGACCCGCACCTCTTCTACTACATTGAATGGTAGAGTGACTGATGTTAGTCTTCCTCAAACGTTACTCTTTTACCTGCTTTTTACTAACACTAACATTACAAAGATGCCCAGATGAACCTGTGTGTATAGTTTATGGCTGCTCCAACAGTAGTGGCAACATCCTCCTATATATCCTTGACATGAACATGTGTTAGAGAACCACCGTTTTTAACCAACGAGACACAAGCTGTGGTGTCAGGAATGACCTGATCCAGACATCCTCTTTAAATTACCCTTGATGTGAAGCTATAAACTAATTTCTCCTATTTCTTGCCACTAATAAATGTGACCTGAACGTCCCGGTGACAAATTGGAATTGATTTCAGTCTTGGCAGACCATTCTGCAGGGGTTGCGACCCCGGATGCTAAAAAAGTGTATTTAAAAAAAAGAAAATCCATATTAGAATTCTGCTCATTGCAGCTTCTGGCTCACAAGTTTCTCGCCCCTATAGCTCGCCGTGTGACGCGTCTTTTTTTCCAAATAGCTATTTGTTAGCTGTTTTCTAATAGCTGTAGGGTTGAAGTGGTGTAGTAATAATCAAAATCAACAAAGTGGTAAATGGTGCATTTATATAGCGCCTTTATCCAAGGCGCTTTACAGAGATTGGGCATTACATTTACCACATTCACACACATGCCGGAGGAATTACCATGCAAGGCACATACCTGCACATTGGGAGCAATATTTAGGGTTCAGAGTCTTGCTCAAGGACCCTTCAACACCGGGTTTGAACTGGAAACTGGGAACCTTGTGGTTGCCTACGGTCACTCTACCCCAGAGCCACTGCCACAACAGTGACTATAGTAACTAAAGTTTTTAAATAATCAAAGTGGGGTAAAAGGTACAATAGTTACCTGTGAGTTGTAAGGGAGTAGACTAGAGGTAGGATTATTGGTAATTAACCACTTTTGTAGAGGTTTGGGTTGTTTGAGGGGTGGCTTGATGTAACTCCAAATGTGGACAAGAAAAAACGCAAGTTTTATTAAAAGAAAACATTTATGAGTTTTGGAGATGCTCTATAATATTGTCTGAATCAACTTTGTCTGTGTTTGTTTACGTACTAAAAGAGTGACTTTAGAGAGCTGTTTCAGTGTACAATGTAAGTCAACGAGGAGCATATTTTGAATGATCAACTTCTAATCACTGGAGCAATATTTTTTTATTTGGAGTTCCATCATGCATGGCATGGTAACTACACAACCCAAATATCAACAAAAAGTGGTCTTACTCTTACCCTTTAAAGGACGTTATTGAAAAGTGCAGGACAACGACATTATTCAAGGTGCTTCTAAAGTCCTTCTGTTTTGGCACAAGTATGAACTGAGCCAATCTGCACCATTCTTAATAGGGATGCACCGATCCGATACTCGTATCGGAGATCGGCGCCGATCCAGGCTAAAATTCTAGATCGGTTATCGGATCGGTGGCCGATCCATTATCCGATCCGATCCGATCCGATAATTATGTGTAATTACAGTATGAAAACAACTCTACCTCCTCTGTGACACAGCAGTGTAGTATTGACAGTATAACATGTGGAATGCAGCCAGGCTAGCCTGCGCACACATTAACCTGGTCTAATTGTTGCAGTTATTTAATAAATAATTCAGTGCATTTATATCTGTGTTTGTTACATTTTGTTTTACAAAGTTGGGAAAGTAATGTTTAAGTCAAGCCTTGATGTTGCCTTACACAAAATAATGATTCCAGACTCCACACAGTGAGGCATACAGCTTAATAGGTTATTACGTTTCTTTGTGGGGGGGATCGGATCGGTACTCTGTATCGGCAGATACTGGACCCCCATGTATCGAAATCGGTATTGAATGCCAAAAAGCCGGATCGGTGCATCCCTAATTCTTAAGTCAATAAAGTAATATGAAATAGCATGGAAAAGTCACTGTTTACAAGCTCCGTCATGTCACTCTATAGCAACGTGATTGATCTGTGTCTGTCTGTCTGTCTGTCTGTCAGCCCACATACAGCAGGGCTCCCAAAGGACAAATGTTAACGCCCTCCCACCAGATTCTGCAGTGTATATTGTGCCCAGCGTGGCTCCTCTTGGACATACAAGGTTTCCAGATAGAATGTAGTGAAGTGGAACTTGTGCTGATCTGACTGGTAGTCTCGAAGCATGTAATCACAGGTGAATTATGTTCACCTTGATGTAGTCTACTACAGTAATTAATTATCAATGCCGACATGGATAAAAAACATAAGCGGGTGTGTGCGTGTGTGTGTGCGCGAGCGTGCGAGTGTGTGCAGTGTGTGTGCACGCGGGTGCGTGTGTGCGTGTCTGTGTGTGAGTGTGTGCACGCGGGTGCGTGCGTGCATGTGTATGTGTGCATGTGCACGTGACGTGTCACGTGTGCATGCAGTGTGCCTTTTCCATAGGTGCCATAAGCTGCCATAAGCCTCGACCAAGCACCACATGTAGTCCAGTGTCCTTTTCTGATGTCCGATAGGGGGGGGGGGGGGGGGGGGGGGTCAAGGGCATGGGGGTGGAGGGGGTGTCTCTCTTTATCTGCTTACCCAGCTGGTTGCTTCAGAAGACTAAGCACTGGTTTTGCGTGCGTGCGTGCGTGCACAATGTGTGCATGTGTGTGTGTGTGTGTGTGTGTGTGCATGCATGTACCTGCTTGCTTGCATGCCTGTGTATATGAAACGCGAGCACTAGCCCATTCTGGCCGGGAACCCCTTTTGGTGTTTTAAGCATCATGTTATAGATCTACTCTATGTTATCGAAGCTCATAGCGCGGAATGAGCCGCGCTACGAGCTTGAGCTTGTGGTCTGTTTTAATCGTGAAAATGTGGTGCAAATTTGGAATATATACCGGTATATATTCTTTCAGAGCGAACATTTTTAACTCAAATCTTTGCTTCTGGAACAACATATGTTCAGATTGGAGTCGGAGGCCAAATACATATTATTTTTGGGGTCCTTGACGTGAAATAGTTGGAGAACCGCACTGACATGACAGACACATACAGTAGGGTTTTCCAGAAAACATCAGAACATGTTGTAGAATGGAGCTGCAGGTCTAAACTAAACAGAAGGCATTATATGGATGATCACAGGGCCATGGTTATGGATGCGGTTTACATTGAAACATGTTCAACACAGACCTCAGTGAAGGTGTTTCTGTTCTGAGTATTAATGTCATATTGATCTGTGGAAACGCTGCTGAGGCCACAGTTGATTTTAAAGTGTGTCCTTGGGGTGTCCTGCGAGCACGCGGCGGGAGGGACAATGCACGGAAATTCGATCTTGTTTGGATATCATGGATGCAAAAATGTCAAGGCAGGGCATTGCGAATTCTATACGTTGTTGTTGAAGGAGTGATGGACTCAGGAACATGCGTGGCACATGACACTTTTTCATTTCAAGGATTTGAGTTAAAAATGTTTGCTTTAAAAAAAAAGGTATATTCAAAGATTTGCACACATTCTTTTTTAATACAACAGCAGATCTACAAGGTCATAGCACATAGTAGTCCGCTATATGAGCTTGTAGAAAAAAAAATACATATTAGAATTCTGCTCATTGCAGCTTCTGGCTCACAAGTTTCTCGCCCCTATAGCTCGCCATGTGACGCGTATTTTTTTCAAATAGCTATTTGTGAGCTGTTTTCTAATAGCTGTATAGGGTTGAAGTGGTGTAATAATAATAAAAATCAACAAAGTGGTAAATGGTGCATTTATATAGCGCCTTTATCCAAGGCGCTTTAGGTCACATTCTCACCTAATACTTCGGTAGACTCGAATGCGTATTGGCGGGGAAATTGGGATTCTTGCATATTTAATTGGCCTTCACACTGTCATTCGCACGAATCGCAGCAATTGGAAACGCAGCGGGGGGACCTTTATCAATGTGTTCCATTCATAAACTAGCCTACACAGTGAAATATACAGTATGGTGATAAAATTACACTCATAACGTGCATGTGTTCTGCCGTCTGGGACCCCCTCTCTCTCTCTTTCTCTCTCTACGCACGCAGCCGCCACACACTGTTCTTTTGGGCATGGAGGCACAGCGCTGCATGAGCGCACTGATATAACTCCCCAGTCCCCACACAGTGACAGCACTCCATGTTTACGGCACGCACAGACAGACAGACAGACAGACAGACAGACAGAATATTCTGTAGGCTATAATAGGCTACACTGCAGTGTTTTTATGTGTTTTCTTAAGCAATTGATTAATGTACACGTCCTCATTTCGATCAGGGCTTCAGTCCACAGTAACGGGACATCTTTGCGCTGCGTAAAATATGCCTTCTCCGTCTCCAACTGTGTTCAGCTCCTCACCCGCCACATTGTTTGCTTCATTTCCTTTATTTACTGCGGATTGCATTCACACCTGCACCGAATCGTAGTCAAGTGCGATTGGAAGCGAAGCGAAACCCCCGTTTTTGGGCGGAGTAAAATGCGGTTCTTTGCTGCGCATTATGATTCGAATGGGCCTTCACACCTGCCAAACGAAGCGCACTTTCTGAAAATGCGCAGCAGGATTCGTTTTAATCGCAGCAAAGCTCTCTGGTGAGAATGTGACCTTACAGAGATTGGGCATTACATTTATACCACATTCACACACCGATGTCGGAGGAAACCATGCAAGGCACCAACCAGCACATCAGGAGCAATTAGGGGTTTAGAGTCTTGCTCAAGGACACTTCGACACTAACTCCGGGGGAGATGGTTATTATGGTCACTGTGAAGAGAATTAAGTAGGGTTTGCACCTTCAGATGCATGTTTTTAATGAATCAAAAAGATAAATACAGCTTACTGAAGTGAATGTGAAAACAATAATATATATACTTGTGTATATATATATATAATATATAGTTAGACAAAGGTCTTCTTGAGCGATACTGCTGGGAGCATACAGTTAGTTAATACTAAGTATATCGATCTAAAATTTGCCAAACCATGCTGCTATTCTCCACACACATAATTGGGGCGGTGGGGTTCTCCTTTGGTCTCCTCCTTTTGGAAGACCTTTCCACCAGGCTGCTTCTTCCATGTCAGCTTGACGTCTCCACTCACCCCTCGCTGCTTCAGTTTCTCTTTAACCTGAAAGAGACACAGAACATGAAGACTTCACCCATCTGGTACCTTGTTATTCACCTCAGCAGAGATTAGGTTGTTGGACTTGGACTTGAACCTACAGTCTATAGAGACCATAGATGGTGAGTTTGGTGAGTTTGAGTGGTCGCACCACTCAATAGATAGATGCCTCATTGGCCGCTGCAGTTCTTTGGAGCGATGTGTGTTGAAGGAGGGGCGGAACAATTTACACTGGGGGAGGAGTTACGTCGGAAGTGTGGAAGGCACGTTACGTCACGCTGCCACTCAAGTGATTACTGGCCAATCACGGCGCATCTTTTCCGGGACTTATCAGACCCGAACATGCGCTCGGTGCTTTGCAAGGAATCTCGGGGAGAGTTTTGCCCTCCTTTGAGCACACATACTGTACGCTCCAGAGCCCTCCCTTGAGCACAGATACGCTCCAGAGCCCTCCCTTGAGCACACATACGCTCCAGAGCCCTCCCTTGAGCACACATACTGTACGCTCCAGAGCCCTCCCTTGAGCACAGATACGCTCCAGAGCCCTCCCTTGAGCACACATACGCTCCAGAGCCCTCCCTTGAGCACAGATACGCTCCAGAGCCCTCCCTTGAGCACATATATACGCTCCAGAGCCCTCCCTTGAGCACACATACGCTCCAGAGCCCTCCCTTGAGCACACATACGCTCCAGAGCCCTCCCTTGAGCACACATACACTCCAGAGCCCTCCCTTGAGCACACATACACTCCAGAGCCCTCCCTTGAGCACACTTATACGCTCCAGAGCCCTCCCTTGAGCACACATACACTCCAGAGCCCTCCCTTGAGCACACATACACTCCAGAGCCCTCCCTTGAGCACACATATGCTCCAGAGCCCTCCCTTGAGCACACATACACTCCAGAGCCCTCCCTTGAGCACACATACACTCCAGAGCCCTCCCTTGAGCACACATACACTCCAGAGCCCTCCCTTGAGCACACTTATACGCTCCAGAGCCGGGAATATGTCTATGCTATTAAAGACACTCACCTGCTTCAAGATGGCCTCCATCACGGCAGGATCATTCAGGTCCACAGTGGGGTCGTCCAGGGTCACCTTCAGTTTCAACACCTGCTTCGGCTCTGTGGGAACGACGGGGGGCTCTGTGGGGACGAGGGGGGGCTCTGTGGAGACGAGTGCATGTGTTTAGTTAAGAGACGAGGGGGGGGGGGGGGACTCTATGGAGGCTGTGTTGATGATGATGCTAAACCTTCTACGTCAATCATCAGCATTTCTGAACTAGTTGCAATTTGAACAGACTTTGTTTTAACACACACACACACACACACACACACACACACACTCATCCAGACTGGATGCTATACTGATGCTCAATAACAGAACAGTAAACGGTAAGCCTGGGAACGTCCACATCTACTGTTTATCTGTTTCTCTGCAAACAGTAACGGTATACCTGGCCTGGGACATCTGGGCACCGGGCAGTACTCCCAGCATTTGTCTGTTATTATGGTGTAGCACATAGAGTTATATATCTATAGAGAAGACACCCGAGTTCTCCTCCCATCCACTTGCATTAAGTTGCTCAAAAGCGCATGAGGCGGATTCACTCCTCCTTCCTGGTAGGAACAGAGTGCATTCTGGGATTGATTGGTTACAAACACATGAACGCGCTGCCGTTGACTATCATTGTGCCGTTTGTGCGCGTTCACGTATGAAACATTCGTTCACGTGTCATGGCCCCAATCACATGAACGTGCACAATGATGCACCATAGGACCATAGGAAGTGTAGCAGGTCAGCTCGGGTTCGTTGGTAGAAGTCTCAGATGCTGAGGACAGGGGAAAAGTACCAGTGTTGTGGGAGAGAGGCTGTCTGGGTTACAGTGTTTCTGAGCAAGACCCTTAACCGCTCCCAAGTACAAAAAATGTTTGTAACCCAATCCAAACCGCCTACTATATTTAGGAGACCGGCTGTGTGTACCATTTCGCCTCTAGTGGCTCCAATGAAGTTCACCCATCTTCATACATAGACCATCTTTGCTGGTCCTACATTTTGAACAAACATGGGAAAATACTCATTCCTATACTCTGCCACCTACCTATGTGGAATGCCCCGACATTTTCCTTTAGTTTAAAGGATATGTTTAATTGGATTTCTTCTTAATTTGTACACATCGATGGCATCTCTAAATTCAAGTCTACGTGATCTGATTGAGTTTATGGAGACAGTGTTGTAGGATCTTTGGAATAGCACAATGTCAGCTAAAATCTGTTTTGGGGTGGATTTTCTCTTTATGTAAATAAAAAACCATGAATGCGGTAGCCTATGCTATAGCTACTTACCTGACAAAACACTGAAGAACACAAAGAGCTGGCAAAACATGATGCACGATGCCACCACTCAGAGGCGCTGTTTGTCTTGTCTGAAAATAACAAGATTCAAGAACATTGCATGCAAATAAACCTCTGGTCCTTTTACTTTCCTGAAATACAACACCAAGACAATGACATTTTACTTAAACAACAACAACATGCATGGTTAAATAGATAGAATGTTTTCATGAGTGGATTTCTATGTTTTATGTGTGTAGTAGAAAAAAACATAAATTATCCTGCATAGCCACGCAAGTGTAGGCCTATGCAAATATGTCCCATTTGCATTACCTGCTTTGAAACATCCTTAGCCTGCATAGGCCTATAGAGGCAATGGCAAAGTGAGTTTAACATTGTTTAACTTTGTTTATTACAATAGGACTTTTCTGTTGGGATGTATGGACTGTCAGAAAGGACTTTTCTGTTGGGATGTATGGACTGTCAGAAAGGACTTTTCTGTTGGGATGTATGGACTGTCAGAAAGGACTTTTCTGTTGGGATGTATGGGCTGTCAGAAAGGACTTTTCTGTTTGGATGTATGGACTGTCAGAAAGGACCTTTCTGTTTGGATGTATGGACTGTCAGAAAGGACCTTTCTGTTGGGATGTATGGGCTGTCAGAAAGGACTTTTCTGTTTGGATGTATGGACTGTCAGAAAGGACCTTTCTGTTGGGATGTATGGACTGTCAGAAAGGACTTTTCTGTTGGGATGTATGGACTGTCAGAAAGGACTTTTCTGTTGGGATGTATGGGCTGTCAGAAAGGACTTTTCTGTTGGGATGTATGGGCTGTCAGAAAGGTCTTTTCTGTTGGGATGTATGGACTGTCAGAAAGGACTTTTCTGTTTGGATGTATGGACTGTCAGAAAGGACCTTTCTGTTTGGATGTATGGACTGTCAGAAAGGACCTTTCTGTTGGGATGTATGGGCTGTCAGAAAGGACTTTTCTGTTGGGATGTAGTCAGAAAGGACTTTTCTGTTTGGATGTATGGGCTGTCAGAAAGGACTTTTCTGTTGGGATGTATGGGCTGTCAGAAAGGACTTTTCTGTTGGGATGTAGTCAGAAAGGACTTTTCTGTTTGGATGTATGGACTGTCAGAAAGGACTTTTCTGTTTGGATGTATGGACTGTCAGAAAGGACTTTTCTGTTTGGATGTATGGACTGTCAGAAAGGACTTTTCTGTTGGGATGTATGGACTGTCAGAAAGGACTTTTCTGTTGGGATGTATGGGCTGTCAGAAAGGACTTTTCTGTTGGGATGTATGGGCTGTCAGAAAGGACTTTTCTGTTGGGATGTATGGACTGTCAGAAAGGACTTTTCTGTTGGGATGTATGGGCTGTCAGAAAAGACTTTTCTGTTGGGATGTATGGGCTGTCAGAAAGGACTTTTCTGTTGGGATGTATGGGCTGTCAGAAAGGACTTTTCTGTTGGGATGTATGGGCTGTCAAGGCCAGAATGTATTTATTTTTTTTGCCACTCAGTAGGCGTTTCCGCATATCTTCCGGGTTTGATGATGTCGTCACGCACATATCCTCAGTGACCTATGCAGCAGTGTTGTTTTTGGCAGCAAATTTCTATTTTAGTTTTAGTCGTTGTCTCTTGAATAGTTTTCACTTAGTTTTAGTCACATTTTAGTCACCTGGAATGTTCTATTGTTTAGTCTAGTTTTAGTCGACTAAATGTCATACGATTTTAGTCGACTAAAATGTGTTTTGACAGGCCTTGATGTCGTTGTAATGACATATTTTACACTTTGGTTGCATGCTGAAAATAGCAGATCTACAATCTCACGCGTCGCGCTGCATCAGCATGCAATTGTCAGTATATTTAGTCTTAGTTTTAATCATCATAGATTCGTTTTTATTTAGTTTTAGTCAGTGAAAAAAGGTAGTCGACGAACATATTTCGTCTTAGTTTTAGTCGACGAAAACAACACTGCTATGCAGGGCCTTTGGTACAGAGTCTGCAGACATCAGGTCATCATCATGGGTTAATAGGAGACTAATTCATCCGTTTCCCAATTCATTTCACGGCATATATTATGTCAAACTATAGACTGGTGCCCGGCTGTACCCATGTCAGAGTCGTGCTCGTACGAATGCACGTGTATGCTTGGTAGGTATTGATGGTGACGTAAACCCATTCTGACCTGAGATCAGATCTAAAAATGTCTTCTACATCCTGACAGTTTTCTGAAAAAGCTATGTTTCTATGTCAGTCGTTCTTTGATTTTTCAAAAATAGCAGACCTACAAGCTCGTAGCGCGCCACTCGGTGGCGTGCTATGAGCTTGTAGATCTGCTATATTTCAATAGCTAAAGCATAACGTAATGCTAACAACAAAAGGGGTTCCCGCCCAGAATGGGTTAAGATATGCATCAATGCCGGCTTTTGATGGTGACGTAATAAAGATAGGTTTCAGATTACATACATACAGACATTACACCTATAATTCACCCGACACTGAAACATATCCTAATTACGTCACCATCGACAGCCAGTTATAACCCGACATTGAAACATATCTTAATTACGTCACCATCAGTATATATACCTTCCAAGCATACGCACATAAATAAGCCAGCCGACCACACTATAGTTTACACCTTCAACTTACAACTTACATACATGTATACATACGTTACCTGTTTACCCAACCAATATTGAAACATATCGTAATTACGTCACCATTGACAGCCAGTTATAACCCGACTTTAGTATTTAATTTCAATGTTTCACAGAGATTTGAAAGTTTGTAGCGGTCGACAGTATACTTGCGTGCCCTGCTTGTGCACTGGTAGGCCAAAAATGGCAACGCGCAAATAGGCAGTCGACAGAGTGCAGTTCTAGTTCCTATATGGAGTTCTGTGTCAGGCATGCCCAAATATGAAGTGTTGTGATGCCAGAACAGGCCAGCTCCATATATGGAGATATAGGGGTGATCAGGTCCAGCTCCCGGGCAGAGGCTTTTGTGCTGGTTCTGGTTCTGCCGGCTATCTGACCGACTCGACACCGGGCACTCCCTGTGGGGGTGTGGAACGTGTGTGTCGAATTTTAAGTGGGTGGGGCGAACGGTTCTCGAGTTACGTGCAGGGTTACAGTGCTGAACTCACAAGTTCAATATTTTTGTTGGAAATAAATAAATATGAGTATAGGCCTACTGTACTGTACGGTACAATTTAGGCATTTAGCAGACGCTCTTGATCCAGAGCGACTTACATTTAAGCAAAAACAAAAACATGCGTGCGTGGCACAAACGGGCGTGGCACAAACGGGTGTGGCACAAACGGGCGTGGCACAAACTGTACAGTACAATTTACAATTTAGGCATTTAGCAGACGCTCTTGATCCAGAGCGACTTACATTTAAGCAATAACAAAAGCATGGCATACATCACATATATAAAAAGTACGATGACTTAACCCATTTAGGCCTGACATCGATATTTAAAAAAATGCCTCCCAACTCCAAAATATGTTGTTCAAGGGACCCTCCAGAAGCAAAGATTTGAGTTAAAAACGCTCTGAAAGAATATATATATTCAAAGATTTGCACCACATTTTCGGGCGTGGCACAAACGTGTGGCACAAACGGGCGTGGCACAAACAGGCGTGGCACAAACGTGTGGCACAAACGTGTGGCACAAACAGGCGTGGCACAAACGGGCGTGGCACAAACGGGCGTGGCACAAAGGTGTGGCACAAACGGGCGTGGCACAAACAGGCGTGTCACAAACGTGTGGCACAAACGTGTGGCACAAACGTGTGGCACAAACGTGTGGCACAAACAGGCGTGGCACAAACGTGTGGCACAAACGGGCGTTGCACAAACGGGCGTGGCACAAACGGGCGTGTCACAAACGTGTGGCACAAACGTGTGGCACAAACGTGTGGCACAAACGGGCGTGGCACAAACGGGCGTGGCACAAACGGGCGTGGCACAAACGTGTGGCACAAACGTGGGCGAAACGAGCTAATATACCTATATATATATTCAGGTCTGAATGCAGCTTTATTCTTTGACAAGATACAGTCAAATGGGCTAGTTATTTACAGCAGGGTGAAATCCACCTTGACCAGGCTTGTGTTGAAACCCAAACACACAACATATTGATATTATACTTCAGAAATTTGGACCACACAAGATAGGCCTTTATTTGATTATTATTTCCCCCAAAACTTTGAGGTCCATGTATACACATGAACTAATAGGCTACTTTATTAATTATTATTATAATTATTAGCCTATTACTATTATAGTAATAAAACTTCTGGGAACTCAGATTACTATTATAGTACTACTACTACTACACATAGACATTCTATGACAGAAGTGGGCTGTCATACCTGTTTAAAGCGTGAATTTCAATCAATCATTTGCCTTGATTCCTTTCCGCTTGATGTAATCCCGCTTTACACCCTATAGCTACTCTTAATGTCATAAGACTCTTTTTATTTTAACTCCCTCCTTCCCTTGTCTCTCATGTAAAACGATCTCAGAGCACTATGTAAAACATCAGAAGACCGTCACGCATGCGTGCATTTTAATCGGGGGTTGCATGCTACTGTATAGGGCTCAGTTAGTAGGTACAGTTTCAGTCTTGGACTCGGAAGGTTCCCGGTTTCAATCCCTGCAGGCTCCTCCTGGATCCCATTTGTGTTGAAGTGTCCTTGAGCAAGACACTGAGCCCCAAGTTTGGTGCCTTGCATGGTTTGGGGGGGGGGGGGGGGGACAGGCCAGGGCACTTGAGACAACCCCTTTAGGCAGAGAGCATTGACGGGGCCCTCAGGGGCCCAAAGCAAGATGTTTCACAATAACTTAATGGGCCATGTCATTGGACAGTCAATAAGCAATATGTTCTCATTACAATGTAATCGTTAAAATATATGATATTGATAAAGGCCACGGATCATCTGCGGTCCTTCTTCTTTTTTCCCCCACAGCCTGTCATTTTGTTTAGGGGGGTGAAAGGGGTATTTTGAGGCAATAGGGCAGGGGCACATTCCCAAAAAGAAAACAAAGAATGAAGAAGAGAGGCCGGTGCTGTCAGGGTTTTAAATACAGTTTCGTAAAATGAACATGGAAACCAAAATGCATAATACCAAAGTGTTCCTCAGTGCAACTGCTGTAAATAAATAACTTAAGTAAAACTTCCCTGAACTATACTATATATCTATTCTTCACACATAAGAATTTATTTTCAGACATCTGTCTTCGTCCTGTTCTACTCCTTCTTTTTTAAAGACCTTTCCACCAGGCTGCTTCTTCCATGTCAGCTTGACGTCTCCACTCACCCCTCGCTGCTTCAGTTTCTCTTTAACCTGAAAGAGAGAGACAGTCTTGTTATTCTCCTCAACAGACATAATAGTCCTCTGGTCTGTGATGTCGTGACTTGGACTTGAACCCAGAGAATTGAATCTAGAGAACTGACCTGCTTCAAGATGGCCTCCATCACGGCAGGATCATTCAGGTCCACAGTGGGGTCGTCCAGGGTCACCTTCAGTTTAATCACCTGCTTCGGCTCTGTGGGAACGGTGGGGGGCTCTGTGGAGACGAGGGGGGGGGGGGGGGGCCCATAGATCGGCCCATAGATCCGAAGTCCCGTTAGTCCGAACATGCATTAAGGTTGGCGAACATGCACTGCTCCTGCGCTTGCGGTTATGTTTATGTTAGGGTTAGAGATAGGGAACCTTCTCTACGTCTACGTCCAGACTGGATGCTATACTGATGCTCAATAACAGAACAGTAAACAGGTAAGCCTGGGAACGTCCACAACTACTGTAGCTAAACTCAGTTTCTCTGTAAACAGTAACAGCTACCTGGCCTGGGAACGTCTTCACATCTGGGCACCGGGCAGTACTCCCAGCGTGTCGCCGTTATGGTGTAGCACCATGGCATACTCTCGCTGTCTGGATTACGGCAGTAGTTGTTGTCCAGGCCTCTGACAAAAATGTATGTGTAGATAAACAGAAAGGCAGATATAGGCAGGCACAGGCAGTCATGGATGGACAGAGTGACCAGTGTTGATTTCGTCGACTAATACTATGACAAAGAAATGTTTCGTCGACTACCTTTTTTCACTGCAGAAAACTGAATGGAAACTAAATGAAAACTAAGCTATGATGACTAAAACTAAGACTAAATATTGACAATTTCGTCAACAAATAAAAACGAAACTAAATTGTTAGGAAGGGACTAGTGGTCATGAAGTCATTTTACACTTTGTTACATGCTGAAAATAGCAGATCTACAAGCTCACAACGCGTCGCAGCGTAGTGTAAAATCAGCTATTACGACAGCATCAAGGCCCGCCATAATATATTGTAGTCGAGTAAATCAACCGTAGATTTAGTCAACTAAAATCTTATGATATTTAGTCGACAAAAACTAGACTAGCACTAAAACATTCCAGGTGACAAAAATATGACTAAAAACTAAATGAAGTTTCATTCCAAAAGAAAACGACTAAACTAAAAATCAAAATTTGCTGTAAAAAAAACAACACTGGGACCGACAGACAGACAGACAGACAGACAGACAGCAGGTTTGTTTTTGGCAGCAACTTTCGATTTTAGTTTAGTCATTATACTGTAGTCTTTGGACTGAAACTTCATTTAGTTTTAGTCACATTTTAGTCACCTGGAAATGTCTTAGTGTTAGTCTAGTTTTAGTCGATTAAATGTCATAAGATTTTAGTCGACTAAATCTACAGGTGATTTAGTCGACTAAAATGTGTTTTGGTGGGCCTTGATGCCGTTGTAATGAGTGTTTTTACACTTGCTGAAAATAGCCGATCTACAAGCTCACTTGTGAGCTTGTAGATCGGCTATTTTCAGCATGCAACCAAGAGTAAAATTACTTATAGTGGATCTCTTGTCCACTATAGTCCCTTCCTAACATTTTAGTCTAGTTTTTATTTGTCAACGAAATTGTCAGTATATTTAGTCTTAGTTTTAGTCATCGTAGCTTAGTTTTCATTTAGTTTCCATTCGTTTTTGTCAGTGGAAAAAGGTAGTCGACGAACATTTTTCGTCTTAGTTTTAGTCGACGAAAACAACACTGACAGACAGACAGATATATTTTGGCAGGGTGTTTCTTACTTGCTGGGGTGGGATCCTGGCAAGGCGCTGTGATTGTGAGGTGTCTGGGATGACCAGCTCTGGCAGGTTTTGCCAGAGACCGTGTTGGCGACGGTCCCCCTGTAGTTCCTGCCATCGAGGGTGTAGCAGGTGAGCTCGGGTTCGACGGCCGATGCTGAGGACAGACGAGACGGGGATGGACGGACAGTAGATGAATGGAGAGCAGAGGTGAAAAAAACGACTCAATTGTTTTTACTTAAGTAAAAAATCACACCAGTGTGAACCAAGTGGTGCAACTCCCATCTATTGGTTCTCTGTATCGTTCCAATTTGTATCATTCCAATTTCTTCTCTGTATCGTTTGCGTCCAGCAGGTGGCAGCCATGTCACATACTTCTCTCGTTCCAATTTCACGCATGCGCACACCACTCATGCTCATGGGTACACACACACACACACACACACACACACAAACAGGCACACGGACTGGATGTAGAAGTGGTTTGCACCACTTAAAAAGTACCAATACTGCAATTTAGAGTAAAGTTCAAAATGTGTACTAAATCTATTGAAAATAGCCGATCTACAAGCTCACAATCCGTCGCATTGTGACGCATTGTGAGATTGCTGTTCCTTGGAGTGGTTGCACCACTCAAAAAGAAAATCTGGGGATCCCCCCCAAATAATTTGGCAACAGACCCAGAATTACTAGACTTAAATCTAACCCAGAATGATTTTTCCTTTAACAACTAATTTTATTTACAAATCAAAGGGACGGCCATGGGAAAGCGAGCATATGGGAGCAGACAGCACTAGAAAAATGCAGACTTAAACCAACACATTATTATAGGTTTCTGGATGATATTTTTGGAATATGGGAACATAGCAAGGAAGAATTCCAGGAATTTATTGATGTTCTTAATAGCCATCATAGATCCATAACGATAAAATTTGTGACACACACTGAAAGGATTGACTTTCTTGATGTAACAATCTTCAAGGGCCCAAACTTTAACACAAATGGGAAACTAGACTTAAAAGTATTCTTTAAAGAAACAGACACCCACGCCCTATTACACAAAACATCATTTCACCCGACACACTCTTACACAGGGATAGTCAAATCACAACTACTAAGATTCCATAGGATTTGCACGCAAAGAAGTGATTTCAAAATAGCTTGTAAAACACTATTTAAGGCACTCAGACTAAGGGGATACACTAGGACATTCCTCCGGAAAGCTCAAAGTACCTTCTTAGAAATAAGAGTGCGAGATCCAGGCCCTAAATTGGCCCTGATAACCAGTTATTCAACACAGAGCACACTAGCCAACAACAGAATAAAAAGGAATTTTGAGAACCGAACGGATGATCTTCTAAAAGATTATAAAATTATATCGGCCTACAGAAAAAACAAAAACCTTAAAGATTATCTAGTACACAGCAAGCTAAAAGAAATCAACACACCAGCACGCGAGGGACCAGAATACTTCAAACCCAAACAATTAGTCAAAAATAGAACTACAAAACGCGTGTTAGAGATTAAACAACGAATAACAACCAGAACCAGCAACTGCATTTACTTAATCACATGTAACAAATGTGGTTTACAATATGTCGGAGAAACGGGTAAAACAATATGTGCCTACACATGTTGCGACCTGCAGTCGCAACATGTGTAGGCACAGTGCACTGAAGTTTTTTAATTCCCCCCACCCGAGGGGTCGTGACCCCCAGGTTGAGAACCCCTGCTATAAAGCACTCCCCAAACAGTGAGTCGGGACCCATGTGTGAACGTTGTGGGTCTACTTACTTACCTGACAAAACATTGGAGAGCATGAAGAGCTGGCAAAACATGATGCACGATACCGCCACTGAGAGGCGCCGTTTGTCTTAATTTGCAGAACTGAAATTTCAAGATTCAACAAGTGCAATTGTCACATTGCATGCATGTAAACCTCTAGTACCTTGTCATTTTCCACAACTACAGGTGGTGTTTTTTCCAGTTTTTTTCCCTTTGTAACCCATTTTTCACCCGTGTCAATAATCCTGGGCTCTACACTGTACACACCCTCCGCCAACCTAGTCCCCATATATGGGGGACAAGGGGAGAGCAACGGACTTGAACTCATGCTTCCTTCATGCATGAGTGTCCAAGTTGCTCCTTTACACCTGACAGGGGGGAGTTTCCCTGGATGGACGTAGTGCGTGGAAGGAACACGTTATTCCAACGCCAACCAGTTCCTTTCCCCTCCATCAGGCACCCCGGCTGGCCAGGGGGAGGCAGTTTAGTGACCAGGATTACTTACTGCATGTTTTTTGTGAGGTATACCTACCCTAGGGGACACGGGGAGAACATGCAAACTCCACACAGAAAGGCCCTTTTGCCAACCCCACCTCAGGTATGGGCACTGATGACGCGGAGGAGAGAACACGCCCCCAGCACCCACAGCGCTGGGGGCAATGGAATTGTTAAAATATACACTAGATAGAATGTTTTCATCAGTGATTTATATATGTTTTAAGTGTATGGGTAGTAGAAAAAAACATATTCAAGCCAATGAATAACCCTATGATATAATATATATTATATATACATTCATGCCTACCTGCCATAGTCAAGTTTATGAAAATATGTCTGTTTGCATTTCCGGCTTTGAAACATTGGCCTATAGTGAACCACTTCAGTAGGACTAGTGACTATTCATTTCACTGCATATTATGTAAAATATAGGAAATTTATGTGTTCTCCTGGAACTGCCATTAATTTAGCATATGCGTGGTGCTGAACTCACCATATTCTGACGTTTTTTTAATAATTCTGAGTAGCCTACTGTACAGTATTATGACTTATTCTTTGACTAAATAAGTATGGGCTAGATCACAGCAGGGTGAAATGACTAGCCTATTGACTACTAGGCCTACTACTACTACAAATAGAAGCAGTCTATGAGTATAACAGAACTATGGAGAATAATCCAACTATTACCTGTTTGTTGCGTTGTTGCGTTGCTGATTCCAATTGCAGCTTGTTGTAATCACCTTTACACACTATAGCTTCTGCATGTCATAAGAGTACCTACGACTCATCATCTCCCTCTCCCTGGGACCCCTCCCGTGTCTCTTATGTAAAACACTCATATGTAAAACATCATCAGACGTTTTGTTGGGTCAAGGTCAAGCAGGGTCCCGCATGGCTGCGTTTCTATCAGGGTTCTATGATGCATCAGGGGCTCTGCAGGATGGTAGTTCAGTCTTGGAATCTGAAGGTTAGTTCCAGCTGTTTCACTCAGGATTAAGACCTTCCTTTAGTTGATGCATTTTGTTTACATTGTTGTGGTTTGAGTGTCAAGAAGCTGATAGTCAAATCCACTGCCAAAGTAGTTTTCCTAAACAAAACGGGTCCAATTCTTTCTCTCATTAAGTCCACAGTTCTCCAGTTACCAGGCAGCCATCCAGAAAAGAAGTGTGTTTATCACACCCACATGGGGAGGATATGTCTTTAGCAGAGACACACATTGCGTTTGGGTCCTGCTGACAGGGGGTTCAAGTCCGTTCTAATCATGACTGAGTGGCAACGTGAATGTGTGTATGTGTATATATATATATATATATATATATATATATATATATATATATATATAGCACCCCGGTACCGTCTTAAAGGGAATAACGGGGTGTTTGAGTTTGTTAACTTAACCTCTGTATAACCCTGTATAAATAGAATAATCCACAAGGTTGAATAACTTGACTTTAACTGCAAACTAGCAGATCTACAAGCTCAGTAGCCTATACCTATTTTAAAGAAATATACCAGACCACACTTTAAATGTAAATCAGATTTACTGATAGGGTTAATAGTTCAACCCTTTTTAAATGGCAAAGAAAATAATAAAACATGAAATATACAATACAGTAGACAAAACCCAACTCTCAAAATCTGTAAGACAAATCTGTACAAACTCCCTTTTACATGACTTTAACCAAAATCAGATTACTATACCTAAATAGCAAATACAAAATACAAAACCCAAATACATTAGAGTTAAACACACAGTGGGCCCACACTCATACACACGCGCACACACACAAACCAAAAGGTGCAGGCCTGATCGTGGTGATGGTGGGGCGATGATGATTTAACCCATTCTGAACGGGAACCCATTTTGGTGTTAGCATCATGTTATGCTTTAGCTATTGAAAAATAGCAGATCTACAAGCTCATAGCGCGCGCTACGAGCTTGTAGGTCTGCTATTTTTGAAAAATCAAATGGGTTAATGAGACCAGTGTGTGTCCAGTGGAAACCTCGTATGAATCTGATCTCAGGTCAGAATGGGTTTAATCCTCAGTCCTTGTTGATGAGCAACTGCAAAAGTCCTACTCACAGTTCTTTGTCAGATCTGTAGAACAGTTGGTGAGATGGTGAGATGTGATGAAGCCGAGCAGACTGCAGGAACGCTGAATCCTCGTCAGGAACACACTCCAAAACACAGTCTTTTACGGTGGCGTGCACAGATAGACACTAGGGGGTGCTAGAGCACCCCCTGCCCTTTTTAGCAATGTGCTTTTAAAAAAAAGGAAAAAAATGTTTAATTTTTTTTCTTAATTTGTAGTGTGTGGACCATGGTGACATTGATCAAATCTTGATAAAAAAACGCTTCTACTATATTATCTAGGCCCAGTCAGTGTCAGTGGTTCTTCGATAACAAAAAAATAGCAGACCTACAAGCTCGTAGCGCGTCACTCGGTGGCGTGCTATGAGCTTGTAGATCTGCTATTTTTCAATAGCTAAAGCACCAAAATGGGTTCCCAACTTCCCGCCCCAAAATGTGCTGCACAAGGTGCCCTTTTTTTCACTTGAGCACCTGCCCCTCTAAATGTCTGTGCACGCCACTGGTCTTTTAGAATGAGCCAAAGACTCCTCTTGTTGAGAAACTAACTTGCTGTCTTCACTCAGTCCAAACACATGTTACTTTACCACTCACTTAAGACTTCTTATAACTCACTCCAACAAAACAGACACAAGAATCATGCACTGTGCATCAAACTATCAGAAAACTTCCACTTCACTTCTGTGTGAAACGGTTCAGTACTTTTCCACTGAACCAAGGAAGCTCTTAGAAGGAAGTGGAGTGGTCACGTGACTGGGCTGCGCCATGACACTTTCATGGACACTTTCACGGGAGCCAAACTACACCCGGAAGTTCGGCAGAATGCACTGGAGTTAATGAGAGCTCAGTGACCAGCTCATGAACAAACATTATTTATGACCTTTTGTAAAGTGATCGCTTCTGGAAAATAAAATAATATATATAACACGTTATTTTAGGCTGTCTTATTTTTTGATGTGCATACTACTTAATGTGATTTATTTTTTCAAAGAGCAGAGAGCAGCCCAGGCAGAAAACTTACTATGTGCTCTTCTATAAATACCTCAATAAAAATAAATAGTTATTAAGTCGAAAAACAACCACTCGGAAAAAACATGTGATATCACTTATGTCTTCTTTCATATTCCTGAACCAATTATATGACAAAGCTCGCAATCGTTCATGTATAATGTTTGTTATGAGCTGGTCCAGCCGGCTCCATTCACTGCCATGTATTCATTGCACTACTGGTGTGAGTTTGGCTCCCATGAAAGTGTCCATGAAAGTGTCATGGCGCAGCCCAGTCACGTGACCACTTCACTTCCTTCTAAGAGCTTCCTTGCACTGAACACATCACTTGATCACACACACCAATCAGAATGAAGAACTCCAGTACCTGGTTAACTGTCTCATTTACTCAGTAAACTCATTAACCCTGGAACACACCTGTTTAACATTGCACCTCGTTATTGGGTTTTTTCCACAGTCTCTATGCATTTTACCCTTTCTGACCTGAGATCAGATTCATACGAGGTTTCCACTGGACACACACTGGTCTGATTAACCCATTCTGAC
This sequence comes from Protomyctophum parallelum, assembly GCF_964188405.1. Classification (NCBI taxonomy): domain Eukaryota; kingdom Metazoa; phylum Chordata; class Actinopteri; order Myctophiformes; family Myctophidae; genus Protomyctophum; species Protomyctophum parallelum. The sequence continues at coordinate 13,498,318 of NC_139716.1, read as the reverse complement.
CTGAGATCAGATTCTAAAAATGTCAGTTGTTCTTCGATTTTTCAAAAATAGCGTTTATGCCAACATATCACAACAGTACAATATCCAAAATCACAGACAATATCCAGTCTAATATCATGATATGGATATACTATTGAATACTGATCACGTTTTTTGGCTCCCGAACTGATTCTGATGATTTGAAAATGACGTGAGGGCCCCGATTTCTGACCACCCGATCCAATCAGGACAACCAGACAAAGACCACATCGCCTGTCTCCAATAGTGATGTCAATGTATAGTTCACACTCACACACGAATCACCAAGGGCAAAGGAAATCATGCAAGGCATTGTTTTACATAAAGGGAGGGAGGGAGAAGGAGGTGATAATAGATCTTATGACATGCAGAATAGTTATAGTGTAAACCGGGGTTACAACAAGCTGCAAATGACAGATTGAAGTTCACGCTTGAAACAGGTAATAGTTTACTTTATTCTCCGTATAGGCTCATAGAATGCTTCTATTGTAGTAGTAGTAGTAGGTTAATAATTATAATAATAATAATAATTTTGTGTTGTGAAACACAAGCTTAAAACTAGTCATCTCATCCTACAAACACTTTCAACAAGGAATGAGTTGTTAAAAATGTAAAGTTTTGTTAAATTGCCCATGTGGTATTTTGTCAAAGAATAAGTCATCACACTGTAAGGTACAGTACAGTACAGTATATATGTAATTATTTCCAAGCTTCAGAATTATATTGAACTTTAGATTTAATCGTGTATGGAACATTAGTAGCACTTTGAAATCCCAGAACACATTGCCTATAATATGCAGTGAAATTAATTGGGAACGGATTCATTAGTCCTAATCAGAGCCATCTAATAGAAGAGTTGTGATGTTGAGGGGCAGAAACCGAGCGCTCGAGCGCTGTTCATGCAGCCTGAACTGAGACAAACTGGAGTTGGAAATACATTGTCAACGAGGGCGGCGCAAACAAGAGCTATTTTAAGCATGTGTGCAACATGACAACTGTTTTTAAGTATTGTACAGTGACAACTAAAGTCTCTTTAATGTTTATGTTGTACTATTACTACAAAACTATTTAAAATAAAGGGATTTAAGATCATTAATCTGTGTTAATCTGGGCTGTGCGTTGCCTGAGTCCAATTTGCATGCAATGTGACAATTGACTATAATTCTTGAATCTTGACATTTCAGTTCTACAGATTAAGACAAACAGCGCCTCTCAGTGGCGGCATCGTGCATCATGTTCTGCCAGCTCTTCATGTTCTTCAGTGTTTTGTCAGGTAAGTAGTTCTACAACATTCATGGATACCCCCAAAACAGAATGATGTACGTACGATGATCCCTCACTTCACACAAGTGTGATTTTAGAGGGGCGCTTGCCCCTCCTATATACATATTTTGTCCCCACAAAATGTCCGCAACACAAACATTAAATGCCATTGACAATGAAGGGAAGATTTACGTCCCCAAAAAAAAGTAAAGAATGAAAAGATTGTGTCAGCATTCCACGTTGGTGGCAGATTAGTAGAATGAAAATTAGTTTTCATTCTAAATTTGTGTGGTACCAGATCATGGTCGCTCCCTAGTGTTGTGGGTCTGGCTGTCAGTCACTTTGGAGAAGTAGAACTAGTTAGACAGGTATGAGGGTATTGAGGGCACTGTCATTTACCCATCACAACTATTAGGAGCAGTGAGCACTATTAATAAAGTGAGTGGGGAGCAGTTAGTGGTTAAGGGTCTAGACACACAGACCAAGGCCAGGGTGAGAACTGGACACCTTTCTGTTTCCCAGACTAGCCTCTCTCCCACAACACTAGTGGTCCTTGACTTCCCTCTCCATCCGTCTACTTTTCCCCTGTCCTCAGCATCTGAGACTTCTACCATCGAACCCGAGCTGACCTGCTACACTTCCGATGGTAAAAACTATCGGGGGACCATTGCCTGGACGATTTCTGGCAAAACGTGCCAGAACTGGTCTGCCAAGACACCTCACGATCACAGCTACCCGCCCAAAGACTACCCACGCGCGTAAGAACACCCTGCCAAAATATCTGTCTGTCTGTCTATCTATCTTTCTATCAGTAATACTGTATCTACATTTTTGTTAGCGGCCTGGACGGGAACTACTGCCGTAATCCAAGTGAAACGGAGATGCCATGGTGCTACACCATAACAGACACACGCTGGGAGTACTGCCTGGTGCCCAGATGTGAAGACGTTCCCAGGCCAGGTAGCCGTTACTGTTTGTTTGCAGAGAAACTGAGTTTAGCTACAGTAGATGTGGACGTTACCAGGCTTACCGTTTACTGTTCTGTTATTGAGCATCAGTAGCATCCAGTCTGGATTAGTGCTACTCACTTTACAAGTCTGTGTGTGTCTCAACAAAGTCTGTTCAAATTACAACTGGTTCAGAAATGCTGATGCTTGACGTAGAAGGTTTAGCGTCATCAACACAGCCTCCATAGAGTCCCCCCCTTGTCTCCACGGGGTGCATGTGTTGGTTAGACATAAAACAGTCCTACAGTCATTAGTCAGACAAACCCGTGCTGCGGGTTAAAAACAAACCTACATTGGGGTTAGGGTTTGGGGTGTCTGACTGTTGGTATGTCTAACTAAACACACGCACCCGGCCGTCTCCACAGAACCAAAGCAGGTGTTTAAACTGAAGGTGACCCCGGACGACCCCACTGTGGACCTGAATGATCCTGCCGCGATGGAGGCCATCTTGAAGCAGGTCAGTGTCACTAGACTGTCTGTAGGTTCAAGTCCAAGTCCAACATCACAGCTGGACCAGAGGACTAATGTCTGTTGAGGTGAATAACAATTAAGACTGTATTTTTCACTCAGATGAAAGAGAAACTGAAGCAGCGAGGGGTGAGTGGAGACGTCAAGCTGACATGGAAGAAGCAGCCTGGTGGAAAAGTCTTTAAAGGAGAAGAACAGGACAAAGACAGATGTCTGAAAGTAAATGAAGAATTGTAGATATGTAGTATGGTTTGGGGAAGTTTAGATTCACCTAAGTTATTTACTTACTTCAGTTTGTATTTGTATTATGCATGTTGTTTTCCATGTTCATTTTACTAAGCTGTATTTAAAACCCTGACCTCACTGTCATGCACTCTAGGGCAATACATGACAAAAAGGGAGTCCACACACAAGGCAAACCTTTTATATTATATTTATTATTCTAAGTTAAAATAATTAAGCAATAATCAAATAAACTGGTATGAGATGTGACAATGTCAGTAATCAGTCATGTATGCAGTGTATGGATGTATGGAGTGTGCTGTGTGTGAGTGTTGTAAAAGGTGTGCAACTGCTCGAAAGGAATGTAAGATAGCTGGCTTGAGAGCATGGAAGGAGAGGCCCTTATATACTCTCCCAGAGACCACACCCCACTCAGGTGTACACAGTTGGCCTGACGGCCTGCTCCACTCTGCCCTAATCACCCAGGCTGCCAGATAGCCTACTGAGCAGAGGCAGAGGGGGCAGGGCCGTCACATCACCGACATCTCTTCTTCATTCTACAAGGTTTTTTTTTAATTTTTTAATTTTTCACCCGTGTCAATTATCTAATGAGATGATGATGAGATGATGAGATGAAGAGATGAGATGATGAGATGATGAAGAGATGATGAGATGATGATGAGATGATGAAGAGATGATGAGATGATGAGATGATGAGATGATGAGATGATGATGAGATGATGAGATGATGAGATGATGATGAGATGATGAGATGATGAGATGATGATGATGAGATGATGAGATTGACATATCACATGCTACAGACACAGAGATGGTTATTGGTCATTGGACTAATCAATCCATTTCAAAAGGCATTGCGCTGCCTAATGTAAGTTATACATATCCTGGGAATTTTGAGGTGCCATTAATAATTTATTCTATACTTAAAATTGGAAAGGATGTAGGATGACATTCTTTGACACAACGAACTTAAAGAAGTCATCACATAGGCCTACTGTTTACTGTATCCACAGGACGGTCAGTGAAATCGACATTGACCAATAGAACAGAAACACAAAACATTGTAATTATAATTTAGAAATATAGAAGATTCTAACCCAATTTTTCACAAAATAGGTTAAGAACATATTACTTGTATAGACTATTTAAAATATATAGGAGCACATTTTTACCTTACCTTTATTAGGCTATATACCGTCATTTAATTTGCCTTGAGTCCTCGCAGCTTCAGCGATGTGTTGTGGCCGTTGATTACACTACATGTACAACTACTGTACACAATACTTATCTCCTCCCTTTTGTCATAATTATGTAAAACATAATTATGACACATAATCATGAGTTGTTCAACTCTCCTGAAGATTTCTCCTGTGATGAACAAGGACGTGGTTGTTGTTGTGTGGCAATATTTAACTGGGTGCCTGTCCTTCTAGGGGTGCATACTTACTTAGTTTAGACTAGTCATTGGTTAATGATGAAGGTTATAATGGTGAATGAGGCATGGCGATGTACTTTGGATTCTCGTTTATCATTCAAATGACAGTATACCAGAGAGAGAGCATGCATTTGCATGCATGTGGCAGTGACTGTAAACGGCCTATTTGTTCATCCGTAACGAATGCAGGATATGTAGATTATTGTAGAATGTAGATATAATGACCATAAGGATGAAGTGGTGATGATGATGAATTGATGATGATAGTTTATTTGGTCCTTTTCAGCACAATACATCACAATAAATAACAACAACAAATTAGCAGAAGAAAATAACGGACCAAAAGGGTGTAGGCTGAAGCTAGAAGCTTATTTTTGCCTACCCCGATTGTATACAGGAAAAAGATTACAAAATCAATCAGCAGTCTTCGACAGAAGAGAAAAAAAGTCAGAGGAAAACAGAAACCTCTGAAGGAAAATCAGGGTTTCGTGTTCACTTCAAAATGCTCCTATTGTATAAGTCAGTGGTTCCCAAAGTGGGGAACCACTATACTGACTGATCATGTGAGGAGGACCCCCCGCCCCCCTGGGGGTCCCTGACCCACATGTTGAGAACCCCATGGCCTAGTTGTGTCTAATGAATGAATGGAGTTTTCCAGGTTGGGCACCGTACGTAGCTTGTTCACACAATAAGGCCATTTGTCACGGTGAATAGGCTTCATATAATCATATTGGACCGGTTAAGTGAGTCTGAACCACGGCTGAAAGAGACCGCCAACAATTTCAGGAGCATTCTTCAAGACTAAATATAGCAAACAGGAAGGGCACGGCACGTGACGCAGTGACACACTGCACCCACACCCACACCCACACGCCACCACACACACACACACACACACACACACACTTAACCAATTTTGGGGCGGGAACCCCTTTTAGTTATTTAAGCATTATGTTATGCTTTTTAGTTTATTTCTCATGTCGCTATCACACATCTATTGCTTCATTGTTAATGGGAATTTAATGTTTTTGTGCGACCGAAATAGCCCACAAAAACATCAATTCACGTCATGTGTGCTCAGACACATTATATGACGTAAATTCTCCATTCATCGTCAATGGGGCAAATTAATGTTTGTGTCAAGACAAAAAACAACACTAATAGCTGGATATAGGAAAACAACAACAGGAAGGTTGTAACAAAAATAGCGAAAATAGCAGACGCGTTGTGAGCTTGTAGATCAGCTATTCTCGGGGTGCAATGCAGCACTCTTTAGCTATAGTGATGCATGAGGTGTATATGACATGTATTTCTAAAGCAATTCTCCTGAATGCTGCCTCCCGGCATGCATGGCATAGAAAGTGGAGTGGCATTTGCATTTCTTTCACTAGTAGCCTATAAATGCTACATTCGTGGCCCCTTTGATGTCTATGTGTGCACGTCCCTGCATAGCAGCCTATTATTAATTGTCATTATTGTTTTTGTGATTAAGCGTGCACGTATTTATTGCACGCATAATGGAAATCTACAAGCGTCAGTCGGTGTGACCTTTGCCTGCTGCCATCTTCCTGCAACTCATGTCTGTTTAGCGCACGGTATTATTTGCATAGCTGGATCTACACACTGGAAGGCGTGCACAGACTGCGCACACACACACACACACACACACACACACACACACACACACACACACAAACACACACACACACACACACACACACACACACACACACACACACACACACACACACACACACGTTTTCCATTTCGTTCCCTGTGTGGTCGTTTAAGATTCCAATTTAACAAATTAATTAATATGACTCCCATTTGGAACAAATTAATTAACAAACAAACAATCAATCAATCAACCAATCAATCAATCACTCGTTAGAGGTTGCCTGCCAAACAACTACCCAATCACAGAGTGGACGACCGTTCCCACGGTCTATGGGATGTGTGTGTAGACTCAGTCAATCCCACAGGCTATGGGATGTGATAGCAGCGATCCCTCCCTCCCTCCCTCATGGACCGACGCACACATACACACACACACACACACACACACACACACACACACACACACACACGCACACACACAGACAGACACACGCACACACGCTCACGCACACGCACCGGTCCGAGTCGAGTCAATCCCGAAGATGAAACGACAGGATTAATAATAGCGAAGCACTAGCAGTACATTATTAATTATTATAAAGTAGTGAAGAAAGAGCAGATAATATCCGCGGAGAGCTGCATGTTGTTGTCTGTCGGTGATCACAGTGACTGAACGTGTTAAACATTATAATGGAGGGATGGAAGAGGAACAGAGATGGAGATATCATCATTATAGGGAAACGAACAACTGTAGGAGGAAACAGGTGGGTGACTAAACTCTAATAAAAGTTGATTTTACACTATAGAAACTTTGAGACTTTATTGTTATTAGTATAGTGGCTATCGCCTTCATGTTATTTTCCCACGAGCTGTTTGAATTGAATTTAATTGAATTGAAAGGCTTTCCTTTCAGCATGCTATCAGTGAGTGAGTTGTTAGACAGATAAGATAACATGTAGATGCTTTGATACCATTCTGTTATCACTGCACTTTACACACTCAATATGCAGTGGTTTTCAACCCTTGATCATATCAAGGTCCAAATTATTTATTCAGCATCTGAGCCGGACCAACATTTGATGACATTTAGCCTCTCAGACCCATCTGAGCCACGGAACCACCATTTGATGACATTTAGCCTCTCAGACCCATCTGAGCCACGGACCACCATTTGATGACATTTAGCCTCTCAGACCCATCTGAGCCACGGACCACCATTTGATGACATTTAGCCTCTCAGACCCATCTGAGCCACGGACCACCATTTGATGACATTTAGCCTCTCTGACCCATCTGAGCCACGGACCACCATTTGATGACATATCCTCTCTAAAGAATATTTTGTTGTCGTTGGATATAGATTTGGTCCACAATTCCATTCCAGATGATGGTACGTACCATTAGGAGAGATAACAGGCAAACGTTCAAAATAACAATTATTCTACATTCTCTAATTGGGTAGACTTCTTGTAAATTAAGTAATGCAGATGTTTAACAATAATTTAAGTCTTGAGTGTGTAAAATTAAACCAAATGGTTTCATTTTACATTCTCAAGAGTTAAAGATCTATCAGGGTCCATTTGGTTAGTGGTTACCAACTCATGCATCATTTAGCTGGAGACCACCTGGAACCCCCTCAAGGACCACATGGTGGTCCCCGGACCACTGGTTGAAAACCATAATAGCCAACAAAGGGAGTTCCCGGGGGTCCCCAGCTAAATGATAATTATAGGAACCAAATGGACCCTCATGGGTCTGTAACTCAGAGAGTGTACAAAATGTGTACATTTGTACAAGTTAAATTAACTTAGATTTTTACAAATTACAATATATATTAACTTTGATTTTACAATATGGGGTCCCAGAGATAGCAATGGCGGACTGTAGTCAAACTGGGGGCTCTTGAAATTTAAATGGTTGAGATTCACTGCTGTAAAAAACCTTCTCTTGTGGGGGGTCCTTGGCATATATTTTTCTAATGGGCGGTCCGCGGGCTCATGAGTGTCAATTTGGGGGTCCTTGACATGAAAAGGTTTGAGAACCACTGCGCTATAGCGTTTATAGGTCAACGTTTTTCAGAGGGGGGTCCAGGGACCCCCTCAGACCCGATCAGACAGCAGGACTTGAAGGGAGTTCCCAAATGGACCCTTAATTAATTACGGGTCTTTCAGAGTTACGGTGGTGGGGGCCCGGGGGTCCTTGACATGAAAGAGTTTGACCAGGGGTTCTTAAACTGTAGGTCTGGACCTTCAGAGGGCCACAAAAAAAACAATGTCTCTCTCTCTCTCTTTCTCTCTCTTGACAAATCTTTAACATACAAACAGAGCAATTAATTTTAAACTTAAAATTAAAAAAACGTGGATATATAAGACAACTATTTCTAACAGCCGGGATAGAGAGAGAGAGAGAGAGTTGTTGTATGTATGCTTTGGCAATGTAGAACTGGAACATATTTTATCAAGGCCAATAAAGGCTATAAAGCCAATAAAGCCTTTTGAAATTGAAATTGAATAGAGAGAGAGAGAAGCAGACAGACAGACAGATGGTTGGGCGTGCGTGCGTGCCGTGCGCGCGTGCATGCACATGTTTCAGAGGAAGAGGCTACAGCCAGCCAAACACGTTTTCATACAATGGGCTAAATGCCATGGAGGAACTGTCATTAAAATGGAATTAAAACCATGTTATGCTAAAGCTACTGCCTTCAGCACTGTAGTGCCTGTCTGTCTGTCTGCACATACTGTAACAGGCAGCTGTTGAGAGAGAGCTATGTAGTCTCTTCTCTTCTCTTCTCTTCTCTTCTCCTCTCCAATTTGTTCTGCAATATGTCTGGTATTTATTTTTAATCTATAATATTGCAAAGTGTGAACAATAACCGGCGCCTCTTCTGTTGTTTGTTTGTCTTTACGTCGACAGAGACAGTCCTGTTCCCCGGGTGGTATGATGGGGCAAGATCAGGTCATGATGTAAGCAAAATAGTGGGACCACCACCACCACCATCACCACCATCATCATCAACCTCATCATCATCACTTTGGACATCATTCCGGCTGTTTGTCTCATCGAGCTGTTAAACATTCAATTTATTTATCTATTTTAATTTACCCCCAGGCAAAAGTATGTGCATATGGAACATTGTATTTAAAGCATAGACAGACAGACAGACAGACAGACAGACAGACAGAATCAGATGATGACTTACAGTAGATAAACCAACAGCGCAGTGAGACAGGCAGTGAGAGAGACAGACAACAACGGGAGACAGACGGCGCCCGCTGGCCTAGCGGTCCAGGCGCATCATGCCTCATAATATAGGCTCCGGCATGTGACAGCGCGACGCGTGTTCGAGTCCCGTTCATGACGACCTCGTCTCTCCCCTTCTCTCTCTCTCTCTCTCTCCCCCTCTTTCCTGTCAGTCTTCACTGAAGACTTCAACCAAAAACAAATCTTTAAAAAGGCGAGACAGACGAGGAAGATGAGCGAGTAGGTCTGGGTCGACGCTCACAGTCCAGAGACACGGATTACACACAGACACAGATACCGCCAGGTCCCCGAGCAGACCCGCCATGCAGGGCGACTCTCGAGGACTCCATCCAGCTATGGAGGGGGAGGAGGGGGCCTCGCAGGCCGCCCTGGGGCTCCTCACCGGGGGAGAGCAGGACAGATATGCCGCCGGGCCGCGGGACGACGACTCCCTGGAGATGGACCACTTGGCGGGTGGTGGCGACGCCAGACGACAGCCAATCTCGTCGGGGTCCGAAAGCGCCGCCACAGATAAAGCTCCACCAGTAGCAGCAGCGGAGCTGGGCGTGGCTAGGACAGCGCTGGCCCCGGAGCCTCTCAAGCCGCTCCCCCAGGCGGCGGCGTCTTTTAGGGAGACACGGGATGACGCCGCCACGGTCCACTCCCCCTCCCCTCGTAGTGTGAATACGGGCGAGAACACGTCCTCCTCGACCGAGAGCGTCGTCTCTAAAGACTCGGATTACTGCAGCGACGGTAAGTCCAGCCCCGACGTACGCACGTCTCGCACCGCTGACGCAGACGGGGCGCCCGGCGAGGGAAATCACCCGCACGACAGACGAGTAGAAGAAAAAACACCGGAAAACTACCCCGAAAGCGCTGTACTCAAAGAGCACGCCACCACCACACCACCGCCGCCGTGCGACCCCCCTGCCGCGTCACCAGAAGAAGAAGACCCGACCTTGCATCACGACACGAGTCCTGCCCGCCCTCATCACGACGCCTCTGCCCAATCGGCACGCAGCGTCGGCGAGAGCGTGTGCTGCTGCTACCGGGCGTTCAGCCGGGCCTTCCTGCGCTGCGTGGAGGAGACCCCCGCCATGCTGCCCGGCCTGCTGCTCACCATGGCCTTCTGCCTGGCCATCATCATCCTCATACCGGCCACAGGCAGGGTGAGAGAGAGAGAGGGAGAGAGAGAGAGAGAGAGAGAGAGAGAGAGAGAGAGAGAGAGAGAGAGAGAGAGAGAGAGAGAGAGAGAAAGAGGCACATGCGACATGCGTGTGTGTGAGAGAGTGATGCACGGTATAAAATCCTAGTCATCTCAGACCGGACAGCAGTGGAACCATATTATATTCTACTTTTTTATATTTCAAAACATACAATAACCAAGCCCTATATATATATATGTATATATATATATATATATATATATATATATAAATATATATATATATATATATACACACACACACGGGCCATTTGAAAATAGCCGATCTACACAGGGGCGGCCTTAGGAATCTGGATCAAATATGAGGCCCCCCCCCCCATACAGTATATACAGTACCCATGACATAATTATTCTGTTGATACAGGCATACTTTTAAAGGTACGGTTTTGACAGTAAGTGGGTTGTACTGTATGTGGGCGACGTTAGGGGAAGAAGAGAAAGGAGAAGAAGACGAAAGGGATTTGACTGTAAGCGTGTTGAACTGTATGTCACGTGTGGTGTGTGGAGGTTGATTCTGTGTGGTGTGGTGTGTGTGTGTGTGGTGTGTTGCTGTGCACTGATCACCACTTGTTGTGTTGTTAACGTTGCAGAACATCAGCGTGCACGTGGGCGCCCTGTGTGTGGTGTGCGTGTTGCTGTGCACGTCCTCCATGCTGCTGCTGGCGCTGCCGTGGCTGGCGGTGGTGCGTCGCTGTGGCGGCGCCCTGGCGCTGGGCGTCTGGGGCAGCCTCTACGTCACCGCCATCGTGTTCGTCTTCACCGGGGGGCCCGTGGCCGCCTGGGAACAGGTGTGTGTGTGTGTGTGTGTGTGTGTGTTTCCAGGAGAGTGTGCGACTTCTGCCTCACTCCCTTTGGCCACACTTTCAACGAACCTGGCTTTCCTATTTTGGATATGTCTTTATAGGCGAAATCTGTCAAATCTAAACATGAAGGGCTGTATTTTGCGTGTCTTAAGTACCAGGTCTTATTCCCTAACTTGAGTAAACTAAAGACCTGGAGGCGTGATCAATGCCATTTGGCTATTCTGAGTGGCCAAAGAGCATTGATCACGCCTCCAGGTCTTTAGTTTACTCAAGTTAGGTAATAAGACCTGGTACTTAAGACACGCAAAATACACCCCGAAGTATCTTACAATTACATTACATCTTATTATATTACCAGACAGTGGCCTTGTGGTTTAGAGTGAAACCTCCCTGAAACTGGGAGGTCGGGGGTTCGATCCCCGGCCGGGTCATACCAAAGACTGTAAAAATGGGACCCAATGCCTCCCTGGCTTGGCACTCAGCATCAATGGGTTGGATTGGGGGGGTCAGTCCCTGCTTGGCACTCAGCATCAATGGGTTGGATTGGGGGGGTCAGTCCCTGCTTGGCACTCAGCATCAATGGGTTGAATTGGGGGGGGTCAGTCCCTGCTTGGCACTCAGCATCAATGGGTTGGATTGTGGGGGGGTCAGTCCCTGCTTGGCACTCAGCATCAATGGGTTGGATTGGGGGGGTCAGTCCCTGCTTGGCACTCAGCATCAATGGGTTGGATTGGGGGGGTCAGTCCCTGCTTGGCACTCAGCATCAATGGGTTGAATTCGGGGGGTCAAATCTACTAATCAAAATGATTCCCGAGCGCGGCGCGGCTGCAGCTCACCGCTCCAAGAGATATGGTCAAATGCATGCAGAGAACAAATTCCACTGCAGTAACGTGTGTGTGTGACAAATCGTATGGAGCCTTTGACTTTGACTAAAAATGTTAAAAGATTAAAAAGTTACATTTTCTCAAGTCTGCGCTTGTCATAATACTGTATCTCTCCCGATCTTCTTGTCTTTGCACCCCCCCACCCCCCCTCTCTCTCTCTCATCTCTCTCTACCTCTCCCTCTCTCTCTCTCTCATGTCTCTCTCTGCCTCTTTGGTCTCAGGTGGCGTTCTTCATGTTCCTGTCCCTCAGTGTGTACACGGTGCTGCCCCTCTCCCTGGCCTGGGCCCTCATGGTGGGCATGGGGACCAGCGTGTCCCACGTGGTCATCATCAGCGTCTACGTGTCCGTCACCAGCCCCGACACCCCCGACCTGGCCGTGCAGGTGACTGACCACGACCAGAGCGTCCGTCCACACAGCACTCACACTTTTTACTCAACCCATTCTGACCTGAGATCAGATTCTAAAAATGTCTTCTACATCCTGACAGTTTTTCATTCTGACCTGAGATCAGATTTAAAAAAATGTCTTCTATATGTCAGTCGCTGTTTGATTTTTCAAAAATAGCAGACCTACAAGCTCGTAGCGCGCCACTCGGTGGCGCGCTATGAGCTTGTAGATCTGCTATGTTTCTATGTCAGTGGTTCTCAAACTATTTAATGTCAAGGACCCCCAAAATGTTGTCTAGTCTAGTGTAATCCTGGGCGCTATACACTCCCTCTGCCAAGTTGGGGACAAAATGACCACAATATACTGTACTATAGAGTTACTACTGTATATCAACTCGATCGATATAAACAGACCGGGAATTGTGTCCTTGTCCCTGCACTAGAGACAACTCCTACAGCACTAGTTGGTCAGGGTAATTAATTATTATAAAGTTCGTTATTTCACACATGATTTCCGGTGGAAAATTCCTGCCCTAGCTGGACATGAGCATAATACAGACATTATGTATACTTGCACAGCAGATTGATGTGCAAACACGGCCTTGTTCAAAGTCCCATGTGTTGCACTAAGCTAGGTCTCAGGGAGGACAATATTGTGCTTTTACCCCAGTACAATTATATTGAAAACTTTACTAGTTACTTTGTAGATTTTCATTATTATTACAAAACACAACCACTTACAGTATATACATTTCAGCTGATTGAAAATAGCAGATTGCAATCCCACGACATTGTGAACTTGTAGATCGGCTGTTTTCATGGGTCCCCAAATCATCTTAAGCACTTTATCCATGACGTATATACTGTATGTTGCATATTCAAAAATAGCAGATCTACAAGCTTGTAAAATCTGCTGTTTCTGGAAATATTTTCCAGAAATATCCAAAATGTTTGAAACATTTTGAATATATCTATATATTTATTTTTCATTCTGGGGGGGGGGGGTCCCCTGGTACAAAACCTTTTCAGATGGGGGGGAAGGGGGGTCCTTGGCCAAATACACATCAATTTGGGGGATCTTTGGCACAAAAAGGCTTGAAAGCCACTAGGACTAGCTAGGGTTCAAGTGGTTGAGAAGTAAAAAACAAAACGGTTTCTCGTCATTGAGTTTTTTCTCTCTGTAACTCTGTAACCAACACACTGGAGTCCCAGCCTGGAGCTCCCACAAGCAAATGCTGTGCAAATGAGCTCGCGGGGAGAGAGAGGAGAGAGAGAGAGAGAGAATCGACGCACAACATTTGCATATGCCAAAAAAAACATAACATAACATTGGTATTCAAAATGATGTGCGCACTGTCTGTATGCTCAGCTCATGATAACAGTAGTGCCGTTGTTATTCATGTCCTCTCCTCCCCTCAACCCTTGCCCTCCAGCTGGTGGCCAACGCGGTGCTGTTTGTGTGTGTGAACGGCGTGGGTGTGTTCCACCTGTGGATGACGGAGCGCGCTCTGCGGATATCCAATCAGAAGAAAGAGGAGTTCAGCGCCATGCGCTCCCAGAAGGAAGTCAAGAAGTACCAACAGGTACTTTTCAATTTTCATTCTGTTCAATTTAATGATAGCAGCTTGTTTCTGTGGCTGGAGCCATCCATCAACCCATCTTCAACCGCTTATCCGTAGTCGGGTCGCGGGGGCAACAGCTCCACCAGAGTGCTCCAGACTTCCCTCTCCAGAGCAACATTAGTGACTTCCTCCTGGGGAGATCCCGAGACGTTCCAAGGCCAGTGAGCCAGTGAGGCCAAGGCCGGCGGTCTCCTCCCAGTGGGACGTGATCCTTGGTCTGCCCTGGGGTCTCCTCCCAGTGGGACGTGGTCCTTGGTTTGCCCCCGGCGGTCTCCTCCCAGTGGGACGTGATCCTTGATCTACCCCGGGGTCTCCTCCCAGTGGGACTTGATCCTTTTTTTTTTTTTTTTTAAGATATTTTTTTGCGGCTTACGCCTTTTATTGATTTTTTAAGGGACAGATAGTAGGCTGACAGGAAACGGGAGAGAGATGGGGGGATGACATGCGGTAAAGGCCGTGTCGGGTTCGGGAGTCGAACCCGCGGCACACCGCGACTGGATCACCAGTCCGGTGCCCAGACCGTTACGCTACGGCCTGGGCCGGGACTTGATCCTTGGTCTGCCCCCGGCGGTCTCCTCCCAGTGGGACGTGATCCTTGGTCTGCCCCGGGGTCTCCTCCCAGTGGGACGTGATCCTTGGTCTTCCCCGGGGTCTCCTCCCAGTGGGACGTGATCCTTGGTCTGCCCCGGGGTCTCCTCCCAGTGGGACGTGATCCTTGGTCTGCCCCGGGGTCTCCTCCCAGTGGGACGTGCCTCGAGGCCCTCCCTAAAGGGAGACGCCCAAGAGGCATCCTAACCAGATGCCCCGAACCACCTAAGCTGGCTCCTTTCCAGGCGAGGGAGCAGCGGCTCTACTCCGAGTCTCTCTCGTGTGACTGAACTTCTCACCCTATCTCTAAGGGAGATGCCAGCCACCCGTCGAAGAAAACTCATTTTGGCCACTTGTATTCACAACCTTATTCTTTCGGTCATGACCCACACTTCATGACCATAGGTGAGAGTAGGAACACTTCATGACCATAGGTGAGAGTAGGAACGAAGATTGCTCGGTAGACAGAGAGCTTTTCCTTCTGGCTCAGCTCTCTTTTCGTCACAACAGTATGGTACAGCGAGTGGGGAATGTAGTTTATGAACAGCTTTTGATGTTATCATCGTTGATAATAGCTTGTTGATCATTTACTTATTCAAGGTGGGAGATCATTTAAGATCTAATAATAATAATAGTATGGTGCATGGTTCAAATAGCAGTGATATGGGGGTAGCAGCAGAGGTAAAGAACATGTGTACATAATTACATATTGTATTGTATGTGCGTACTGTACATGTTGAAGGAAAATATCAATAAAAAGAGGCAGTTAAAAAGCAGCGCACACAATAAGAACCGTAGTCAAATAGCCCTATCTGTGTACACACACACACACACACACACACACACACACACACACACACACACACACACACACACACACACACACACACACACACACACACACACACACACACACACACACACACACACACACACACACACACACACACACACACACACACACACACACACACGCGCGCGCGCGCGTTCAGCTGTAGTGGAAAGTAACTATAGTTACATTTACTAAAGTACAATTTTGAGGCACTTTTACTTTAAAGTATTTCCAATTTCCAATACCCCTATACTCATGCGAGGACCCCCCCCCCCCAAAAAAAGGCATGTGAGGACCCCCCAAAACATAACATTGGCCGCCGACCCACATCTGAAAATATGTTGTTCCAACTTCCAGGGACCCCCCCCCACCCCCACCACCCAGTAGCAAAGATTTGAGTTCAAAACGTTCGCTCTGAAAGAATATTATATTCAAAGATTTGCGACACAGTTTTATGATTTTTCAAAATTAGCAGACCTACAAGCTCGTAGTGCCGCGCTATGAGCTTGTAGGTCTGCTATTTTTCAATAGCTAAAGTATAACATAATGCTTAAGAACACCAAACGGGGTTCCCAGTCCTGAATGGGTTAAGTTCCAATAGATTAATTATTCACGTCATACTCTGTGTAGCCCATGGTGCTACAGTAGAACAACAGGCAGAGCGAGAATGAACGTCTTTCACTATGTGCAAACAGACCGGGATAATGGATGAAATGCTACTGTATCTGTGCGTGCGTGCGTTGCGTGGTGCAGCCAAATCAAAACAGATCGCTGGCACTGTAAGTCAACAATTCGATACTCGGAGTGCCTATTAAACTATTTAGTGTCTGTCCCAACATAAACATCCAGTACGCCAATCCTGTCAGACATGTTAACCACTTAAAACCCATCTATCTATCTGCTTGCTTGCTTGCTTGTAATAACTGCGCTGCTGTCTGCTTAAACTGCTGCTGCTAAACATCTGCATTACTTCATTTACAAGAAGTCTACACAATTAGAGAATGTAGATATGTTTTATTTTGATCAACATTTGCCTGTTATCTCTCCTAATGGTACCAACATCAATACAGTGATACAGAGTTCTGGACAAAATATTCTAAGTCTAAGAAGCTTTTCAGGAGAGAGGAGAAAAACTGAATATATATATTTTTTTAATCCAAAAGGAGTTTATAGCACAGGCAGACTCTTCACATACTAGAGCATGTCTGGAATAAATGTCAGAGATGAAATCGACATGTCAATATGAAATAAATGCTTAAACATGTAGCTAGGTGTAATGTTAGAGACCACATAAGTGAACCTTTCAAGCGTGTTTTCTCAACTCAAAGACATTACTCTATAAGCCATATCTCCAAAACCGGTGGGTCAAACTGAACAACCAATATGTCAATTTGAAGCTATGATTCCCTGCCTTCACATGACATGACAAAATGAAAATGAGTACCGTATTGTCCCGAATATAAGACGACTCTGATTATAAGACGACCCCCATTCTTCAAGACTCGTTTGTGGAAAAAGAACATTGAATGTCATAGTCTAGTCCCCGATTATAATGCGACCCGTATATGTTTAGGATATTTCCATTGAAAAAACAAAAACAAACATAGTTTTATATTCAGGCCAATGACTGTTTCCCATTCATGGTGGTCATCAAATGGTGGTCAAATGGTGGCTCAAATGCTGAATAAATAATGGACCTTGATGATATATGAAAAGAGTTGAAACCCACTGAATTTTTTAATGTTTTTAGTTACTCTTCTGGCGCTGATGATTTAAATGTTGTCTATATTTGTTTTAGCATACTATGGGCTGAATCCCCCCTGTCTTTTATCCTGGTGTGTTTCCATGGCGACAGGAGCACCTGCTCTTGTCGGTGTTGCCGCGCGGCATCGCCATGGAGCTCAGGAAGGAGATCATAAACAGACTGTCCAAACAGAGCCAGACCAACTTCCACAACTTCCACAGCCTGTACATACGGCAGAGCAGAGACGTCAGGTGAGACAGACCCACCGGAACAATATCTACTGTAACAACTAGAGACGATCACACACTGGAACAATATCTACTGTAACAACTAGACAATCACACACTGGAACAATATATCTACTGTACATCTAGACCAGTGGTTCCCAAACTTTTTAGGACCCCCAAATTGACACTAATTAGCCCACGGACCCCCATTTCAAAAGACATGCCAGGGACCCCCATAAGAGAAGTTTTTACGGCTCTAGCAGTGATTCTCAGTTTAATTTCAAGGACCCCCCAGTTTGACATGCATTAGTCTACGGACCCCCCATGTAATGGCATTTCTATCTCTGGGACCCCCAATTTATATTGTAAAAGCAATGTTTTATTTTAACAAATGGAACCAAATGGACCCTAACCTTAGAGTATATATGAATAGAGAAGGCACCCAGAGGAAACCCTGAGGCGAAATGGACATAGTGGCCGAATTTGTCATTGAAGCTCGAGCCAGCGCTGCTCCGTTGACTATCATTGCACACGTTCATGTGTTTGAGGCCATGACACGTGAACGAATGTTTCATACGTGAACGCGCACAAACGGCACAATGATAGTCAACGGACCAGCACGTTCATGTGTTTGAGGCAAATCCATCCCAGAATGCACTCTGTTCCTACCAGGAATGAGGAGTGAAATCGCCTCATGCGCTTTTGAGCAACTTAATGCAAGTGGATGGGAGGAGAACTCGGGTGTCTTCTCTATTCATATATACTCTATGACCCTAACGGGTCCATTTGGTTCCATTTGTATATACTCTCTGAGTTACAGACCCATAAAGGTCCATTTGGTATAATTTATCTGGGGACCCCTGGAACTCCCTCAGGTACCCCTGGGGGTCCCCAGACCCCACTTTGGGAACCACTGATCTAGACGATCACAAACATTCATATACTGTATACAATACTAGACGTATACAACCTTGATTTGGAAAACCATTCTTGATGTGAATGGCCTCCCACTCTGTGTATGTGTGCGTGCGTGCGTGCGTGCGTGCGTGCGTGCGTGCGTGCGTGCGTGCGTGCGTGTGTGTGTGTGTACGTGCGTGCGTGCGTGCAGTATCTTGTATGCAGACATCGTGGGGTTCACTAAGCTGGCCAGCAGCTGTTCTCCAGAGGAACTGGTCGCTGTGCTCAACAAACTGTTCGGAAGGTTCGATGACATCGCCAAGGTGAGAGAGAGAGAGAGAGAGAGAGAGAGAGAGAGAGTCTCATTCATTCTGATAGAGATGAGGTGAGAGAGAGAGAGAGAGAGAGAGAGTGAGATTAATTCTGATATGATATGGTTTGGAAATGAGAATTTCTATGCTGCCTTCAAAAATTATAAAATACACAAAACAAAAGCGACGGAGCCATTGACGGCATTTGTATGGCCGATTTTACCGATTATATTGTACATCACTAATTCAAACACACAGAGAAACTTCCAGCTATTCTTCTTCTCCCCTTGACACACACTCTCTCTCTCTCTCTTTCTTCTCTATTTATTCTCTTCCCCCCCCCTCTTTCTCTCCTCCCTACTCTCTCCCTCCCCCTGCCCCCCCCCCCCATGCTGCAGACCAATGAGTGTCTTCGTATTAAGATCCTGGGGGACTGCTACTACTGCGTGTCCGGCCTGCCCGACCCGCACCCCAACCACGCCAGCAACTGTGTCCAGATGGGCCTGGACATGTGCACGGCCATCAAGTCAGTGTCCCACCGGCTCCACATATTAACCTTTTTATTTTATTTTATTTTATTTTATAGGGGGGTCCCTGGAACAAAATATTTGGACATTGGGGTCGGCAGCCAAATACTGTACATTTCTTTTTAGGTGTCCTTGACATGAAAAAGTTTGAGAACCTAGTCTAAATTATTTATGTTTTAAACTGTTCACTGATTTAGAAGACATTATTTTGTAGAATCAGCTCTTTCCGACCTCTCTCCCTCTCGCCTATTCTTAATGACTTAATAAATAAAGGTTTTTAAAAAACAACAAGGGTATTTATTCACCCTTCCTTCCATCTTGTCACCCTGTGTCTGTGTCTCCATCTAGTCACCCTGTGTCTGTGTCTCCATCTTGTCACCCTGTGTCTTTGTCTCCATCTTGTCACCCTGTGTCTGTGTCTCCATCTAGTCACCCTGTGTCTGTGTCTCCATCTAGTCACCCTGTGTCTGTGTCTCCATCTAGTCACCCTGTGTCTGTGTCTCCATCTAGTCACCCTGTGTCTGTGTCTCCATCTTGTCACCCTGTGTCTGTGTCTCCATCTAGTCACCCTGTGTCTGTGTCTCCATCTAGTCACCCTGTGTCTGTGTCTCCATCTTGTCACCCTGTGTCTGTGTCTCCATCTTGTCACCCTGTGTCTGTGTCTCCATCTAGTCACCCTGTGTCTGTGTCTCCATCTTGTCACCCTGTGTCTCTGTGTCTCCATCTTGTCACCCTGTGTCTGTGTCTCCATCTAGTCACCCTTTGTCTGTGTCTCCCACCGTGCAGCAAGCTGCGCGAGGCGACGGGCGTGGAGATCAGCATGCGTGTGGGCGTGCACACGGGCAACGTGCTCTGTGGCGTCATCGGCCTGCAGAAGTGGCAGTACGACGTGTGGTCACATGACGTCACGCTGGCCAATCACATGGAGTCTGGAGGACTTCCGGGGTAAGTGTTTTCCCATTGCAGTTAAGAGTAAGACGTAGTTTTATACGACATTGAGGGGGCAGAATACAAGAGCGCTTGAGCAGCGCTGTTTCAACAGCCCTGGAGGAGAGTGACAAGCTGGAGTCTAAAATACATTGTTTTCAACGAGGGCGGCGCAAATAATCCGCAATTTTAGGCATGTGTGCAACATGCCAACTGTTTTAAAGTATTGCACAGTGACAACTAAAGTCTCTGTCATGTTTATGTTGTACTATTACTAGAAGACCATCTAAAATAAAGGGATTTAAGATCAACCTCTTGAGCCCCATTGCTCCCGCCGGCTGTCCACCTCTGAACAGCACTCAGCGGGTCAGTGGAGACCCAATTGGTCTCCGGTTCCAACTCCGATGTTGCGGGATTTCCCCCCTGGACCCCCCTGGGGTTTAAAGCTGGGCTGTTGCCTGAGTCCAGTGCATTCTGCCAACTTCCGGTCACTGTTCGCTATGCTCTTCGGCAATAATTGGACTGAAGCCCCATGAAGTGAACGGAGTTGTCTTAACTCTTGCTCTATGGAATGTTTCCAAGCAGCTCTGGTTATGAGTAACAACTGAAACCTGTTGAGCCACTTACTGTAAGCCTGTGTTGCTGTACAATGTACATGTCGACACGTACAATGTACGTGTCGACCACGTTTAATAATAATACTGTTATTTTAAATGTGGGTCTTGTCTTTTCTGCTACCATTCTGAATTGACTTGCAGACATATTGATGGTACAACCCGATGCATTTTATATTGACCTTAGCTAAACAGCTAATGCCATAATATTGTATCTAACAGTTACGTACAGTAGATAATATTACATTTCTGTAATGATTATGTCCATAATATCCATAGAAAGGGATTAAAGATTAGCCTGGAAATGAAGACGAACCTGCCAGAGCTAAAATTATATTAGTCTGGCCATTAGCCATGCAGTTAACCCATTTTTGGCGGGAACCCCTTTTGGTGTTTGAAACATTATGTTATAATTTAGCTGTTGAAAAATAGCAGATCTACAAGAGTGTCGCGCTATGAACTTGTAGGTCTGCCATTTTTGAAAAATCGTTTGAAATGTGCCTCAAATCTTTCCGAAAATTGTCATGATTTAGAAAACTTTTTTTATCTTTTTTCCGACGTCAGGCCTGAATGGATTAAAGAAGATTACCTCTGAATGTAACCCCCCCCCCCCCCCCCCCCCCACTGTATGACAATAATGGTCTCTTCCTCCCAGGCGGGTCCACATCACAGGAGACACGCTGAAGCACTTGAACGGAGCGTACCAAGTGGAGGATGGAGACGGGGGCAGCCGGGACGCTCTTCTGAAGGGCAGAACAACCTATCTGGTGATAGACCCCCACAAGAGAAAGAGTCTTACCGCTACACCCATAGAGGTAGGTGTTAAAAGAGTCTTACCACTACACCCATAGAGGTAGGTGTTAAAAGAGTCTTCATCGTCATCATTTTTCGACCGCGGTCGAGATCATGGATTTCACAATGCCGCCCACACCCAGACTTCCCGGTCCTTCATTGCCATCCCCAGTTCCTGCTTACTGTGTCCCTGTAGCGATGACATCAGGGAACGACAGTTTTCTACCTCTGGTCTGCTTTGAGGCCAGGATCCAGAGAAGAAGCGAAGATATAACCTCATTGTCAGCTCTGTAGCAGTGGCCGGCATACTGTGTTCTTCTGGATCGGACTAGTGAAGAAACACGGGGGAAGGTTGCTGTATATTAGATTAGTTTAGTCGATGGGTGGTTCTTCCAAGAAAGATTTTGCGCTCTCATTAGAAGGCGGGTGTATAAGTGCCATCCAAACGTTTCTCTCATTTCTTTGAAAGTGTCCATGTCTCGGAGCCGCATAGAGTAGAATCGTCTCGACGATCGTCCTAAATATTTTTTTACTTTGAACCTCTTACTAAGCTGGATTACCAGATCGTATACATGATCATTGCAGGCTGCCTAGTTTGTGGTAAAGTCTTACCAGTACACCCATAAAGGTAGGTGTTAACCCATTCTGGGCGGGAACCCATTTTGGTGTTAGCATCATGTTATGCTTTAGCTATTGAAAAATAGCAGATCTACAAGCTCATAGCGCGCCACCGAGTGGCGCGCTACGAGCTTGTAGGTCTGCTATTTTTGAAAAATCGAAGAACGACTGACATTTCTAGAATCTGATCTCAGGTCAGAATGGCTGAATCAGACCAGTGTGTGTCCTGTGGAAACCTCGTATGAATCTGATCTCAGGTCAGAGTGGGTCAAAGTGATCTCTGTGATCTGGGTCTCCAGGCCAACACGTTGACGCCCAGCGAGCGCAGACAGCGGGCGTCCGTGAGGATGTCTAAGTACCTCCAGTCGTGGCAGACCATCAACCCCTTCGCTGACCTCAGCAACCCCGACGCCAAACCCGCCAAGCCCCCCGTCGGCCCCTCTGATGAGCAGCCGCCACAGGTATGGTGTACATCTCAATACTGTGTGTGTGTGTGTGTGTGTGTGTGCGCCCAAAAAGGAGGCAAAAAGGCTGGAAAAGTATTGTGGTGTCATATATGGCGGAGACGTTGTTACTTATACCCATAGAGTACTGAGTGACGTGCCTGTAAAATACAGATTTTGTAAATGTAACTCTAATGCACCTATATTTGTGCCCTTGTATGCATCTCCTTTGTGTGGACATAAATAAATGGTTAATGTGTGTGTTTGTGTGTGTGTGTGTGTGTGTGCGCGCGCGTGTGTGTGTGCCGTGTGCATGTGTGTGTGCATGTGCGCGTGTGTGTGCGTGCATGTGTATGTGTGTTTGCAGGAAAGACCCCCTACTCAGAACAGCCCCAACTCGTAAGCTTATTTAGAATTTTCGTTCTTTAACTTTTCTTTGTTGTAATTATGTTAAAATATGTTATTTAATGTTTGGGCACAATTAATGTATGGCTAATTATCATTGCTAACCACAACACAACTTTTCAAAGCTTACAAAAAGGAAAGATAATATGGAAAACAATTATACTGGCCAGATGTTTTTACGTAAAGTATAATAATGAGATTATGAGAGGGTTGTTGTTCTGTGTTGTATAGATTGGTGGTTGACGATAGAGTCAGGCGTTCACTGAACACGCTGGAAGCTGAGCGGTAAGGCTACGCTAACATCACACTCATTAAATAAAACTATTTCCATGCGTTTGTTCACAGTAGGAAGGTGGAGAGCATATACGACTTGAACCCATTCAGGATAGGAACCCCTTTTGGTGTTTTAAAGCACTATGTTCTACTTTAGCTAGATCTACAAGCTCATAGCGTGGCACAGAGTGTCAGTGGCCAATTACATATATTTTTGGGGGTCCTTGACATGAAAATGTTTGAGAATGACTGACTTCAGAAAACTTCAAAAATGGGTTAAAGATAAATAATGCTGTCTGTAAAATCTGAAAGAGACACTTGAGAACGAAACTATATAGAGTGTATGCACGTGACATCATCGTACCTAGGCTGGAAGTTATGCGGGAACGCCCACTGTGTGGCAAAAAACTACTTCCTGGCCTTGACAGTTGACAGCCCCATTCATCCAAACAGAAAAGTCCTGTCTGATTGCATTAAACAATGTTAAACTCACCAACATTGCAGCTGAACGAAAAGCTTGAATTATCCTCTATCTGCAAAGTGTCCTGATGGGAAAATCATGCATCTGCATACTCTCTATTGCTGTCGAAATGTGTGAGCACAGTTCACTTTCATTACACGAATACTGTATGTACTGTACAGTAGGTACAAACATAGATTAGATTTCCACTTTTCTGATCCCAGAGAGGAAATTAAATTCAAGCATTAAAAATATATATACATTTAGTACAATCCTACAGTACTGTATATCAGTGGTTCCCAAAGTGGGGTCCGGGGACCCCCAGGGGTCCTTGAGGGAGTTCCAGGAGGTCCCTAGCTAAAAGTGGAACCAAATGGACCCTAACAGGTCCATTTGGTTCCATTTGTACACTCTCAGAGTTAAATTAACATTGATTTTACAATATCAATTGGGGGTCGGAGATATAGAAATGCCATTAACCCATTCTGAACGGGAACCCATTTTGGTGTTAGCATCATGTCGTGCTTTAGCTATTTAAAAATAGCAGATCTACAAGCTCATATCGCGCCACCGAGTGGCGCGATACGAGCTTGTAGGTCTGCTATTTTTGAAAAATCGAAGAACGACTGACATTTTTAGAATCTGATCTCAGGTCAGAATGGGTTCGTCAGACCAGTGTGTGTCCAGTGGAAACCTCGTATGAATCTGATCTCAGGTCAGAATGGGTAAAATGGGGGTCGGTAGTAATAATGCATGTCACACTGGGGGGGTCCTTGCAATTAAACGGGTTGAGAAATCACTGCTAGAGCCGTACAAATCTTCTCTTATGGGGGTCCCTGGCATATCTTTTCAAATGGGGGTCCGTCAATTTGGGGGTCCTTGACATGAAAACGTTTGTGAAGCACTGCTGTATATGATAGTGGGATTTAGTTATCATAAAGTCAAATAACGAAACTGTACGTACATAGCATACATAAGATGTCTTATATTCAGCCTTCCTTATTGAAAGTTCTGATGATTGCAGTTGATTGCCATCACCTGTTAACCCATTTTGACCCGAGGACGATTCTACAAATGCCTTCTAATTCCTGACAGTTTTCTGTGTCAGTCGTTTTCAAACATTTTTCATGTCAAAGACCCCCAAAACTAGATGTACAGTATTTGGCCGTCGACCCCCATCTGAAAACATGTTGTTCCAGAGACCCCTCAGAAGCAAAGATTTGAGTTAAAAACTCGCTCTGAAAGAATATATATTCAAAGATTTCAGGCACATTTTCACGAATTTTCAAAAATAGCAGACCTAGATCTGCTATTTTTATTTCAATAGCTAAAGTATAACATAATGCTTAAAACACCAACAGGGGTTCCCGCCCAGAATGGGTTAATTTAACTCGGCGTGCGAGTATTTTCATGTTTTAGAATTGAAATTCTAAATACTGAACATTTGATTAAATCTTTACGCTCTCATTCAACCACTAAAGTATTTTCATATTTGAGATTCTAATGTTTTTTTTTCTTTTCTCATTCAAGCAAAGAAGCGCATAGAGCCCAGAAACTCAACTGGCTGACTCTGTTGTTCAACGACATGTCATTAGAGAAACAGGTACATTTATCCATCCATCCATCCATCCATCCATCAACCGCTTATCCATAGTCGGGTCGCCGGGGCAACAGCTCCACCAGAGAGCTCCAGACTTCCCTCTCCAGAGCAACATTAGTATAACTTCCTCCTGGGGGATCCCGAGGCGTTCCAAGGCCGCAGTGAGTCGATGTGTTTCCTCCAACTGCGCGTTGGTCTGCCCCGGGGTCTCCTCCCAGTGGGACGTGCCTTGAGGACCTCCCTAGGGAGACGCTCGAGAGGCATCCTAACCACACCAATGCAACTCCTTGCAACTCAATGAGTTGCATTGTTGTGGTTTACCGTAAAAATCTGGGCTTTAAACTAACCCAGGTTCTTCCACATACGTAGGGCAAAACAAAGGCAGAAATAAGGCTGTCTGAATAATACACTCAGTCGACATAGGTCTACAGACCAACAAGAAAACACAGCAAACACAGGCCTTAAATAGGCAGGGGTAACAGGGCACAGGTGTACTCAAAATACAATCACACACAGGGTAGGCCAACAGGCAAACAGAACACACAGGGTAACAGGAAAACAAACACATCCCCGCAAATATAGAGGGCAAAGATAAGTTGCCCTCTCAACTTGATCAAGGTGTCAGACAAGCTAGTACACAACACATTGTAGTATGCTTGCTGCATGTGTGAAAGCAGCACAAACCAGGTAGGCTGGTAAAAATGATTTTTTTACCAGTGTGATACTTTGTACAATTTATGTACTACTCACCTAATGCTGCCGCCGTAGGAGGTTCCACCATGTTTAACGTAATTCCAAAGTGTGTACATTGTTTAAGTCAAAGATGCAGAATGGTAAATATATGAACTTTGGCTAAAGGCATGTTGTTTAATCCACCACCACTGGTTTACTGGCCACTTCCTCCTCCTGGGATCTGAAACACAAACTGTCATGGCAGCTGCAGCTACAACCGGAACAGACTTCCTCTTCCTCTTCAAAATAAGAGCTACTTGTGATGATTAGTCAACACTGTAGTTTTATTTCTTTAGTGAACTTAACCCCAGGGGTCCTTGAGGGAGTTCCAGGGGGTCCCCACCAGCTAAATGACAGTTAGGAACTAAATGGACCCTTAATATGGGTCTGTAACTCAAAGAGCTGTACATTATTGTACATGAAAAACACTTTACTTTACGTGTACAACTAATGCTTGTAATGCGTTCAGAATCATACATAACCCCTAGTTTGACATGGCACATGCTACTTAAAGCATAATTCAAATGTGAAATCATATAGGCTATAGGTTTTCAATGGTAGGCCTACCCCAACGTTCAACCCTTGAATTTACCATGATCCAAAATGTATATAATACTCAATGTTATTTGGATGACCCTGAGGATCATCAAAAACGATTACTATTGCAATTTATGTTGGCCCATATGCCACTTTTTAGCTTAGATTGACTGGCCTACAAGGACTGTTGTATTAGTGAACATGTGTGCAATGGCAACAATAATAACAAAAACTTAAGCATTTACAGAACATGAATCAACCACAAAACAACCATTATGGACGGTCATGCCATATATGGTCACGCTGCCAAATATTAGTCCATCAGCGGTTTGGGGCTAATATTAGTCACAGTTCAAATCCAAACAAAGGCAGAGGAGCGGGGCGGGGTGTGACATACATTCTGTTAATACCGTATTTATGTTCTGTGTGTGTGTGTGTGTGTGTGTGCGTGTGTGCGTGCGTG